>NW_024962266.1:9309012-9528120 GCF_019238085.1 Lagopus leucura
GAAAGTATGGTGGTTTAAGTCATTTTTATTAACTTTAATGGAGTTACACGAGTGCTCGTCGCGCTATTTTGTTTTAAATATGATGTAAGGTAGGTACAAAATAGAAACGGGCACAAGGCAGCGCGCGGCAGAGCTTGGTAAAGCAACGCTGCTGGAGCTGCTGAGCGGCACCTGCCGCCCCCCGCGCCTCGCGGCTGCTCTACCCGGCGCGCTCCCGGGGGCTGCACACAGCCGGACCCGGCACGGAACCGCGCGCGGACGCACCTGAGCTCCCGCGAGGGGGCGGTGGGGCCCCGCCTGACGGGGCGGGCCGGGGCGGGGCTGCGCCAAGCGGGCCGAGCCGGCCGCGGCGGCGGAGGGCACAGCGGGGGCCGCCGCGGCCGCAGCGTGGCGGCGATGGAGCCGTGGAAGCAGTGCGGGCAGTGGCTGATCAGCTGCAAGGTGCTACCGCCCAACCATCGGGTCACCTGGGACACGGCCCAGGTCTTTGACCTGGCGCAGACGCTGCGCGACGGCGTGCTGCTGTGCCAGCTGCTCAACAACCTGCGCAGCCACTCCATCAACCTCAAGGAGATCAACTTGCGCCCGCAGATGTCCCAGGTGAGGCCGCGGGGCCGTCCCCATCCCGCGCTCACTTCCCCGCTCGTGTCCGCGGTCGCGGTGCCCCCGCGTTCTTTGTGCGAGGCTCCCGGCGCCGCCCGGCAGCGCCGCCGCCGCTCCCTGCCCGCTGCTGGGCCCCGCTCGGAGCGAGGGAGCCGGGGCTGAGCTGGGAGGGTTTCGGGGCGGCCCCGCTCGGGCGGTGCGGTGCGGTGCTGAGGGGAAGTTCGCCTCAGCGCGGCGGCGAGGAGCGAGCGCAGCTTTGCGCTTCTGTGCTCGCCGCGCGCCGGTGATCGCCACGGGCGGTTCGTCGCGTCAATAGCCCCTCGTTGTGTCGTTCTTCGGGATTTGCCCAGGTGTGCGAGGGGGCGGGAGGCCGTGGGCGCCCGCGGTGTTCGGGGCGGGCGGGGGGCGGCCCGCAGGGATCGGGGGCCGGGTTCGTGCTTCCGGCGCTCCTCTTCTGTCCCCGCCGCCCCGCAGAGCGACCGGGAGACCGCTGCACCGCGGGAGTCCGACGCCTCGTGGTCGGCTCTTCCAGCTGATGTTTTGGTTACATAATGACATAGTTCGAAATTCATCCGGTTTTAGATGCTTTATTTTTTTTTTTGTCAGGGCTTCTCTGTTTTGTTGCCGCCTCACAAAGGCAGCCCCGCGCCGAGGTGAGGCTGTAGCGGTGACGGGGCTCCGGCTCTCCTGCCGCCCCCTGCACGTCTCCGCCCCGCCGGGGATGCGGCGGGTGTCGGGAAGGAAGCCGAGCCTCGAGGCTCTCGTGGGTTCCATTGCGTTGGGAAAGGGACGCCTTGCACAGTTTCATATCGTTGTGAAACGTATCAAAATGAGAGCTGCTGTACACAGCAGAAAAGCTGAGGTGAAAGATACTTCTGTAGGGATTGTTCTTCGTCCGTATTTACTCACACGGCCTACTACATTGTTACTTTTTAATTTCCTTTTCTGGCAACTGTTTTATTGCCAACGCGTTCTCTGTGTGCGCCATAGGGAGAGAAAAAGTACCAGGCCCTACTTCGGTGGGTCAGAGTGGAAACCCCCACACTGCTGTGTTGTATTAGAAGGTGAGATGACTGCCCTGCTGTAGCTGCGTTGGGTTAGAAGGGTGTGAGGGGTGTCCTGGTGTATATGTGTTGGATTGAAAGGACTTGGTGGCTGTCCTAGTGTAGCTATGTTGGATTGGAAATGCGTGATGGATGTCTGAGTGTACTTGTGTTGCACTGGAAGGCTGGGATGACTCTCCTGGTGTTGCTGTGTTGAATCAGAAAGGTGTGATGACTGTCCTCGTGTAGCTGTGTTGGATCTGATGGGTGTGATGCATCTCCTGGTGTAGTTGTGCTGGGTTAGAAGGGTGAGATGACTGTCCCAGTGTAATGGTGTGCTGTATTGGAAGGGTGTGACGGGTGTCTCAGTGTTGCTGTGTTGGATGGGAAGGGCATGATGGGTGTTCTCATGTGCTTGAGAGCTCCAGTGCCTGTTTCAGTTGTGCATGCAGAGGCAATGCTCTAACAGCATGGGGAGATGTGCTTCCAAATGGAATGGATTTTAAGAGGTTCTTCTGGGTCCGTACCATTCAAGCTCCATGAGAGACTCAGGCCTTGCTTAGCTGTACCAGATTCCTGCTTCATGTCTTTGTTATAGATGGATGAATTGCTTCTGAACTGACCCATTTTCACTTGAGCTTGAAAAGCTATAAATAATTTCCATATGAACTGTTGCAAGTGGTTTCCTGCCCTACTTAGAGTGGATAAAAATGATAGAAATAGATTTAGTTTTGTTTTAATGAACCAGTAGGGTGTCCTCCTGATATTACACAGTATTATTTGGATAGCTAACTGGTAGAATCAACTTTGGTTAGAAGTCTAATGCCACTTGCAAAGACCATCATCAGCTTTATTTTTATTTATGATGAAAAAAACCATAGTGGTGTGCCTTTGAGTATCAAAATGTTCTGTCTTCCTTGTTTAGGGCTGTTTGAGAATCGTTAAGATCCATATTCAGTTCTTTATTTAAAACCATGAAATACAGTTTTAGATCTTGGAGTACTTATAATGTACACTTGGAACGGGAGCTTAATACGTGCAATGTGTGCATACTGGAACCATTTCCCAACTAAGAGGAGCCTCCTGTCTGCATCCCTGCTGCACACTCAGGGCACCTGCACTGCACTGTGCTGCACACTGCCCTTACCAGTGGTGTGTTTCTGCCCTGTGCTGCTTTCACTCTGAAAATGGGGGGAACTGCTGCTGGATCAAACCCGTAGTTGCTAAGCCAGCCCTTCTGGTACCATTGCTTTCTGCAAGGTCAAGGCTGGACTGTCTTAGTGAGGTTGTGTGGGGTTTGATGAAAAGCCTCTTAGATTAGAGGAGGTGGTTTCTTACGGAAAGAATCATTCAGTGAAAATTTCAGAAATTGTTCTAAACAATGTAATAAATAGAAATTCTGCAAGTTGCTTGTGGTTGGCACCTACGGTTGTGAAGAATGCCAGGCATAACTTAATGCTGAAGTTTCAGAGGCTGCTAACTTTATGAGAGTGACTTGGAGTCTGCTGAGCTCTGAGTTGTGAGTTCTGCCAAGATAGCATGTGTCAGCATACTGGTGTGTTTGGTACATTGTAGGATCTTGGACCTCACAGAAATACAAGCTGATTCTCCCTGTACTTGTGAGGCAGTGGCTCAGGGATCTCAGAGGCATGAGCTGCCGGAGCGGGTTGGACATTAGCATGCAGCCTGTGGTTGTGCAGCCTGCTTGAATGCTGCTGTGTCTGTACTGCTCAGCTGAGCTGTTTGAACCTCCTGTGGCCCTTATATGTTATCCTCTAAAACAGAGCTACAGTTCCTCTGCTCCATGACCTGATGTTGTTTCCTGCTGAGTGTTCAATCTGAGAACAGTCAGGGGATTTTTACTGTGCTTTTTGAGCAGTAAAACCAGAGAAAGAGAAGGGTGGAGGTGAAGGGACCTCATGGGAGGCAGATTGCACAGTTTTTGCCTTGGCTTGTGCTGCTTTTGACGTCTGTCAGACCTTTGTCAGTGAACCATGTTCTCATGTCTAGTTACCAAGTCACCAGTGTCAAAGAAAGAGAAGGTGTGTGATGCTGCCCCAGTCAGAGGTTAGAGTAGCTGCTGGCTCACTGATAACAGAGCCAAGTCTCTTCCTTTCAGCTACATCTTTATTTATTTTTTTTTTTTTTTAGATTGAATGTGGTGGATCAGATGTCTGTAACACTCATCAGCTCTGCTCAGAAGCTCTTGGTAACCCATTAAAAGCTCCATCAGAAGCGCAGAGGGATTGCAGTTGGTGCTGCCTCTTTAATGCTGCACGCAGAGGCTCCATGTAGTGGGACAGAGTGCTGCTGAGCTGCTGGGGGAGAACCAGGCTGTGCTCGTAGGGGAAGAACAGAAACTGAGGCTGATGCCTGGCATTGCAACACTGGCACATGCTCAGCCAACTGGCAATGCGTGCGTTTTGTTCTGTGAGCTGCCCAATGTGGGGCCACCTGTGTGTCTTACCACTGACCACTCATTTTCTGTCACAGCTGTTGTCGTGGGCGGTCTGTGTTAGGCATCTGGAAGCTGTGGATTCAGCCCCTTCACCTTCTTGGAGATGATGCCTGCATAACAGAAGTGTCTCAGTGGTTTTGGATTGCAAAACATAGGATTTAGAAGCTATTCGAATGTTGGCTGTTATTGCTAGCATTTCTCTGTGTTTACGACGATGAGCCTGGTTACTGCAGTCTGTCCTTAAAAGAATAGATGCTGATTCAGAAACTCACATGGAGAGCAAGCCTCAGGTATGGAAGTACAAAACTCATCTGCAGCAAGGACAGTCTTGCTGCATTTTGCTAACCAGTTTCTGACCTCCAGGAGCTGAATACTGCCTGCTTTTGTCTGAGTGCTGGGTCACTGGTGGGAAAAACTGCATGTGGGCTTTGTATGGGAATAGCAACAGCTGGGCTCAGGGACTTCCATGTCCAGGTGTTTTTACTGTGACTGAGAAGAACAGTGGCATCGGCCAGAGTTAGAACTCTCATGTCACTCCAAACCCATTTCCCTGTTTGATCTCTCCAGGGCTAGCAACATCACTTGTCATTTTCATCCTCTGCACGTGCAATTAGAAAAGGAGATTGTATAGACAGATCTCATGGACATCTTTTGGACCTTAAAGCCAATTGTATGAGGGTCTGATTCAGACCTGATAGATGGCAGTGTTTTCTTTTCTGGGGTTGTGCAAATCTTGCTGCAGGCATGTGCTCTCTCACGTGAAGGAGGTTAAACAGCTGCCAGGGAGGGAGCTGGAAGCGGCATTATGTCAGTGCATTGTGGAGATGTGGCAGGCATGCTGGTGTGGGGCAGCCTTCCCCTGAAGTGTGGTGCTGATGCTGAAGGATGGAGTGGTGTTGCTTCAGCATTGGCATCTCTCTGACAGCCGTTCCTTAGAGCTGTTTGCTTTGCTAACATGGGTTGGGAGAAATAATGAAAATAGATGTGATCCGTAACAGAGAGTACTAATCCTAATGTTTAATCTTAATCATAAAAGAACTTGAATAATTTATCATCAGAAATATAAAACCTTAACCAGCGGATTACAATGGATTTGTAGAAGATGTCATCTGTTTAATGCTCATCTTTTGTCTTTAATACTTTGCAAGCCACTTTTGAAATGATTTTTGCAAGGCATTTAGTTAACTTACAAGAGATTGCTAAACAGGAAAGCTGCACTTAATGCAATACTGGCATGGAAGTTCACCAAAGGTGATGTTGACATAGATTAAATATTAAAAATAACAACTTCCTATTATTCTAATAAAAATAAACAAAATTGACCTCTGTTTATATTAAAGTTCCAATGTTCTCTAATTTTTGGGAGTTCCTCTTATTTGGTGTGACTGTGCAGTCTGAGGAAGTTTGTTATCTTTGTCCCTGTGATGTTTTTGGGTGGTACCTGAACTTTCTTGGAGGAGCTCCCTGTGCTTGCTGAGGGTGTCCAGGAAACCACAGGATGTGGGTATAGCAGGAGATGTGGCTCTGCTTCACATCTTGGTTATGAGGGTTGTGAAGTCGTGTACGTGTTGGTACTTCAGCCCACTACACACCTAACATATTTAACCTTATTGTAGTGATTCATCTAAATGAAAACTGTTGTATTTATAAAGGATATGTAGCAGTTGCTCTGAAAGTAATACCTCCTATTTTATTATGTTGGCCCACAGTGTCAGAGACAGTGTTGGTGGTGTGGCAGCGGAGGTTGAACTTTCCTACCAATATTCCATTCTATTTTGTTACCACGTGACAGATGGCAGCAGAAGGGCAGACATTGAATTCCTTCATGCATAAAAATGGCACCCACTGTCATTCATCAATGCTTGCTGAATGTTTATGGAGACCAAACTGTAGGTGTGAGCACAGTGAGGTGGTGGGTGGTACATTTCAGCAGTGGTGACAGTGAAAGTGAGTCACTTCTGCTGGTGCAGATTGTTACAAGTGCAGCATGCAGGCTCTTGTTCACTGCTGGTGAAGATGCACAGCAATCTATGTTGAGAAATAGTGTTTATAGCTGAGGATTTGCTCTATCCCATAGTGTTATTGTGCTCTTTGTATCTGTTGTAGTTTCCATGGAAATCTATAGAAGGCATTGCTTTTGGTGCAACCAACATATTTATCCATATATATCTGTAAATATGCTATGGATACGTATATATGTATTTTCTACATGTTTGACTCTTTAAAATATTTTGAACAAACATTTCTTCAAAGCAAAACCTTAATATGACCCTTATTTTTATCTAAGAAAAGCAGCTGATAAAAAGCAAGTGACTCAGCTTTTGTATGTAGGTAATTCTGCTTACCTTAGAATCATAGAATCATAGAATCACTAAGGTTGGAAAAGACCTAAAAGATCACCCAGTCCAACCATTCACCTATTCCCAATAGCTCCTACTAAACCATGTCCCTCAATGCAACATCCAGTCTTTCCTTGAACACCCCCAGGCTCGGTGATTCCACCACCTCCCTGGGCAGTCCATTTCAGTGCCTGACCACCCTTTCTGAAAAGTAATACTTCCTCATGTCCAGCCTGAATCTCCCCTGCCGTAGCTTGAAACCATTCCCCCTGGTCCTATCACTAATGACACGAGAGAAGAGGCCGACCCCCAGCTCACTACAACCTCCCTTCAGGAAGTTATAGAGAGCAATAAGGTCTCCCCTGAGCCTCCTCTTCTCCAGGCTGAACATTCCCAGCTCCTTCAGCCTCTCCTCATATGGCCTGTGTTCCAGACCCCTCACCAGCTTTGTTGCCCTTCTTTGAACACGTTCCAGGGCCTCAATATCTTTCTTGCAGTGAGGGGCCCAAAACTGGACACAGTACTCGAGGTGCGGCCTCACGAGTGCTGAATATAGGGGAACAATCACCTCTCTGCTCTCTTATCTCTTATCACCTCTCTTAGGATGGAGACAGTAACTTTTGAAAGCTTTTTGAAAAGTTTTGAGAACTTTTTGGTTCTGGTTGATTATTTTTGGTTGAGGAGGGAAGACTGCAGTTGTGCTATATTTATATTGCAAAGTTTATTTATGTGCTATGTTTATCATATAGTTATTAAATGCAGCCAGTGTATCTTGCCAAGAACTGCCTAAAATGTCACCTCTTGCACAAAGCCTTAGTGTGCTGGAAATTGTATAATGCAGTGACAGGAAAAATGTTAGTGCTGGTTTCTCACAGAGGCTGTAGTGTTCATCTGCTGTGGATAGTTTAACTCAGTGACTGTGCGTGGTGTGCTACTGTGTCATGTGGGAGAAGCCAAGCTATTTCCTGATCCTCATTTGACAGAGATGGCAGACCTATGGCATTGGTCAGCTGAAAAGATTGTGCAAAGGAAAGAATGAATGTCTGAATTCTCAGAAAGGAGATGCATCTTCCAGTTGTTTCCTCATACTAGTGCGAACTGGAAAGAAAGGTCAGGAGAAGCTGAGAGATGGATCAATAAGCGTATTGGCAAGTGAGATGCTTTAAGATTTTGAGAGGGCTGGAAAAAGCATTTGAGCTTTTATACCAAGATAAATACAGGAAAGCAGTGTTGGCTATGCTATGCTATTCTGTAACAATAATGGTGCTCCCCTGGGTCTGCCAGGTCCAGGGGCTTGTTCCCAGGCTGTGGCACTGCACACGGGGCTGGCTTCGTGCTGTTTGTGTGCAGGTGACATAAAGGATTGTGTATTTCTCACCCTCATCCTATCTCCATCTCCTGTGAAGATCAAAAGAATCGATTAAGTCTGGGTGTAAAGATCAAGTTGCAAGTGTAAGGAAGGAAATGCAGAGGGGTAGGAGGGAAGGGCTCAAGGTGAGATGCAAAGTAATGTGGCACTGCTGGGGACGTGGCAGGGCATGGCATGGCATGGCTGAGTGTGGGCATGGCTGCTGCTGGGTGGGCTAGTTGGAACCAGTGAGCTGGGAATGGGAAGGGCTTACAGGACCCAGACTTGCATGATGAAAAGGGGGACAGGCAGGAGAACACTTGGTGCTGCTGGAAAGGCACAGGGCAGTGTGCCAAGTGGTCAAGCCAGGCTGGGTGGGATGAGAGCCTTTTGCTGCAGGGCAGCCGGGCTCACAGCCTGAGCAGCGTTGTGGGCAGGAGCTCCTGGTTTGTACCTGGCGTTGTGTGGGATCTCCCTGTAAGAAGGAGAAAAATTGGCTTAGTATCATTGATAATTCTATCTTCAAGAAGTTTAAGGTGGCAGGTTTTCGAACTCGCTCCTCCCTGTACTGAGATTGTATCTGTAGTTCTCCAACAAACAAACAAAAAAGAATTGACAACTCTTTTCTCCACTGAACATCTTCAGTTATTTTCTTCTCCTCCTTGTTGCTCTAAGACAGTGTCACAGAGCTTCCATATTATTCCACAATATTTCATAACAATGTTTTCTACTACCCTATGCTGTGTTATTTCAGTATTTTAAAAATTATTTCACAAGAAAAGTCTAAGTTGATGTATGCTTTGGTGAATTAGCTATTTATCTTTTTCTCTATTCTCCAGTTGACCCAGCATCATCTGGAGCTGCTTTCTCTTCGCTCTCACTTTATTTTGCCAAGCCAAGCTTGAGACTTGAAGCACTGTGAAATAGCTGCTGAGTGTAATCTATAAAGTGGCATCTGAATTGCTATCTTAATAGCGATATTTTGAATTTGTATATTTAAGAGAAAGCTGTTCCCTCAAGGATCAGTGAGTATTATTGGTTCCAATTCAATCTGTTGTCAAGTGGGAACATGTACTTCAGATAAGTATCAGTCAATGTCTCTTTCCTTCATCCTGTATTAAATGACAGTGGTGAATGTCTTGGTAACATGAAGCAGTGAAGGACTGCTAATAGGATATTTGATTCTTTGTATATTCGGTCACACAGTGTGTAATATAGAGGCATTGTAGCAATTGATATGAATGCTGCTTACATGGTATTTAATACACTTGCAGACCTGCAGGTATAGACTACCGTAATTGGGGAAAATTAATCTGACTACCTTGTTATATATATAATAATTATTTTGGATCTGCAAATTATCTTTACATTAAATCAGAATTTCATTTTAATTTGATTAGTAGGGATTTGGTTTAGTATGTCACTGCCTATGTTTCACTAGTTTTATCCATCTAAAAATCCCGTGTAAGGTACTTTCGATTGTATAGGAAACATGATATCGTTGCCTTGTAGAAATGAACAAAATATGTCTTTAAAATTGTTGCTGTGATAACAAATTTTCCGGAAAACCAAAAGCATATTTAAAGCATATTTTGAAGTGGCCAATCTTATCAGGACAGGAAGATTTTTATTGCATAATCTTTGGTGCTATCAAATTTGTCTATTCTTTGAGTTATACAAGGTGATTTATTGTGCAGTCTATTCTTAGGATATCTCATACCACAGGCTTTAATGTTCATATTACTTCAATGTGAATAGAAGACTTATGGTCAAACTACAGCAGAAGCTTGGTCCTTGAAAAATGACTGTTAAAGAAGCTTCACTGTCATTGTAAGAAATTAGATGATAAAAATAACTGCTCACGCTCTAAATATATTTAGTAATGACGATGACATCCTCATAGCCTCAATTCCTTGTGTTTTGTTTGCATTCTGTACATAAATTATACTTAAATACTTGAGTGATGGACTTTACATTCCCTCCAACTCTTACTTTACATAGCAGTGGTACCTTATCAGTTAAGATGGCCTTATTTTTCTTTCTGAATTCCTGAAGATTACTGAGTGAATCTGTGATTTCCAGCGCAGAGTTGCTTATAGGTAGGTGGAAGACCACACTGTCACTGCACTAACATACTCAGCAGGTTTTGGTTGTCTTTGGATAGAGGTACAATCATGATGCAGTTCTACCATGGGAACTGTAACTCGAAGTAAGCACTTACCATCCTACTCATTTCTGTGGGATTTAGCTCCAGCTTGCAATTTATTGTTTCTGGAAAACAAGTGGAAGATAGAGAATTGCAGGGAATGTTCACTGCTGTTGCTTGTAGCTCTGTCTTCTGCTTGAAGACTGAGAATTTCCAGTGCTGTCCCATGCTGCTGCCTTTGGGCCCCTGGTTGTTTGCTACCTTGTTTCTGGGAAGGAATTTCTCACAAGCTTTAAAAACCTAGCTTGTGTTTAAGCACATATTTTGAAAATGTCCTTGTGCTGTTTTGAGGCTGAAGTCCTGTACCAGTCAACATCACTGAGCTATATGAGGAAACAGTTAAGTTACAGTTTCTTTTAGTGATTTACCCTCTGGATAGAGTGAGGCCGTATTTCAGGTTGCGTAACGTAATTTTCTGAACTGACAGTTGCTTATTTCAAAGTTTTTTTTTTTTTTTTTTTTTTTTTTTAATTCTACTGAGATTTCATTTCCCACTTGCTTTTTCTCGTGTCTCATTTGGTGTAGATCTCTCTTCAGTTTTGGAAAGCTTGATGTGAAGCAGTGGTTTGTAGACCACTGGGGAATCCAGTTAATTTGCATTATCTATGTATTCTTCTATGAAGAATCAGGTTTTTGTTGCCTGTAAGGCCCATAGTTAATCATGTTATGCCATGAGCACAAGGCTTTAGCAATAGTAAATGGAACATCAATTGTTGTCTAGTGTTAAAAATACCAATGAAGAAATACTGAAAACAAACAAACACAGCTCTAGCAGCTGTGTGGGAGATTGACAGTGACATAGCACTTTGGTATGGACTTCGTCTTTCCATCTTGGAACTCTTTTGCCATTTCCATGTCGTAGGAGGACGGGATTGGAGAATCATTCCCTAAAACTTAAAAACATGTGTCAGATTTTGTAGCTCATCTTGCAGGGCCATAGACAGATTTGCAGAACTACTCATTTTTGAAATGTGACTCCTGTGTATTGCATCTCTTTTATGCAGTATTCTAGTGAGGAATAGTGGTTTCATTTAATTTTGTTTGTCAAATTAGTGATGGAGCAGTTCCATAAGAAAATTAAACCTCAAAATTTTGCAGGAATTCTTGGGAATTTAAACTATTCTTTAACTAACTATTCTTTAAACTATTTGGAAAAGAAATGCGGTATTTAGTTTTTCATGCTGAATATTGTTGGAGTTTGACCTCAGAATTTGGTGTTTCAGTTAAGTTGTGTTAAAGTTTAATAAACTTAAACATACCTTTTTATCCTGATTTGAAATAGTGTAGGTTTTGAAATGTTGTGATATCCTGTAGGATATATAATTTTCCCGTCAGCTCTGCTAGTGACTGCCTCTCTTCATTTTCCTTTATTTCTCATATTTTCCTACTGACTTAGGTGGCTTGTTTTCATTTTTTTGTGTCCGGGAACCCAGACGGCTCTGTGATTAGTGAGAGCTGTTGCTCTGACAGCTGTGGACTTTAGGGGAGAAGATTTTTTTTTTTTTTTTTTTTTCCCCTCTTCTTGTGTCTACTTCTCCTTCATTTTGAGTCACGTCAGTTCTGCAGCTTGTTCTGCCCTCTCCACCCACATCCAGAGCTACATTACTTTCTCCTTCATTTGCCTTGTTACCACCCACCCTGGTATTTTTCTCTCTTTCTGGTGCATCTGTTTCCTTATTAGCTTCTTTCCTGATGATCTTTCTTCTTTCAGCTGTTTTCCCTCCCTGTTGGCCTTATCTCTCCACAGATCTGGAATCAGTTTCCTATGTGGATGAGCGATCTGCAGATGCTTCTTCCCATGTGGGTGCAAGTGCTGGGCAGGGAGCTCCAGTGGGAGCCATACCTGTAGGAGCAGCAAACTGTGCTTTTTAAGCATCTAAGCTGCATTTGATCAGAAATCTTTTATTGTGATGATTTAAGCTGCTTTTCAGTAATTAATTGTCACAAATGATGGTAACATGACTTTTTTACTTGATTTCTGCCTGTCCCACCAAACTCTGGAGCTGCATGCCACTGCGGCAGTGATATGCATAGGCAGGGCCTCTGTCCTGTGGGAGCACTTGCAGATGGGAATGATAGTTATTTTTAACTGCTCTTTTTTTTTTCTCCAGATTGATTTTCTGTGTTGCTTGCAAGGCAGAAACTGCCAGCACACTCAGGCTGCAGCTCCCTCAGGCTGGGCACCCATCTCCATCATTTCATTATCTTTTCCACTGAGTTCTACTTGCTTTTTGGTGTCTGATAGACATGACAATTTTGTTTCTTCACAGGCTGGAGGTGAGAGAAAAATAAAGAGTAGAAAACAGTTTGGGGATTTAAATTACCCATCTTTTGGCTGAGGATGGATATTGGAACTGGCTGCCCAGAGAGATGGTAGAGTCACCATCCCTGAAGGTTTTCAAGAAAAGAGTAGATATCACACTGAGTGACATAGTTTAAAGGAGTGATGAGCAGGTGCAGGTGGGCTGGTGGCTGGACTAGATGGTCTTAGTGGTCTTTTCAACTGAACTGCTTTTATGATTATATGAGTTTCTGACCTGCCAGAAGATTTCCTTTGGATTGTGTCCATGAGAGCTAATGCAAACCTTAAGTCAGAAAACAGATATCGGGTTAGATGGAAAGTTAAAAAGTAATGTATTGGAGATCACTTAGGGAATCATATTTAATTTATTCAGGCTTTAGGTTGTTTCTTCATGTCTAAAGTTTTAGTCTCTTGCTTTCTTAGATTGGATGCTGTCATGATAGGCCTGGTATAGTCCCTGGTGCTACAAGCAGAGGAAGTGTCCATCCCTACTGGGCCCTCCACCAAAGACTGGAATTGACAGCTCTGTAGGATCAAGCCATAAGTGGTTAATTACTGTCCTGCAAACAAGCATCTCCTGTCTTGATTTGCTCCAGTATTCCATTATTTTTTTCTTTGAGAATGTGAAACAGTTCAACGCTACGATGTGTTGTGAGTTAACACAGGTTCTGATGGGACTAAAATCAAATGTTTTCATGCAGTTCCTGATCCAAGAGACAACATGTACTTGAAGGATAATTACTGTGACATTCAGCTTGATGTCCTGGCTGATTTTATGGTTTCATATCATTTAAAGCCCTTGAGCAACTTCGAACCTTGTTTTATGATGAGAACTTAATCCAGCTCAGTGACTGTGGGCTTCAGTACTGGGTCTTTCGTAACTTCAGAGTAGCTTCCCTCACATGCTTCTCTAGAAATGATCCATGCTGCTGGGAAGGAGGTGGTTTTTGCTTAGCGTTCTAGTCACTTTAGTGCTTTCTATCATTCAAGTTTTGCACTGTGAAGTTTGGCCCATTCCTTTATGCTTCCTTCAACGTTATATTAAACTTCTTATAGTGGTAAGTGAATTTTAACAGGAGAGTTTCCTTTCAAAATTGTAGTATTTGCTAGTGGTGATATTTATTTCCAGCCATTGCTATGTCTCTGTATTCACCTGTGGAACTTCTTAGTCTTCTAAGTCACACCCTGCAAGGGATGGCGATGACCGTGCCTGCTTCCTTGTCTTTGGGGGAGGCTGTCTCTCATGTCACCTACTCTTTGGCCTGGTCCGCTGAATTTCTGATGCTGCCTCTGTGGGGTCTTCTCATGTTTTCTGTTGGATACTCTTCTTCTGTAAAGAGTCGTGTTGGGAGGGGGCTATGACTCTGTGAAGGTGTTTTTGCAAATTGGGAAGTAAAACTGTGTCTTAGTCTGTATCAGAGAGGTTTTTTTTTCCCCCCCTTAAATTATTGATTAAAAGTTTGCTAATGTCCAAAGGGAAAAGTAAACTAAAGAACTTGAGTGACTATAGATTGACTGAAAAGAAGATGCAAGATGATGAAATTCAAGTGTTTTTTTTTTATTTTTTTTTTTTGTCAGCATTAAAAAAATTGTTTGGAGTGTGTCTGCTCCCTTGGTATTACTTATCATGCTGTTTGTCTGCATTAGGAGAATTGGAAATAGAAATCTTCCAAGAATTATAAGGAGGAAATAAATGAATGGCAGTTGTTTAATTTTTTTTTCTGGCTGGCATTGAAGTGGATATGATTCCTTTTAACCATCAAATTTCACATTTTCAAAACAATGATGTCTGACCAAAAAGAGAAGTGATTTCCATGTTGTTGCGTTAGGGGGTCCTTGAGGTTTCGTGCTGGGTAGGTGTAGTGATTTACAAAAATGAAATTGTCATGTTTTCCATTTTTATTTCTCACATAAATATTGCCTCTAATATCCAGTTGTTGTTTCTACTTGCATTTTCAGTTCAGTTCTATTGCATTTCCTGACTGGCATTGCTGCCATAAATGTGTGGGTAGATGAGATCTGTATGTCTAAACAGAGTGTAAAATATGGACAGTCTGTAAGTTCTCCTGGAAAGTTAATGCAAATTGCAGAGCATGGACTTAAAGCAAATACAGTTTGCACTGTCTGTTGCTGACAGCATGTAAATTCAACAGTTTCTTTGCGTGTTAAGGTAGCTCATTTCTCTTGCCCTGGATGTTGGAGCAGGTGGTGAAGCCCTGTGCAGGATGCTGTGGCTCCACTGGGGTGGCCACAGGCTGGTGGCAGAACTGGACCTGGGTTTTGGCAGACTCATGAGTCACCTGATAAGGATCAGACAGCTTGGTCAGTTGTGTGTGGCACAGCCTTCCCCAGTGGGGAATACTGAGTCACAGCCTTGTGAGTTTCCAGTCTCTGGTGCAGAAAATACCCAAGTAGCTGCTCCTGTAGTTTCATTTAGTAATGAATGAGTTGTGCAGAAATTAAATAATTAGGATGTATAGTTCAGGTCCCTACTGCATGCTGGGACTATATTGTGGTCTATATTTATATATGTTTTGTGGAAGCGCACTTAAAGGTAGGATATCATTGTCACAAGCAGGGAAATGCTAGTTTCTGAAAGCAGCAATTAGGATGTCCATTGAAAACAGTGAATATAGCTGTAAAGCTGGTTGCAATGGTTTGTTCCAATTGCCTTGCTTCCTTATTATCCTGCCTGTATTTTGCATAACCTCACTTCTGATCCATTCCAAATTATGTTGCTAAATCTTTTTTCTGTCTAGCTTTTTCATGCTATGCTTACTTCATTCAACAGCTAGAACAAATTTGTCTTTTGCTACAAGACTCCATGCTGTCGTTCTGCTTATCTGACTTAAGAGAAAAAACTCTTCCTTCCTCTGTTATCATGTCTGCTAGTCTGAAAACAACTCTTATTCCCCCTGTGCTGAGAACCATTTCCATGCAGAGGCGGAAGAAAATCTGTAATTGTTACAAAATCCCAGTTACCAACTGCATATATATTGATTTTATTGTGCTTTCTAATCTCCACCTGCTTTATTATCACACCAAACTACTGTGACTTTTAGAATATAGGTGCTTGTGCAGGGTCACACTGTTTTATTTAGGTTTCACTGTATTTAGCAGACTAGTCTGTAGAACAGAACAGCACTGAACAACTCAATGTAAGCCTAGGCTTTCTACACATTCTTACAGCTTTGCTCCAATGCTTGTATTCAGTGTTACGTAAATGGAAAACATCCTGAAGAATCATTTGTTCTGATGCCTGTTCAGAAGTCTGAAAGTATGTTACAGCAGCTGCTTGTTTTGGTTCTGAATGTGCTCTTCTGTATAATAGCTTTAAAGAAAATATTTGCCTACAACTCACAGGCAGGCAAATGCTTTTACTGGCTCTATGCTATGGTGCTATGTTTTCCTTTTTGAATGCATCAGTACCAAAACTAGCGATAGATTACTGCTTATGCAATTTTTTTTAGCCATGACAGCAGTGATTGTTGGTTTTCAAGTAGTTCTGTGCAGGTAGGCAACATCTTGCTCTGATGTGTGCGCTTTATAAACTCAATTTTTATTGACAATATTAAATTTAGGATGATAGGAATGCTTTCAAAAAAATGAGTTAAATCTGCATCTTCTTAGTTTACACTGCTGCTAGAATAGTAAATAAATTTGTTCTATTTTTTTATAGCCAGATTCTGATTTTAATAGGCTTAATTCAATGAATACAGTAGGCAGGCTTCAGCCCCTTTATTGAGTTCAGGGACCAGTAATGTACCTCCTGGGGATTTCCTACAGCTGTGGCTGTCATGTCCTGTCTTGGGGAGAAAGTTTCCAGTACTCATCTGTATGGTTTTTCATGAGTTTGAGAGGCCCTGGAGCTCCATGCTGCTTTCTGTAAAAGGCAGCTTCCAGGTGTGCTTTTCTCCTGGATTTCACGTGCTGAGGACTGGATGTTCAGTAATGACACTGGGTTTTGTGTTCAGCCTTGACTGCGTGTTTGTTATCATGAGCTATTGGAAACAGCCAACTACATTACAGTGACTTAGAAAAAAAAAATTTTGAGTTGAATTGGAGGAAAAATGGAATGACTATCCTTAAGACTCAGCATGCAGTATGGTCGGGTAATGCAGGCTGCTCACTGGCACTGATGGTAGGGTTGCAAATAGCTTGGGAAGTGAGAGTTGGGACAATGCTAGATGACTTTCTGTTGTAGCCTAGTGCTTATTCACCACTTGATTGGTTTAGATGATCTAATAGTGTTTGGTGCTTTTGGATTTTAAGTAAAATATATATATATATTTTCATAAATATCTTTTCCAATGAATCCGTGCTCATGGTTACGTTTTACTTTGTGAGATGCCAAAGTGGCATCTTTCGAAATCAAGTTTTGGACTATTCATGGGTATGTACCTCAAGGTCTGCAGAGGCAGTACATTGGTATGATTCAGTGGAGGCATCAAACGGGCCACGTGCAGAAGTGACAGCTTAATTTCCATGATCATTCACTCATTTCCCTCTGCTGAGGCTGATAATTCATACCAGTGGAAGTAGGAGTTTGTGACTTGAACACACTTGCCATATGAGTTTAGGTTGCTTCAGTGATGTGTTCCATTTTGGCAGGCAGCTAGATTGAGCAAATGCAGCCTTCTAGACAGTGAAGACTTATGCCAGTACTTGGCTGAAACATGTCAAGTTTACCTCTCGCTGTTTATCAGCATCCTCAGGAAAGGAAACATGAAGCTTCATAAATAGTCAGCATATTTTCAGTTATTTGGAATATATTGGAATATAGTGTTGCTGGTAGTACAACTTGATTTAAAATTAATTGATTTTCTCATTGTGACACTTTGAATTCCTTAATTAAGAAGAATGCTTGTCACTGAAGAAGTGGAAGAGAGTTTGAGTAGCACTGGCTGGACTTGCAAATGGCTGTGTGAGAAACAGTTGGAAGTGCAGAAGTGTTAGACTTGTATTTTAATTGATTTCTACTGCAGAGCATTTTTGGAAGCTTGAGAACTGTGTATTTGTGTCCTGTTGATGTCAAAATCATAGGAGTTGCAGCTGTGGATCAAAGCCTTGTTTCATCTAGCTCTGTATCTTAGGGTCATCTGGACCAGTTTCTTCACAGCAGCGGTCTGTTTTGGTGAGGATGTGGCACCTGAAGAATTTAGCAAATCATATTCGTGGCCACTTGTTTTGTCCTCTGAACATTAACTATACCATTATGCATCACAGCTTATTATGCCTTTGCGATTCTCTGTATAATCCACAGTCACTTAGTTGTGGCCTTTTGTTTTAAAAAGGATGTAAGAAAATGAGAAAGGTGTGGAGAAGGACAATAGGGTTTTTCAAAACTATCAAATGCTTTCTGGTGAAGAACAGCTCCACAGAGAAGGAAAGATTTTTCAGCTTGGGAAAGAGACATTGTAGGAGGAGGTCATGGCAGAGGCCTGAGGGAGGAAAATAGTTGCTTATCCTTCTGGAGGGATATCCAGCACAAGTGGCGGGTAGTAGACTCAGAGTAAGTTGCTTCATCTTACTCAGTTAATAAGTGTGGTCTGCTAGATCTTAAACTTCAGATTGTGGTCTATGTATTGGCTTTTAAGTATTTTGGAAAAGCTTTGTCATTAACACTGCAAGTGTTTTTTAAAGCTCATCTGAGGTAATGCAGTACCGTAAAAGATCAGATCGATTAAGTCAGACACAGAAATCACTCAAATGACTTTTGTTCTCTGAAAAACTTGCAGTGCTGTATAAAATAAAGTATCAGAGCTTTAGATCATTTATTTATTTATGGAATAAATGGCATCATACTTTTTTTTTTTCCAATTTTAGGTTGAAGTAATGATGCATTTTACTTAGTGCAGATTGTGAAGGTGTGACACTCCATGCTTGAGAACCCATTCTTGGAAGCACTGCTGCTGGTTAAACATGCAGTCCATGCACAGTTGTGTGCTTACATCTCCTTGACAGAGAAAATAAATTGTTGAGTAGCGCTTCCACTTTTAAAACTGCTTTACCTGCTCGGTGTTATCTTGCAGAGAGTTTTTTGCCTCAGGCTTCCCATTTTCCTGTTGTGATCAGTTAAGTCTCATCAGGTGTATGATGACTCAAGTGGCAAGTTCTCTTGCAGTTCCGTGAGGTCTGGGTGAAGGTCCCTGTGCTTCCTTATGCTGGGGAAGGGATTGGGAAAACTGGCGAGTGAAAGCAAGCTGTGGTGATGACTGCATCTCTGCTCCCACCTCAGAGCAGCTGCACGGGGGCTTGAAGATTGTGGTTCTTTTGTATTTTTTCACAAAATCTTTCGCCTTCTGGAGGGCAGGAAGAAATATGAGACCTGAAGAGCCCAAAGGGTAACGCAGTTTTCCTTTCTGCTGCAATTTGATTATTTAGTCGTAAGAGCAGCTCAGTCTTGGTCCCAGTCTTGGCTCAAGAGTGAGACTTGAGGCACTGGTATGGCAAAATGGTCTGTAACATCTTTGCTTGGGGGTAGAAGTACAGATGGTGCATGCGATGCCTGTTTGATGAACGCAAGTTACATGTTCAGCTGAACTCTAACCAGGCTCATCTTATTTCACTGCTGAGCAGAAAAGGATGATGTACCTGGTGCCCATTGCTCTGTCTGATAAATACATGAGAATTTAGGAACAGTAAAACCAATTCTGGATTTACTTTTAATAGGTAACATTGTTAGCAGAAAATGATTGACTGCTAAGGTTACAAATGTAACTGAATTTGTCAGCGTGATAAGTAAAATGGAGCTCCGTGCAAAGATATTACAAGTTTGATAAAGTTGAGAGCTCTCAGTTTTCTTCCTCAACTTTTGAGATTGAAACTTTTTGGCCATCAGTGCAATAAAGATCACATTTGGTGCTGCAACAATATATTAAAGCTGCAGAGAATATCACAATGTGTAGAAGAAAAAAAAAAAACATATATATATAGTATTCATGGCGTCTACTGCATTTTCACTTCCAATCCTGCAAATTTACTGCTGGAGTTTGTCAGACATGACTATTCACACAGGTTTATAGTTAGGGCTTCTGGGCTTTGCCATTCTACTTACTGAGCTGGCAATCCCTGAGAAGTGCTCACCAAGTTTTGAAAAACCTGTCCTTACTGTAGAGAGCAGCCTAATATGCTGCGAACCTGACATGGCACACTAGCAAAAATGTAACAGTGGATTTTTAAAATGAAGGACTGCAATGTTCATATTGAGTAATTGGTAAGGAGCTTAACTACGTCTTCAGATCTTGCTTGGAGTTAATTCCATTGTTATAAGAGCCTGGAAAATATTACTCATGCAATTCAAGAAAGCATTCAAAATGTTGCAGGATTCACGAGTGTTGTCACTTATGAATGAAAGTGAGAATGTTGCTCTTTTATGCTGGAAATCACAGGCCTAGTGCATGAGCAATATGATCCACTGATAAGAAATAGAAGTGTGTAGGAGTTATTAGGACTAGATTTAAATGTAACAGATGCTTACTAACCCTTAAAAAAGTGTTCTATTTTGTTGAATTTCCATGCAGGCTTGAATGTTTTATTCTTAAAATCGTAAAAAATAAAGGTTGAATCTGTGTTACGTATAGAAAGTTTGGAGACTGTAGTTGAAAAAGAATGAGCAAGTACAGGCTAGTTTTAAAATTATTTTTAAAAAAATCTTATGAGCCTCCACAAAGGAATGTGGTGGCTGGAATCCAGGTTTGGCATTGTGGGAATATCCAGGGCATTAGAACATGACTTCCATAGTGTAGATTCAGTTTGGATGATGAATTCAATGGGGGCTTAATTCTAAATTGAGGCGAGGCATTGGGAAAGGGATTGTAATTCCAAAAAGGAACTGAATTGAACTATGGATCTTAAATGCATATTTTGTATGAAAATCTTCTGCTGCATCTTCTAACAATAGAGACTTGTAAAAGTAAAACACAGCTATGAATTAATGACATGAAAATGCAATGGAAGCAGCATCTTAGTGTGCCAGACTAAGTCTGAAATGTGTTGGGTGTTCTTTGTAGCAGTGTGAAGATCTCTGTAGCTGGAAGATTCTTCATGGTTTGGGTGTAGATATAATTTTCTTTTTTTCGTTTTCCTATATTGGTCATGAAAGAATTGGTGCTAATTTCTTTGAAATTGTCCATTTGTTTTGTAGATTTAATGTTTCAAATAGGCTGTATCTTCTAGGCTTTTTAAATTCCTGTATATGTTTAGATACTCTATGTAGGTAAAAGTTTCAAGGTTTTTCCAACTATTGAACAGTTTCATGAGACTGCTAGTGTTTCATTAACAAAGCTGAAATTTAAATGATTAGAAACTCTGTGTTAGAACTGATGAAAATGCATCCTTCACACTTCTACTCTTCACAGAAGCATTTTCCTTGTCAGGGTTGTAAATACAATTCATGGTGACCACTATCTCACTGTAAATGGCAACTTTATAGTTTTGCCTGAAGCATTTAAACACCCACGTGTTAACATATTGTTCCCTTGTGTTAGACTTGCTTAATATTTTCCCATGATTTAAACATGAGGCAAATCTTGTATTAGTTAAATTGTTTTTCTCACTGGATCTTTCTATTAGCCTATTTCGATTTTTTTTTTTTTTCCTTTCAACCTTTGTTTCACTGTCTCTCTTCCTTTGCTGTTCCATTTCCTGTTGTCCTCTTTTCACTTCCTTGCTTCTGTTTTCTTCCTATTCTTCCTCTTCTCAGGATTGTGTTCCCTGTTCCCTTTGTATTCTTGCTTTTTTCAGGGATACAGCTTCAGGAGGTAAGATGGATTAGGGCTAGTCATTTGAAAAGGTAACTAAGCACAGGAACCTCTTAGCTAATCTGTGTGCACTTTGCATACTTAATTCAGTGTTCTAATTACTGGTTTTTTTTTTTTTGCTTTTTTTTTTTTGATGAGATACTGTGGAATAGACATGTTAAGTCTTGCCAGCAGGGAACAAAGGGCTCCCCAAAAGCTTGTATTTACAACAGGATACTGTCCTGAGCTCCCACCCCTGCCTCTTTCTAATTAAACCTGTAACTTGGGGAATTCCTGCGTTTGGGATTCTGTGGTGTAAAAATTCCTGTCTGTTTTGTGACTGTGCTACTGCAAAGCTCTGTTTTATTCTGTAACTTGCAACAGGCCAAGGAGGGCAGATTTCCTGGGGCAGCGTGGGCAATGCTTGATCCTGTATGCACTGTGGGACATGGCAGCTGTTTGCTGAATAGGTTTTGTTGACTGTTTACTTAGAAGTTGCTGGTTTCATGGCTTGTAGAAGGACATAAGGAACACAGAATTTACATGCTGCTTTGCCCTTGCTTGTTAATCGGTGTCATGGTGCTGGCATAGGCAAGGAGAGAGTCAGGAGCCCAGAGTGTCTAAAGTGTTTTACTCCTACCCTCCCTTCCCTCCATACCAGTACTAGCAAAGCTTGGCATATTTTGTGCTTCCTTAGCTTTTTCTTTAACTTTCAATTTCTGTTTTCTTTATTTGAAGCAAAGAGAAGAGCAAATGTACATAAACTAAACTCCATACTCAAGCCAAAATGCAATAGACACAATTGAATAGTAGTCAGGAATTTTAAGAGGAGCTTTTCCATGAATATTTAATTACTACATTAACTGAGCAAATAAAGAAGGTGTTATTAATATTCGTACTGTTAGCAATGGTTCAAAGGAATTTAATATGTTTCATAGTTCATACAGCATGCTGTGTGTTGTGTAGGCCTTCAAAGAATGCCCACATCTTAACTCCACACATCTCCCTAGCTGTTCTGTCTGCAAGACTGCACATTAAAGCACACTGTCAGAATTAAGGAACATCTGCTCTTTTCTTCAAAGCACAATTCTAAGCAAAATTCCTCGTGGTGATATAGTAGCACCAGTCTTGCATGTTTTGTTACCCAAAAATGATTCCTGCCTTAAGTGATTATACAAAAAAGAACTGCATAGATGCTACTAATGATCCTGCCTTTTTCGGAACCCGGTGTGCTGTCTCCTGCATCCCTATTAGCATGTCTGCTTTGTGACAGAACTAAAAATACTTCCTGGCAATCCTTTTTGGAAAGAGAAGGTTAGGAGGTATTTAACATTTAGCTTGTTTGCACCTGTTTAGGGGTTTAAAAATATTATCTGAATAATGGAGATGGTTTGCAGATCTGGAGGCCAAATGTAGAACCTAAAACTGATTCTTCCTGTGTTTATTAGTTTCTTTTTCTTTTTAATGATCTTTTGCAAGTTAATATTTCATCTAAGAGTCAGAGTAATCCTCATTTGTGTTCTTATGCTCCAACCCCAGAAACTTAGGAGATAACTTTTTAGCTTTCAATATCTTACTGAAAAAAGGAGCACTCATTCTATTGCATTGATTTGGTCTTCAAATTCCTTACGGCTCTTTTGCATTGCTTACTCTTAGCAGAATTCCAAGTCTTGGGAGCTTCATGAGAAAACGGCATGTGAGTGATACAAATGTTAAATCTCTGTTCTTGACTTTGATATTGCTTTTTTGCTCTTGCTGGCTCAGGAGAAGACATTAATAGATGCTGAATTAAGACTTCATCAGTGTGTCTGTACTTCATTCATTGGGAATCCTTACAGCTATTTTTACTGCATATAGTGATAATTACTCCTGTTGGCAGAGCAGAACTAATCTAATCTTTTTGGCAGCCGAAATCTGTGAAGGAGCCAGGAACGACGTCTGTTGAATTTTTAACCCTGAACATGCAATTCCATCGTTACCAGAATGCGCTCCTGCTTTATCTGAGAACCTAGTAATGTTAATGATCATATGAGTATTAAAATTTGTTAAGTTTAATAGAGGTGTAACACATGCCTACTTTGGTGACCCTGCTTTTGGGATCAGTCTGTTAGATGGCAGGTGTTGGGGGACTGTCTGGCTTGGCTTGCAAAGAGGAGCCCTCAATATAAGAACAACTCTGTCTGCGAGTACCTTTTTTTTTTTTTTTTTTTCCTTTATTGTATGTGGCTGTCCAAATATATGTGTATTTTCTTTATATGTGTATATAGCAACAGCAACAGAATGGAAATAAGGGAGATCTTCCCAGCTAATCTTTTGTCATCATCATCCTCAGGACAGGAAAAGTCAAGAGCCTATGTTCTGCACTAAGTGCTGAGGTCTTGGAAGAGCATGAAAGTATTCTGGCAATGATCCGTTCCCTTTTATTTTTCTGCCTTCTGTCCTTGCTTAACTCTGCTTTGTTAGAGTTATAAATGAGGACTGACAGAAAAACCTTCCATCTTAATAACCCTGTATGTGCTTTCTTGCATGCAACATCAGAATTTAACAAAATAAAAAAAACCACACCCACATGTGATTGTGCCTTCTGAGATGCGTGAATTGAAGCCAAATTCACTCATCTGATTACTTCCCTTTTGCATGCTTACTTTGAATGTCTGGCCTTTCCTCAGCTATTTTTGTCACTCATGTCTGCTGTTACATAAACCCCCCCACTTCTTGGGTATGCTCCTGTGGCTGATGAGGCTGTTGAGTCAAAGGCAAGTAGCTGCAGCTGTGTATGTATTTCATAGAGCAGTGCTGTTAGAGAAGGAGGGGGAAGGCGATATTTTGGTTTACAGGTCCTGTTCCTCTCAAAGGGGACAAGGTGTAATGAGAGGACAATTAGCTAAGCAAAATCGTCTTTGCTCTTTTTGTCATTGTTCTTCCACGTTAGCTGCTAAGAACAACTAGCCTTGCTTCTGGGAACCTCATGACATCTTTGCATGTGATCACAACGTTGCAAAGGCTGGGAGGTGCAGGCATGGAGCAAACAGGGGTATGATGTCTGAAAGAGTACACTGGAATTGGTGCATGCTTAAGAAATACTAGTGTTATACTTTGTGAACTTAATTTCAAAAGGAGAGGAAAAAACTCACCTTTCTCCTGACAAAAAAAAAATAGCAGCTCCCTGCTTTCTATTTAATGTCCCTTTATAGCTCAGCATCTCTTCAGATCACCTCAGAGGCTCAATCTTCAGTTTATGCTGTGCATAGTGCTTTGTTCTGGCTTGTCCTACATGCTTTATAAATGTCTAATGATTCATATACAAATACAAGAATGTTGATATTTACTGAAGTTTATTATAACCGAATTGTATAATAAAATGGAGATGGAGTTGAAATAAATACCAATTGCTGGTTTTTCCACTCCTAGTAATTAGGAACTTGGGAAAGATGTTGGAGTATAATGAAAATGCCTTTCTCTCTAAATGTTTTTTTTTCATGGCCTTTAGGTTTTCACTTGCTTGAGTGATATTGCTGTGTTGCAGTTCCATGTGAATGTCTAACGGTAGAATTTCATCTTCAATACTCTTTATGTTGGTCTCTGAACTCCCTTAGGAGCACTTTTAGTACAGAAGCTATGTCTAGATACAGAGCATGGTCTAACTACTAACAGAGTTTAATTCTATTGAAGTAGTTCAGTGCAAGAATATATTCTCTGGCAAATACCTTGAAGACTATAGTAATAGACGGTATATGGAATTGGTTTTTTTTTTTTTTTTTTTTGTTTGTTTGCATTTAGTCTTTCACTTCATTAAAAGCCTGGCTAGAGAAATCTATCTTCCTCTGGGCAGTGATAGTCCTGCCTGTGCTTTTTGTGTCTAATTAGTCATTTCTATTCAGTTTCTTTTGTGAAGAATTTCTATACATTTCTGTCAGTATTCATAACAACGCGCTATGTTGACAAAGCCTCAAGTAAATGTTTATTTTTGTGTCAAATAGCAAATGTCATAGCAGAAAGCAGCATAGTTTTTGTGGGGAATTGAGTATAATTTGGTTTATCTGCTCAGTTCCAATTTATGTTCATACAAATACATTATCAAACATGTAAACAATAGCTCCATCTTTTGATGTTAGTTTTGTTTTTTATTTTTTCTCAAACTTGTTCTTCATTTCAATAAATATTGTCTTAATACCTGCTAGGGAATTAAACTCTGAGCAGGATGGACCAGAAGCCAATAGTGCTCTAATCTGTTTTATAAAAAAGCCTCATTGCAGGAGTTGTAACATGTCAGCAGCACCAGCAATAACAACATGATCTGCTGGTAGAAGTGTAAGTACCTGTTTGGTGGCACGTCTGGGACTGCTTTATAAATATCTTGGTAATCTGTGGATGTTAATATTGAAAGTGGAGCAAAACTAGCATGCATTATGAAATGATTTTTTTTCCCCACCATCAGTATACTAAATATACTTTGTGACGCTATTTCTCCAAGCTTAGTGCCAAAGAGGAAATCCTGTGAAGCTGTTTATGCTCAGCATCCATTGCTGCACAGAAAATGGCAGGGATGGGTGGAGCTATCACACTTGTCCATGTGTTTTCAGGGCACTGGCCATACCCAGAGGATGGTGATTTTTGAAGTCTGTATCTGGGTGCTCAGCGTGCTCTCCTCTCATGATTTACCTGTAGCAGAGCCAGATAGGAGCTTTATTTTTCACTAGTGTAAGTGTTTTAGTATTGTGTCTTCCATTATCCTGCTGCAATTTTTTGACTGATCCATGTATCAAGAATTCTAGACTGTGGTGTCCTAAAGTGTATGTCTCAAAATAATGAAGAGAAACCAGTTCTTGTACTGAAAGATGATGCTTCCTGCGGAGGAGAGGAGAGCTCAGCCCAAATGGGAGACATTTAGCTCTCTTTACACCTGTACAAGAACTGCTCATTCCTTTGATCTCCCTGTGGTGTACCAAAGCATAATGTTTTTGTTTCTAAAAGAAACAAACAAAAAAATGTAGTAAGTTTCCAAATATCCTCAGGACCATTCTTGTTACTGACAGACTGCAGACTGGTGCTGCATTCTCATTGCTGGCAAAGAGGGTTGTCTTTTAGAGAACTTCCTCAGCTTTAGGTGTGTGCTCTTTCTTAATTTTGAGGTTTCTTTTACTAATTTGCTGTACAAAAACCACAGTGAATAAAAATCTTTGTTTTCAGTGAGAAAACGGTTTCTTTAGGTGATTATAGTGATGTTTTTGAAATCTTTCTGGAAGTTTTCTGGATAATTTAATTGACTTTTACAAAATATAAGCAGTGGATAGCTAGTTCTTTGTAAAAAAGAGTTTTCTTACTTGCGTGCTCTTCTGAAAACTGTATGCATATAATGTAAACAGCTTTTGGTTTTAGTAGTCTGAATTACATCCAGGTAGCTACTGTGGTTAGCGTAATTCAGAAATAAGCCTTTCATTTTCAGTTTCGCAAGAGAAAATTGGTTACTAAATCATTAGCTGCCTTGCTAAACTCATTAGACTTCCTATGAATGGGCAGGGGTTAGTCTGTATTGTCTGGAGGCCTGTTCTGTTAAAGGCACCATTTGGCAGTCTGTAATTGATGATGTGGTCCAGTCCCAAGTGTGGATAGGTTTGACAAACGCTTAGTGCATGGTTTCTGGATCGTACAAGACAAGCAATATAACTGCAGTGTTGTCTTATGGTTCTTGAATATTGGATTATAATTACATTGAGCCTGTTTAACATATGATGTATATTAAGCGCACTTTGACACTTAATGAATAAGCGAGTATTAAAAAACAAACAAACAAACAAAACTCCCAAATAGTTTGAGGTGGGGAGTGTGGATAAGAATCCTCTGGTTTCTGTTAGAACGTGCATAAGGATTACATTTCTTACTTGAAGTGCAAATGCTTTAACCTTTTCTTCTAAGAACAGAGGGCTAGGGAAACTTAGTTTCACAATATTCCTCTCCAGTTTGAAATGACTGATATGCAGTTTTGGACAAAATACTGCCATATTTACCTTTTATTCTCTGCTGGGAGATCTTGGAGAAGTTTTGCAGAATGGAAAGAGCGTTTTCTTTTGTGCATGCCTGCTGATATGCAAGCAGTTTCATCTACCTTAAAAAAAAACAAATGCAATTTATGGAAATAATTCAGCCAAATCTAGGCCAGGTTTCAGGTCTGTGATAGCTCCTGTCTCTCCCCTTAACTTCTGGTTCTCTTTCTAAAGGTAAGCAACTTAATGCAGCTGTGAGCTGTCTTTATGTGAGAGCTTATCATCCCTGATCTAAACTCAGCTCTTTCTAGAGGGAAAGAAGGGAATTCTGAGTTTTTCATTGAGTATTAAAACTGGCAACGGCAAGAAATTGACTGTGGTTAAATCATTAATAAGACTGTGCTCTGCATGGACAAACTTAGTAGACCTTGATGGCTTTCAGGATGGTGATTTTAAAAAAAAAAAAAAAAAACAAAAAACAAAAAACAAAAAACTTAAGAAAGAAAACAAAAACCAATAATCACTTTGTTTTAAACCAGTCTTCTGGTGCTTTCTCGCAGGATGAGAGTGGAAGGCGTGTGTATGCCTTATCTGTTAGCAGGCTCTATCTTCTAAATAATTTCAACTTGAAAATCATAATTTCTGTGAAATGAGAGAAGGTTGTGGTGCTGACTAAGAAATCTAGGCACACTTTCTCATATTTCAGTATTTGTAACTGCAGGCGTACATGAGCACAGCACGCTCACCAAGCAGCCTTGCTGTCTGTGCAGCACGATGCAGCCTAGTGTAGCTGTGCAGCACATGGGGCCACGCAACTGGGTGTGTGGGGAGGCCATGGGCTGGCTTGAGGCTGAAGTACCAGTGTGTCCACCTGCAGGCCCTCAGCCTTGGTGTACGTGTTGTCAGTTGCTACTCAGGGCTTGCTGCATGTACCTTGCTAGGAGCTCCTGTGATGGCTTTAGTGGCACTCAGCAGTGAGATTGTGGGGTCGTGCTGTGTATTGATGCCCACAACCACTGAAGTTGTCTGCTCTAGACTTCTGTTCTTGAATTTGTGCATGTAATCGGCCTGTTCTACCAGGTGTGCTGCTTTTTCCTCAGTCTTTCTGGTTAGCTGTAAGACATGAAGTCAGGCTCCCTATTAAATTGGTATTTTCTTGTCTCAGGCTGAAAGTAAAGTAATAAGGTATTTTGACTGAGTGAGCAGTTGAATCTTACTGGGCACTTGGGATACATGTGGTTGTGACACCTGCTCTGTATTAATTTCAAAAATATTGTTTTCATGTAAACAGTGTTAAGCGGGAACATACAGCAATGCTAAAATCAGTCCCAATGTAAATAATCCATTTTGTTATGAATCCACTGTAACATGGAGAACTCTAGGAACTCAGTTCTGTTAGTTAGTTGTTCTATATGTTCTAATAAAATGCATATGAAGGGCGCACTTGAACACTGGAAATATTTTTGCTTATAAATACTGTATTTGGTTTAGTATTGTATAGTGGATTTTAACAATCTGCAGTGACATCTTTATGGAGCTAACATCCATATAAAAAGACAGTGAAGAAAGTAGCCTTCGAATTCAGTACAGAAATCAGGGTGGCTTGAGGATATTAAATTTCTGGTAGATAAAAGGAAAGGTACTTTTTCACGTCTTTTTCATCTCCTCCTGTGAATGGTGAATATATATTCATAATGTCTTTAGTGTGTAACCATTAAACTTTCAAACCTGGATTTTATCTTACCAGAAGAAGAAATTTTATGTACATGCAGAACAACTTTTTCAGCTTTTTCATACTAACATGATTTTATTAAGCTAATTCTTTTTAAAAATCAAAAGTTCTTTTTAAGTTCTCTGTCTTGCTTTCTGTATAGAACTGGAAAGTAAACTTAATTTAGTCAAATTATATGTCTAGTAGCTTATAATTTTTGTTGACGTGAAAAAATGGTTTATATTCACAAAATATTTCTATGCAGACTTGTGTTAGTGCTTCTGTGACTGCAGGGAATGTTATGGCTGAATTAGAACCAGAAGAAGGTCGCAGCACAGTGGAAGTGCTGATTTAGAAAAGAAACATTTGCATCTGCAAATTTTGTTCAGTATTTGTGATCAAAGAGCTGATGTACAAGTTGCTGGTTGTCATGCTTTATGCTTATTGTTTTTGTTTTCCTTCCCCTAGTTTCTTTGCTTGAAGAACATAAGGACTTTTCTTTCGGCATGTTGTGAAATATTTGGGATGAAGAAAAGTGAACTTTTTGAAGCATTCGATTTGTTTGATGTGAGAGACTTTGGAAAGGTAAGGATCTTTTAGCAATTATACCCTGATAAAACTCATGCTTTGCTGTTTAAGGATAAGTCTTTCTTTGTAGGTGTGATGTAGAAGCTGTAACTGCATATGGGCAGCCATTAGAGAAAAAAAAAAAAAGGGGGGAAAATTAGGAAAGCAGATAAAATAAGTTGAAATTGGAGGTTTTAATAAATAGTGGAGGAAATTTCTGGTAAGAGAACTTAGAAGATGTGAAAGGGGAAGAGTTAAAAACCTTATTGAAAGATGACAAGTTAAAATGTATAAGAAACTTGCAAAAGCGGCAAAATATGGGCAACTACTGTGTGGCGAAAGCACTTCTGTCTTAAACAAAATCAACAGAAACAACAACCAAAACCAAATCCAACAGCAGTTTGGAATCAGAATCTCTGGGTGTTTTCATTGTAAGACCATGTGGTGCCAACATGTTTCTTCTTTCTTAACTGCTTGAAATTCATTCACATCTTCTTGTATCAATTTTGTTTATTGACAATTAGTTTTTCAAGGTGTTTTTTTTTTTTTTTAACCCACTGTAAAGCTCAGATACAGCTACATTGGGTTAATGTGACTATTCTAATTTGCACAGCCTGAAATACATTCTTCTTTAAACCTATCACTAGTTATTCTAAATATAAAAGCTTTTTCCAGTACATTGTTCACAGCCTCCCACGTATCTGTTTGATCCATCATTGCCAGCATACGTTTTGTTCAACTTCGGTTTCTGCTTTTGAGTCATAGGTTATCATTACCCTATTTCCACAGAAAATGATGTAGCAGAAAAAATAGCTGTTTATTCAAATTCACTGTATTTTAAACATTATTTCTTTTTTGAAGAGCCCATACTTTCATTAACAAGTACTTATGTAAGCAGATACGGAAGTAAAGATAATGTAAGAGTGCAATCGTGATTCAAGTCTGCAGAGTGACTGTGTGTTTGAAAACCTTCAGTTAAGACTAATAACCAAAATATCAAACTAATAGCCAAAATATCAAACTATTTTTTACTGAATCTTCTGCTGGGTATTTAAGTCCTTTGTTTAGTAATAGTAAAAAAAAAAAAAAAAAAAAAGAGAGAGAGGAATCTGGTAATTGCACTTGTTTCTTAGCGATAATGAGTATCTTTCATCCTCTTAAATAGTACTTAAGAGGAAGCATTTGTTAAAGTGCATTCTTTTTACAAATTGAGAGTATCACATACCTTAAAGATTTAAATTCCTCTGCTTCTTGCACAATCAAAAGGAAAACTAATTGCTGTTTTTTTTGTATTTGTACACTATCAATTTCTTTTTTATTAAAGTATTTAGGCAATCAAATATCCTTAATATTTACTTCAAATCTGAATGTAACTTCTAATTAATTGCTGAGATATTTCATATTTCCCACCACATGAACATAACCAGTCTGTTTTTTAAAAACAGCCTGATTCTGAAGAAATACTTTGTGATGCAAATTATTATCTCTGTATAATTCCATACAAGTAAACAAGTTCTGAATTAAGGCTGAATTTAGCCCAGCACAAGTGTTTCTGACACATGTTTCTGAACTGTATTTTTAACAGAGTTCATTTTGAAACTTGTTTTTATGTGAGTAGAATGATTTGGTTTAAAAGCACCAGCAAAAAATCAAAACCCATCAGTTGTCCATTCAACGTATTTACTGTTTTATTTCTTTTCCCAGAGCAAAGTTAGGTCCAGTAAAATCAGTAAAATTAGACCTGAGGCTTTTATGCTGATGCTGCCTTTCTATCACACAGGGCACTTTGTATTCCTGGTACTGTTCAGTGGCTGTTGTCACCTTTCCTGGAATGCTACCAGGTGAAAATGCTGTGACAAATTTGAAAGAAAATAGTGTGTGGTAATCTTTAGTGAGATTACATGTGCAGTAACAACTGCATGTGGGGGTGGAGACAATAATTTTGATGAACCCGAGCGATCTTTGCAAAAGCTGTGCTGGGCACACTTCTGGGTGCAAAATGGCACTTTTGTTATGCTGTCATTCTTGGTTGCTTATATGAATGCTTGCCATGCAATTGAAAGTTGTGGTGTGTTACACTTAGGTATGTTGGTCTTTAGTCCTACTAGCCTCTGCAAATGAGCATGTAGGCAGCTTCCTGGCAATTACACTAAAATGTGTAGTTAGCATTGTGCTCAGTTATTTCTTTGGTTTAACAGTGTCTAGTTTGCACAATTAGCTTGAGAATGTTTGTGAGGTGGCATGGAGTTTCATATGATCAAGTACCTGTTACTTTGGAAATTCTGAATATTATTGCCAGTGATGAGAATAAGAAAACTTCTTTGTTTTCTGTCCAGTTTTCCTTTTTATCTTTTGCATTAATTATTATTTCTGTGTATAAGCACTCAAACGTGAAATCTCCAGCCTTCCTGAATTGAAGTGACAGACATACAAAAGGCCAAAAAAGCAGTGCCCTACATTTTTCATCTGCTGCAGCCAGGTCATATTGCAGTGTCTGAAGATAATTCTTGGAAATTCTCCCTCATTATATGCAAAATATGAATGGTTATGAGCACAAACATGACATAATATGGTTTAGAAATCCTCTCAGACACGTTTTCAGATAGTTGACTGAATGGCTGATGGGATGTGTACGTGCAATTTCCACAGCCTGTGAAACATTTGTATATCCTGTAAGACAGACAGTAGTCAACTAGTTGAGTTGTCAGAAATTGGCAAGTAATTACCGGTGCTGAGGTAAATGACCTGTTGCTGAGGTGACCCTTTAAGCCTTACATACCTGGTACTTAAAAGAAAAATAATTAAGCAATTAATTTAAAAAAACAACTGAATTTGTCATCTTATGATAAGATTTTCTACTTTGACAGATTTCAGAGACTGCTTAAGCACAGTCATGAAGACTACAGGAAAAATGTGTCAACTGTAAATGAGTGATATGCTTTCAAGGAAATAAGCTGGAATGGAAAAAACATATGATAGACCTTGTGATGAATACTATCTACTTTTGGAAATAAAAAAAAAATATATGTATATACATACACATGCTCTTTGGAACTAAGCCTTGTGTCGTGGTAGCAGTAGCTGTATGTTGTCTATATAGAGACATACACCATTTATTGATCTTAGGAAATACTGGTTCCAAAATATTTGATGATAATGGTAAAACTTGCGTTTAATAGCTAGGGGTGAATAAGCTAAGGCTTTCACGTGTTGCATCAAAACATATGAAAATTGGTCTTGAACCTTGTGTTCCACTTTGGAGAGACTCTCTGATGTCTGTGATTAAAGAAGGGTGTTTGCAGTTATTTTTATGGAAAGTAGAATGGAAGCTGAAACAGCAGCACGTAGAAAGCAGGTAACCCCATGAGTATGTCATCAGTGCATACGTGCTGTATGACTGTTGATATCAGCTGTTACACAATGAGGGCTTTCTTCTGTTTCAAACCTGAAAGCACAGATTTTTTGATTTTTAGACTGACTATAAAAGAGACGGGATAACTTACACAGAAACAGGAAGGTTCTCAAACCATTCTTTTAGCTGTAAAACCCCCTTGTTTTTCCCTGCATTCTGCAGTACTCACCCATCCCTGCTCAGACACCTTTTCTTCAGTAAATTTTATGGTTGCCTTGTTCAGTTCCTGACAGAGCATGAAATGCCCTCCCACGCGTGTGGGGTGCCAGACAGTGTTTTCATTGCAAATTCCATGCGGGAGAGTCATTTTTCACTAGCACAACGTTGTCAGGTTCTTCCTTTATACCTGTGTGCCAGAATCAACAAATAGTGTTGATGCTTGTTCTGTCAGTTCTGGGCCCTGCATGCTCCTCCTGCAGTGCCTGTGATGTTGAATATGCCACAACAAATTGCTGTTATCCCCGTTCTCTGAAGAAGTTTCAAACTCCTGTGTGCAGAAATGGGAATTGGGATTAGATCCAGCTCCTGTTGATGTCAACAAGCACTCACTGGCCTCAGGAGAAGTATTAGAGGACTTGTGGAGAAAATGCTGTCCAGATATTGTCAGGAGAAGAGCTTTGTTTACTGTGCTTTTAAATATTGTCAGCAGTGACTGAGCGCAGTGTTTGTTATGATTCAACTCGTCTGATATGGACATGTTTTTATTCTTTAACTCTGGAAGTAAGGAACAAATAGACTTATTTTCAAAATAGGTTAAATAATAGCAGGAACTTGCAGTAGGTGTTTAGAAATAATCTACAATATTATGATTTAAGCAAAAACAAACAAACAAAACAACCAAATAAGCAAGGTGATCAGATACAACTACTACTGATCAAATAAAATACCTAATTTTTGAAAAACACCTCTAAAAAGCATTTAGGATAGTATCTGGTATAGCCAACTCTTCAGTGAAGCTTAAAAAGCTTGTTAATGTAAAAGCAAGAGACTTCTGTGAAATTATGGAATCTGAATGCTAAGGTCATGCAGTTTGTGATTGTTTTAGTTGCTCTGTTAGTGCAAAGGAAATCTGGGCTATGATGAAGCAGAAAGTCATGCAGAAGTTGAGGACCCTGGTATGTTAGTATTCCTTCAGGTTTAGCAGATTCCGGGAAGATCAGGCAGATGTGCGTGAGTTGTGCACACCAAAATCAACACAACAAAGAGCAGTAGTTGTTATGACAACTTACATACCTTTCCAGGAAGAGAGAGGAGGAAAAATACTGAAGAAATCTTCAATTAACAGAAATATTTGAGATTAAGTCCAATTGTTTTACGTTTCATTAACCCTAATAGTCATGATAAAACTGCCAAATATTAGGGAGTATGTCAAGACGCCATATTTTTGTAAAGATAATAAAACCTACAATAGGAAATGAGAAATGAGCTGATGAAAATGAGACGATCGCTCCAAACCTGAGCTCAGTATCTTCACTTCCTGAGTTCTCAATTGATGGAATTAAAGAAAAAAAAATGCTCAGTGTTTGCTCAATAAACCAACTCTACAACTGTTCTGTTTTAATGCTGTCAAGTTCTCAGGTGACATGAACTGATTTGGAATGAATGGCACTTGATGAAGTTCTTCAAGGCATACTTGTGAAGTGAAAGCATGAAGAAAGAAAGGCATAGTCAAGTTTCAGCTTTCTTCACAGAAATGGTTAAAATGAGTAAGAAAATACTATTGTTGTGATACCATTGCAAACACTAGATAAATTCACTGTATGTATCAGCAATAATTTCTGTTATGAGCTCTTTGGTGATGACCAATACTACTTGCTAGACATGAAACTTCGATGAATCTAGAACTATCAGCTGAGCTTATAGCTTCTGCATTAGCTTGTACACTTAAATCTGAATATTTCAGGATTATGCTCTTGCATGTTCTTGTAGCAGAATACAAGTGGACGACTACCTCACTGATCTTTCCAAATTAGTCTTCATTAGTTACTTAAAAGTCTGTCATTACTTTTTCAAGCTACAGCATTTGCTTCCAGTTGATGAAAATGGTAATGATAATCTTTATTTTTGACCACATCATAAAGCATAAAGCATTAAGCATTAAGCATTAAACATACCACAAGTATTTGATCACTAATAAAAAAAATTCTCATTTAGAAAGCGCTTGAGATTTTTTTGGGGGGAATATCTGGAGACATTATGACTTCTTACATGAAATAGACTTCGCTTAAATTTCTCAGCAAACATGAGCAGGCTTGGGTAAGTCAAGATTAACGAGGAACTGCTAACATGAAAGAATGAAATTGAGCACATTTCATTGAACCATAAAATCATTAAGGTTGGGAAAAGAACTTTAAGATCATCAAGTCCAACTGCCAACCTATCCCTGCCATGCCACTGAAATGTGTTCCTGAGTGCCATGTCTCCACTATTCTGGAACACCTCTAGGGATGGCTCTCTGTTGCCATAGTCATCTTACCAAAATGCTACTTGAAACCCAAATGTTGTGTAATGTTATTCACATACCCTGTAGACACAGATCTCCTTTTATTGAATTCTGGTAGCACATGCTTCTCTAGGGCAGAAAAAGTATTGGAGAAAGAAAAGAGGACAGCTTCGGTAGACTTAACAGTGTTTAAGATTTTTATGTCATCTCAGACATTTGTACGTAGAAATGCTTTTGAACCTTAATTTTAAATAAAGAATTCATTCTCTGTGAAACTTGCAAAACAAGCTTTTCAGTAGCTGCAAGTTGATGATGAAATGGACAACTAAACCATGCACCTAATGAATTTATCACTGTTCACACAAACACAACTAAAAAGCCATAGATAAAAGCAGAAGGTGAGTGGCTTCTAGTTTAAATCCAGATGGACTTGAAAGCGTTTTTTTCTTTTATATCCTCTGATAGAGGCATTGTTCACCCTCTAAAATGGTGGGAAACACTTTGTTTTGCTTTTTCCCTCTTCTGCAAAGCATCAAGTAACCAGGCTTATGGGAAGGAGCATCGCAGTTGTCTATACGTATAGCAGAGGAGATGGAGAAGTGGAGAAGTTGAAGGACTGCCTTTATAAGCTGTTCTGTGCTGTATCGTATTTATACTTTTCATTTCTAAGAGAATCCCTCTCCTGTTTCGACCTAGATTCTCCTACTTGATGCCTGGGCTCTCTACTTGTTCCTCTTGCTGATCTGGGATTTTGAGGTTTTTAAAGGACATGAAGATAAAATTATGTCTCTAGAAACAGATAGAATAGGGTTATTGCAGTTACTTGGGACTGCTGATCATTCAGACTTCAGATTCAGCATGGAAGATGAAGTAGCCAGTGAACATTAAAAGACTTGGGCCATGTCTTCAGATCACTGTGTTTCTACTTTCATCATCAGAGATGCAAATTTTAAATATTCAGGTTAGAGCCTGAAGTAGGGCACAGTTTCAGACCTACACAATTTGCTCTTTTTCTCAATGACCCTCTGCCTCTTCTGAGCAGGGAATGTTTGCTTTCAGCTGATGTGTGTCATGTCTACTTGTAGGTATTATTTCCAAGTTGAAATACCATTACTATGTAATGAAGGAAAAAGTTTGATGTCTTCATTTTTTTAAAACTTTAATACCCTATTCATTCTGTTTGTGTTTTGGAAGTGATGAAACGGAGAGGGAACTTGATATCACTATATGTTCTAGGCTCTGGGGAAATTTGTCTGTTGCACATCAGCATTTTATTTCCCTATCCAGAGAGTAGGTAAACCCAGTAGGTCATTTTTTCAAGTTTTCTGATTAATTCCCTACAATCTCTCTAAGGAAGACTTCATCAGACCCATAAAGCTATGAATACTAAGACTTTCAGTGACGTAATATTAATCATGACTGTTTTACTATTAAAAGTTATTTCTACCAAAACTGCCTGGGTGTTTTCCTATTTTAATTTCATTTACATCATGACAGGCTGCTAGCCATTGCACTGACTTTAGGGTTTGTTTTAAATTTTCTTTTTTAAGATACTCTCAGCTTGAGGTCTAAATCTGTGTTCACTTATAAGCTTATTTTTCTATAACAGCATGTTCTGACATATTTTACTGCACAACCTTTTTTAGATTATGAGACAAGACCTGAACATCAAATTCAGACTTTGCTTTGTCTCAGAGTTTGCATTAATATTTTTAGGGAGAGAACTTTAAGTGGTTTGTACTATACTTTCTGTCTGCTTATAATAGTCATATTAAAATCAATGTTTAATTGAACCATGAGGGCTGAAGTAGAGTCTATTTACTCACTTGGCTGCTCTTGTAGCTGAAGAAGCAGGCTGCTATTACTATTAGATTATGGTAAAAGGTGAAGTGACAGAACAATTTTGGTTATGGTATCTGAATATTTACAGGTCAAGGATGATCTGTGGGCCTGCCTGCTGTATTCAAGCAATAGAATGTCTCCTGGTTATTAGGGAACAGCAGGCTATATGATGTGCTTCAGTGTTGATACAGTGTTTACATGCTGATCAAACATGTTATCTGTTGTTCTTATTGAAAAGTATGCGTTCCACTACATTTAAGGAATGTCTATTCATTATTTGTTTGCTTATGCTATGTTTACTGTAATGGTGTTCATTCAGGTCTGCAAGTTATGTGTTAGCACTTCTCATGTTTTTTGGACCCTTATGGTCCTTCTTGGTTTTATTTTTCTTTTCCACCACTTTTACTACTGCTTTCTAGCTTCAGAACTGCTTTGATGCAGTCTGGGTCCATGTGTTTTCTTAAGATTTTAATGAAGGCCATAGAGGATAATCTGAGAAAGTCTTACATATTTATCTTGAGATATATTTTTCAAGATTATATTAAAAATACAGTCAGATGCTTATTCAAAAATAGTAATAAATTGGACACCTTCTTTAAGATGAGAAGTATAGGATTTATGTAAGGAGAGATTCAGTTTACTGTTGCTTCCTTGAGGAGTTGTGATTACAACATTTAGCTTAATCACTAAGATACTGGTAAACCGTTCTTCCTAATGCACAGTTCCCCTGTGCCTAGTCTTTTGTCAGGGGAAGACTGACGTACTGCACTTTGCATTACCTAGAGCACCTTCTTCACTAATATAGCTGTATCTTGATAAAAGTCTAAGGCTGAGGGAAAGAAGCAGGAAAAAAAATGACATTCAGGAATAAGCAATTTGAAATAATTATTAGTCCCTATACTGCTTACTAAAACATTTTTGTTATATGCATTAATGATGATGACAGTGTTTCAGTTAACCTGATATGTTTGTCTCTGCTTGGTTTTAAAATAATGAAACTGCTACTTTTCTTTGCTCTATTCCAATATATTAGCAAATGAGTTAGAGAAAATGTAATTAAGTTTGTTTGTTCTCATATTTTTCTTTGGAATAATTTAAAGTAGCTAAATTTTCCTTTTAGTCAGAGAAAAATTTCGACTGCAGTTTTGATTGCTACCTGAGCAGCTGAAATTGCAGGGTAGAGGGAAACGGTGTGGCTTCAGACCTCTGTTGTACTGTTCAGGGTTTCCTGTGCAGAGTTACTCAAGAACATGCAACCATTCTCCAGGTGTAACTGCAGACCATTGTGTGATCAAACCTGGGAGCTGGTTGTGAGCTGTGTATAATATGCTATGTGCTTGGTTTGTGGAAACTCCCTCTTCTGTAGAGTGCAGGGGAGGGGATGAGCATCTTATCTCTTTACACAGTTTTTTTTTTTTTTTTTTAATTCTGCTATGAAAAGCAAAAGTGAAATCTAGTGAAAAGTTCCAAATAACAGTATATTTTCGAAAACAGTTGTTTTTCTGCATTATAAATTCTGTGTTTGTTTAGTCTTGAGGATGCTGTGCTAGTTTCGTTGGTATAGTTTAATTTACTGCTGTTTCTGCCAATTTTCAATAGAAAGTGAAACCCATAATGAGTGGTTTGCAGCAAGAAACAGCATTTGAGAATTTCATAAGTTGGAAGTAGATATTAAATCAGTGAGAAGTGTTTGCAGTGTGTGTTAGAGAGCTCTTAGCCTGCTGGTGGCAGGGTTAGAGAGGTGTTTGGTAATAAAGAATTGTGTTCTGTTGGTTTTCATTCTGACACATACATTGTGGTGAATAAATGTCAGTGGATTGAATGTATTTATGAATTTAAGCTTTTATCTGCTTGGTCACAAAGACTACCTTGCTATGAAAACTTCTGTGTCTTTCTGTGCAAACGTGAAGTTGATTTCAGGAGAGGGATTTCTTTTTTGGTCAAATAATGTCATAGCAGAAACATACAGCAAACTTGCCAGCTGCTGTAGAATTAGGTGTGCCTGGCACTATCTTAGTCTGTTTGATTATCAAATCATGATGAGAAGGGAATGTGTCATTCTTGCAGAAGCTGGTAAAGGTTTAAGAAGAAAATGTTCTAAAAGGCTGATTGATTTTGGAGCAGAGAAAATAACAAATAACAAATAGCAAATAAGCTGCTGGGCCATGTGGATCAGTAGGATGTTTGCTTTGCTCAGTCCTCAAGCAAAAGAGGTTCTTAAAGCATGCTGGAGGGAAGAAGTAGAAGGAAAGTCATCTGATGTGAGACCCTGCACAGCTGAAGGTGCTTAGTGCTCAGGAATGGCCTGGAGCTTGCGGCAGCAGGCTCCTGCCCACAACTGCTCCCTGTTCAGCACCTGCTCAAAAAGCACTCATTTTGCTATCCTCATCTGCTCTGCACCCTCAGCCCTGGGGCTGCCAGCACCTGTGTAGGTGGAAGGCTTGGCATGGGGACAGGGGCGTGTTGTCTGGTGAGGCATCACTCCTGGTGCTTTGGGACTCTGAAGATTGCTTCCATTGACACGAGAGGTTTATCTGCCAGGCTGAGTGACCTGAAGCTGCAATGCCTTGTGCCATGGCTTTGCTTTAAGTCATAGCCTTTTGGGTCTTTAATGTTGGTAATCACATCTTCTGTGAGTACCATAGCTATAAATAAAAACATCAAGAGTTGGAAAGCGGAGCGTTTAGAGGCAAGTAGAAGAATGAAAGGGAGTTTTTGGTGCTAGGACAGGCAGATGAAGGTGATGGCACCTTGGTGCTGAGAAACAGTTCTTGGTTCCTATGCCAAAACTGTGGCTGTTTTCAGATAGAAATGATAAAAGAAAGTACTTTATATTCCAGTGTGAATAATGAGATTTGTTTGGATGAGTTATATTGAGCAGATTTCTAAAATGAAACACTACTGATTGAAAAATGAGGATTTAATTTCTGAAATAACCATTCAGTAATGAAATCAGTGCAAAAATATTCTGATGAGTGTATTTGTTGATGAAGTTCAACCTGTTTACAGTTACAAATTGTGATAGCAGTTAACTGGAAAGTAACAGTACAGAAGAAATTATAATACTGTTAATGGAAATGAAATTAAGTGGTGACACTTCAGCTCTTGCTAACCTCTGCAATTGAATCAAATCCTGTGTTTCCCCTCATTGGTTACAATTTGCTAGCATATGTCTTTAAACCTTCCTTTAGAGAGTCTGTGATATGAAGTAGCAACATGGGCACGTTGTACAGTGTGCTGTGATGCTGAGTTGCTGACAAATGTGTATCTGAGTTCTTGAAAGTGCTATTCCAAGCGTATTTCATATGCAACTTTTAACTTTGAAATGAAGTGAAATAAAATTCCTGATTTAAACTGAGTTCCTATGGGTCTCACTGTATCTGAAAGTGATATTTAACTGAAAGCTATTTTCTTCAGTGAATATGTAAGGGACACTGGGCAGAATTATGCAGCATAGCTGGTTGAGGGCTAGCTCCCATAAATATATTTAATTCTCCAAAATTCTACTTCATGGTTAATTTAAGATGCTGAAAGATTCAAAGTGCTTTTAAATTAGAACTGATTTGAGCAAAAATGCGTCAATGACATTGTGGAAGTACATGATGTTTTTTTCCTGTAGTAGATAATTGATGCTTGCTGAGTGTTTCATTGCGCTCCATAACTGAGTTTTTACCAAAATATGTAAATGACATTTAAGAGAGGATTTACTGCCCATGCTTTGGTGAGACGGAGCAAAAAACGGAATGTAGATTGCTGTTGGGGAATGGGGGCTTTTCCACAGCTTCCTATTCAGCCTTCTCAGAGGCAAGCTGTTGTCAATGTGGTTTCAAGTGCTGAGCAGAGATGCTGCCGATTTCCCCAGTAGCACATTCTGTAGCTCTTTCTTTCCTGATACTAGATAAAAAGAAAGTAGTCTTCCTGTAGCTGATATTATTTTCATGTAATACTGCAATTTGTAGTGCCAACTGTGTTCAGCTGTGCTTTCCAACACCACATGTGCTATAAAATGTTGAGCTGAGACTTTATGGAAGACACACACTGATATATATATTGAGCTGATGCTTAAAGCTGTGTTGTTAGGAGGGTCATTCCCTCCATATGTGGGACAGGAGTGTGAAATGCCTGCTCCCTGCTGTGCCTGGTAGGGGGATGGGGTCTTGGCATGCAAGGGGCTTGGGCTTGGGCTGGGAGGCTGCGTGAGGGATCCCTTCTGGAGAAAGCAGAGAGAAAAGTGCAACTGCTCTCTCCAGGACTATTTTCTATACTTCCCTACTCTTTTCTCACCCTATGTATCACTTGACTTCATTCTTTTGTGGACCAAGCAAATTCAACTCAGCCAATGGAAGTTTGGGGTATGTGCCAACTATAAGCAGCACTGTTCTTTGTTGCTTGTGCCTCAGCAGCTGGGAAGGGATTTCTCGAGGGTGCCTTGAGGTGCAGCGTCATCATATCCCCTGTGGGTACTGTGTGCACCTTTGGTGCTGCTCTGAGGCTAGATAAAGCTACTGGGAGGTGACATAGCCGACACCTCACACAACATGATTCTTGAAGGTTAGTTGAGTAAATCATGGCATTAGGGAAAGGCGTAATGCTAATAAATATTTTATCCATAAGTTTTTCTTTAAAATTCCTTTCTTAGACAAGTAACGAATAAGAAATTTTATGGCTGTTGGGGCCAAATGGCCAGTCTCTAAAAGAAATAGCTGTACATGTTCCTGTTGAGAGCACTTTCCTGCATTTAAGATACTTGAGTGGTGTGGCTTCTCATGATTTTAAGTAACCACTTGGACACCATGAGTTTATTCTAACAGTCCAGTGTACACAAATATCTTTTGAGACTAAAGCACTTGCCCTCTCTTAAAACTTGTTCTGATATACTGAAGATTGTTGAGTGAGATGATCCTGAGTTTATTGTTGGTGTGTTTTAATTTTTATTTTTTGGGGAAGAGCTCCAATAGAATCCTTGAGCTACCTGAAAAAAGCTTAGGCAGCTTGAGCATCCAATTCAGTGGATGGACACAGATGCTCCTTTTTATCTGTGGGAAACGACTAGTCTCAGAGACAAGCTTCATTACAAGTCTGGAAGGATTATTTGGTAAAGCTGTTGAAAATTCTTAGAACACCTCATTAGGAATGTCGCCATACCATTTTCGAAGTGTTGATGTCTCTGTTTATACATATGCTAACTTGGAGGCTCTCTACAGACTGCACAAGAGATGCTTTTTTTTTCTCAATTGCATATTTTCTGGCAGAAAACATTTTAAGCATGATAATACCAAAAACCAGATTTCACTGGCCCAGTTGGTATAAACCTGCTTTCAGCTAATTAGGTTAAATGTTTTATATTTGTATTAGTATTGTATTAGTATTTCATTAATATTTGGAATGAATGCACATTGAGCCAATAATGAGTGTTGTGCTCTGAACTGCTCTTCCTTGGATGTTGTTCTGTCTTCTGAGAGGTGCTTCATTATTGTCACACTGAAATTTAGGTGCTTTTTGTCTTTGGTGTAACTGAAGCATTCCAGACTTCATTTCCCTCCCTGTCCCCCAAGCATCAGATAAAAGACAAGATGTTAGAGATCACGATGATATTTGGGATTAGATAATATCACCCAAAACTCAGTGAAAGACCTCAAATTCAAAACACATAGTATGCATTTTGATGAGATAAATATTGCAAAATATTTCACATTTACATTTTTTTTTTTTTTTTTAAATGGAGATTTGCCACCTACATGTGGGTGGCATAAATTGAGAATCTGTAGAAGCCACAACCTGACTGATTTTAATGCATACAAAGGCAAGATTTATTAATTAGATTAGACAGCAGTTCATCAGTGCAAGCATACTGATGCTGGTGCCAAGTTAGTGGGAGTGCATGAGAACCTTTCTATTCAAATCGCAGAACAACTGTAGATTTCTTTATGTCTGTTTCAGCTGTGGAAGTGTTTCTTTGTTCAGTCAGAATAGACCACCTGTGCCTGTAGTAGTTTCTTACACATTAGGAAAAGGTGCTACTTGAAAACTTCACATGAGCAAAGCAATAATTGTACCTTCCTTTCCCCACTGTGGGACTGGTTCAGAAGTGTAGGACATGAACAGGAGAATCTGTTTTGATACTCTCCTGTTCATAGCTTCACAGTAGGTTTGTTAGCATGAGTTGGTTTTTAAGGCCTACAAGCTGCTTTACCTTTCTATACTGAAGTCAGAATGGGGAGAGATGAGGGATAAGATTCAGGAGGAGGGGCAGTGGAGTACAGAAAGCCTTTGCTTGAGGACTCACTGCTGAGACCTGCAAAGCCACCCATTTCTGTCCTTCGTGCTTGGCTCTTAGTACTGCCTCATGCTGTCTGCCCTTGCTCCAGGCTTATCCATAATGAGCTCAACCTGCGTCAATGTTTCTACTTTATACTCTCATCACATAATTTTTAAATTTGTTTTCCCTTTATAGTTACTGTTAGCTCTTCATCACTGCCATGTCTCCTTCACCACCTTCATGCTTAGCTCCTCTCATCTCTTTGCTTTGAAGGCTGCTGTATGTCCATCTCTCAAGTGGTTTTTGGGCCTCCTGTTTCTGCATTTCAGGTTAGTTTTCCCAGTCTTGTTTTGTCTCTTACTTTTGACCAGGAGACTGGTCCTGTTATTCTTGTGCTTATTTAAATATTCCTTCAAAACTTTCTGCCTACCTGATAAGTACTCACTACACGCAAGAGAAGAATTAGAACTAGATTGGAAATCTTGCACTTCAGCTTCCTCTCTTCTTGTACATCTGTTAGAATTTGAATGTCATGTGGTCTTTTATCATTTCAGTCATATTAGAAGGAATTTTGAAATGTGGTTTTGTTTGCTTCCTCTTGCATCTGATTGAGAGTATATTTTATATGCTGAATAGCTCAGTAAACTAAGAGCATTGGTCTGTGTTGTCTGGCAGTAGCAAACCTCTGAAAAGGAAAGAATTCTTAGCACTGATAGTTTGATAAATTTTTTTTTTCTGTCTCAAATGGAGATAAAAACAAAACAAAACTCGAGTAGTAGAGAAATAACTTAAATCTTCAAGGCCAAGAAATTGTTCAGTAAAATAATTCTACAAATTTAAAATTTGCATGCAATTAAACATTTTTCAGTTTATTAGAACTGGCTCAAAAATGTCTTGATTCTGAGCTTTAGATCTTTATTACAGGTGTTTTGTCTTAATTTTTTTAGAAGAGTTGACATTAGGAGTAAGTCTGGTAGAGTGATAGAGGGATGTAAAGGAGGCCATTTGTGTACCATTTTCTGTACATACATGATTAGTGCATGGATTTGAGTACTGCTGTGACCTCTCAACAGGTCAGAAACCTGGACTTGAATCAGATTTTACTTTTCCCTGAGATTCTCAGAGTTCACTTATCAAATTCTACAGTAAAATTGAGTTTAGAATTGATTCAGAGAATATTGAATCAGAGATGACAATAAAGCTTTTTACTTCTACTCAAATACATACTTAAAATGTGACTGAAAACTACTACTGGTGTTTGAATACAGAAAGCAAGACTTGAGTCACAAAAGAGAGGGTAGTAAGAGGTATCTGAGTAATGGAGCTTCTTAGAAGCCCGGATGAGGTATTCTAGAACCTGCTCAAGTTCTTTCCCGAGAAAATGCTGTTCAGAAATAGCAAGTCTTCATCCAGGCACAGCTTTGGGCTAAAGAGAGGGAGCTGGAGTATGCTTTTAAGCCAGTCAGGCCTTCATTGTATGGTGCTGCATGTGTGCATGTTGGCAGAGTCAGGTAGTGCTGGAGGTCTGAGCTGCGTGTGGGTTATGAAGGGAAAAAGGCTTATAGAGGAGGTGGGGATAAAAAGGGATTTGGAGTATATCTGAAAGTTAGCGCTGTAATGCCTTCTGTAAGTATAAAACTTGGGTGGCATGAAGTCCTGCTACAGGGCTACTGTGGTGGTGCAAGTCATTTAAATTCAGTCATTGCAAGCAGAAGGCAGCAGTTGAGCTGCTCAGCCCTAATGTTATGGAGCACAAAGGGCCCGGGCTCTTCTCACTCTGCAGTGAATGTGCTCTGCCTGGCAGCTGCTGCCCATGCAGGCTGGCATTTTGTGCGTGGCTCTTCTTGCTGCTCTCTGCAGGGAAATACTGGGACAGCGTAGGGAGACCAGAGGAGCAATTGAGGGTGTCGTTGATTTTGTGTGCCTTCAGTAATGTGCTAATCTCTGCTTAGTTCATGGTAAAACACAGAGTGCTTAAGCTTATAATAATTGTTCGTGCGGGACCTGATTTGGTTAACTCTTAAGTGGATGCTGATGCTTTGATTTCTCTTTTATAACTGGAGCACCTGTGTCCAGACATATAGCCAGATACTGGGAGTCTTTAGCTCTTAATGCTGAGGTGGATGGAGAGGCATGGAGGCAGGCCAGCTGGGAATGGTTTGGACTCTTCTGGTTATGTCTGAGAAAGGAGGGGAGTGAATAAGAGTTAGTAAGCTTTCTTTCTTCTTAAATATATTTTTCTGGCTGGATGAAAGGTGCTTTATCACATTGCTTGTACAAAGCAATATAAAACATGTACTCATTTTTCTGGGTGATTTCCCCAAAATGCTATGTGATGACGAATCCTGGAGCTGATTGAGAGAAAGCAGGTATTCCCACAGACATCTGAGAGATGAGATTTCACTGTGTTTCAATAGTGTTAACTTGTGTGGAAGTTGATCTGCTTTCTATGCTAAGTAAGAAGATTGCTTTGGAAACGCTTCTCCTATTGTAAAGAAAAAAAAGCCTTTATTAATAATAAATAGTAATTAGTAGATGAAGATACTCAGCTTACTATAACAATGTTAGGTCTTGCTCTGCTATTTGCATGCATGTTGAAAACAATTTGACACAGTTTGTTTGCTGCAATAGGTACACTGTGAAACTATTTTGTTTTTCCTCTTGATGCATGTTTACAAGTGCAGACCTCTGGCTATACAGGGAAGTTTGTGTTCTAATGGTAGGTAGAATGTTAGAAGCTAAGTCAGCATCTTCCAAGTGTTGTGAGTTGGTACAGTGGTATCAGAGCTGCTTGGCTTGTAGAAAAGAATTGGTCTGACAGTGTGCCTCAGTCTTCACAATGGCTTCAAACTGATCCATGTTAGTTTATTTGACAGAAGAAATGCTTAAAGCAAAAATCTCACTATGAAGCTTCTCATAGCCTTAGGAGCCTTGAACTGGGCAGTGAGTCCCTTCAGCAGCCTTTTCTTCCCTTGCCTACCCTGTTTGTGTGTCAACTGTAGTTGAAGTCTGCCCTGAGAGCTCTCGCTGGGACTGCTGTAGGCAGTGAGAAATTTGAGTGTCTTGAGAATCAAAATCCACCAACAGATAGCACTTCTGTTGCAGCAGCCAGGCCTATTATGTGTGTAATACTAAATGTTGTCTGAGAACTACCTCCAGCTACAGCAAGAAACAAACAATCTTAATAGAGATAACAAAGATTCATGGGATAAGCTTGTCTGATAATATTTTTGTTTCTTTGTTTCTTTTTTTTTGGAAACAAACTACTATTGAGGGAACAGTGACTCTTTTCAATTCATTTCAGTTGCTTTTCAGGTTTAGTTTCAGTTTTCTTATCTTGATTCCTAATTTTTGAGATTAGATTTCTCATTTCAAACCCTGTCAGAAGCTGATAATATTAATTGTTCTGGACTGAGATTTCACCCCTTTGTCCCTTGCTTTACCCTTCCTCCTTCAACCTTTCATTTCTTGAAATCTTGATATTGACTCTGTTTCAGTTATTTTCTTTAACATCCACTGGCCTGTGTACCTTTTAACTGATTTTTCTTTCAGGTTTTCAATTTGATGTAAAAAATGGAGAAGGGAGAAGCATAACTCAATTTAGAGTGCTGCTGGACACGGAATATACTTGAAAATGTTGAATTTCAACTTGTGCTTGTAGTTAAGTCTGTGAATTTTGTTGCTGATGTGAAGCAAAATTTAAATAATTGGATTTTTTTCCTGGGCAGATGACCCATGAAAATGTAACTTTTTAATTCCTGCGAACATTGCCTCCCAGTAAGACCTTTGTACCTATGACAATGCCTCTAGTAGAGTATTAAGCACTTGATTTCACTTAAGGTTTGTTTCATGTTGTGTGTTAGTCAATCAAAAGCAGGGTGCTTACACAAGGTTGTTTGATTGCCATGTCTTTTTCCACTTGTATCTCACAGAAATGACTTTGTGCATCAACCACAGAAGATGTAGCCTTATGTCTGTAAAGTGTGTCTGCTTCTGTTGACTGTCTAAAACATTGAACAGTTTCAGAATTACTTATGGTGTGTTGTCTGGGTGCATCTGCTTGCCCTGAAGTTAATTTTGCTTTCATTCACTCAGAATTTTCTGCTGAGTGACTGCAGTGGGACTGAATTACACTGGATATGGTGTTTGGTGGACAATTTGTGTTGGACTGAAATGCCTGATTCATACCAAATACTTCATTGAACTCTTAGGTGTTCCATGCAGGATTGAAATTGACCTTAGGTAAAGCTTTAATATCCTGTTATAAATCCACGTTCAATCCAACTCACTTTCATGTAAGTGTAGGACAGAAACAAGAGGTGAAAGAGCATAGGACAAGAGGACAGGGACAGAAGTCTCCATGGTCAGGATCATTACTGAAATCTCGAGATGCATCTTAACGTTAAATAAAACTACGTATTAGTATAATGATAGGTATCTGTGGTTTGCTCTTATTTATCACAGTATCTGCATCTAAGATGATTAGTCTGATTCCTATTGTGTACTTGAAAAACGTATATAGTCTAATGAAAACTGAAGAAAAACTCCTTATCTGAGGGATGTTAAATACATGAAAAACCTTGTTAGAAATATTGCAAGAAAATGTGATTTCTGTCAGTTTAACTCTGATGCTGCAGTCCCTAGATTAGTATCAGACATGGTGGTGGTGCTGTGCATTCTGATACTTGTGCAGTAAAATAAGGCATTCCTCAAAATCATACTCAAACTTTCTTCCTTTATTCCTGCGCCAGAAGACCCACAGCTTTGTTGGAGTTGTATTACACCATCCAGGAACAATGCTCCATCCCCCTTGCCATGTGAAAAAGACAGGAAGATTTAAAACAAGTATTGCTTTCCTTAACCATAGATAGCATCATTTCCTAGTGTAGTGCTCAAGTAATTCTAGTTTGCATTACGACAATCAGGGTTACAGAGTTGTTATGTGATGTAGTTCTGACAGCTTAGTGGCTTGGGCACAAAGCCTAATATGATATTCTCTTCGGTACAGAGGTGACAAGTTAAGCTCTTGAGCTCCAGCCCTAACTAAGGGTGCAAGCACTACCACAGAAGGAACGGTTTAGATTTGCAATGCAAAGGGCTGGAGCCAGCAGGAGCAGGGAAGTGATCAACCCCCCTTGTACTCAGCACTGGTGAGTCCTCACCTTGGGTACTGTGTTCAGTTCTGGGTCCCTCACTACAAGAAGGACATTGAAACCCTGAGATGTTTCCAGAGAAGACAGTGAAGCTGTGGAGTCTAGAGAACCAGTCTTATGGGGAACAGCTGAGGGAACTGGGATTATTTAGTCTGGAGAAGAGAAGGCTCAGGGAAGACCTTATCCCTCTCTACCTGAAGAGAAGTTATGTCGAGGTGGGGGTTGTCCACTTCTACCGTGTAACTGGCGATAGAACTAGGGGGAATGACCTCAGTTTGCATGAGGGGAGATTCAGGTTGGATGTTAAGAAACACTTCTCCACAGGAGTAGTCTGATGCTGGAGTAGGCTGCCCAGGGAGGTGATAGAGTTACTGTCCCTGCAGGCGTTCAAGAAACATTAGATGTTGTACTGAGGATGTGGCTTAGTGGGAGATATTGGTGGTAGGTGGACGGTTGGACTAGATGAACTTGGAGATCTTTTCCGACCTTGCTATGACAAGTTTCCTATTATCATTGTGTTCAAATATTTTTCTTTTGCTTTATATTCAAATACTTCTGTGTTTTACAATGTTAATAGGTGACTGGCTTGGGGAAAAAACATTGACCCAAATAGGCATATGTGGAAGATGAAATAATGTACTTCCCTTAAACATCTTCTTTGTCTGTTATTTCTGTCTTCTAACTGACACTAAGCTCTCCAAGATCTTTCTGGCTTAATTTTGCTGTAGGCAGCATAAGGATGCTATCAGTGCGAAGGGTATAATGAGCCAGAGACTGACTGGCACAGAGGTTGCATTTTGTGGGTTGTCACCATTACATGCAAATTATTCAAACTTTTTTAAAAAATGAAAAAAAAAAAAAAAAAAGGAATCCTTCTTTCCCTCGGTTGTGCAGTTCTGTGTTGGAAACGTAGTGTTCGTTTGAGGTGAAAGTTCTATCTATTTATAGATAATGTTCAAGTCTGCAAGCTGCTGCATGTTCAAGGGAACAGAACAGTGAATAAAATAAGCAAGTGAATTTATTTCTCTCCTTTTCTGATTTTTCAGAGTAAGGATCCTGCTAAAGGAGAACTGAGAACAAACATAATAAGAATGTAAACCTGGTTTCTTGTTTTCTTTCAGTGCAGTAAGTGTAATTTTGCTTGTCACCTGAATGAACAGACAATTAGAGATAGAAGCAAACTTTAGCACTTTTCAGGCTTCTATAAAGGTAGTTGACAGTTTTTCCATTCCTGCTGCAGGATGTCTTCCCAGGTATCTTTCATTGTTCAGTTTCAGAGACAACAAATTAAAGTGAGAATGGTAGAAGGTGTAAGTTAAGTGAGTTATGCTGACTTGTTTATCTTTCTGTAGCGAGGAGGGCAGGTGAGATGCTTTTGCTATGGACTGATTCATTCCCTTATCACTTCTGGTTGAGAAGCGATCTCCAGAGTATGAGATTTGAAGATAACCAATGACTTTTTAAGTTATAATGCAAGTCTCTTTGCATCAGAGAGCAGCTTGCTCCCTTTGCACTGCTCTCTGTAGCAGGGGAATATTTTTTTTTTTCCCTGCAGAGATTAAGAAGACAGAAAACATATTTTTACCCCAATAACTATTGCATACTGGAGTAAATTAAAGTGGGACTCGATACTATTCAGCAACCTCAGTTGAATTTGTGGTTAAAGTGAATTCAGAAAAGAGAGAAGTGTGGCAGTGCATGGTTTGCTTAAGACGGGAAGAGAAAGACCTTCCTCTGCTTTTAACAGAAGAGAGGAAGAAATTGCGGAGTCCATTGCAGAGTCTCCTTTTAACATCTTTCTTACTGATATCAAGGTTGATTGGTTTAAAAATAAAAGTGAAATAATACAGTGGGAGTGCAGAAACCACATATCACTTAAACTCTAGGTTGCATACCTAAAGCGGTATTTGTTTAAGGTGCAATCAATAACGAATGCAAAAGCACTTGTTTCTTTCAAACATGTTTGTGCAAATATGGATCATCCAAGGTCATGCACACCAAAAATGTGTACAAAGTGTACGACACCTTAGCTGGCGTTTGCAGTTTAGAGAATTTGCTTGTTTTCAGGAAAGAAAAAATAGTCTTTTGGAGTCTGTTAAAGGACAATGGCAAAAGAAATGTGGTTTTGGAAGACAGAAAGCATTAATTTCTGGCCATGTATTTATTTTTTCCGTGTGGTACTAACTGAACACCTTGGAAAATCCTGCTGCTAGTCATTAAGAGTGAAAAATGGATGTTTACATGTAAGAAGAGATTTGGACTATACAAAATGATGCTATTTGAAGTGCAGAAGAAAATGACATTGTCCACAATTGTTTAGTGTTATGGCCCTTATAAAAAAAAAAAAAAAAGAGAAATATTGTGGTATTGTCAATAAGATGTTTAAAAGTCATATGAAGAGAACGTTTGAACAAATGGGTCAATACCATTTGAAAATACCAGCTATGAGTTATCATTATAAAGGCTTTTGTGAAGGGAACGGCAGCAATTCAACAGCAGGTATATTTTGGAGAATTGACATGAACGCATGCTTTCTAAAGCAAAACTTGAAAAATAATAACTGCATCAGAAAGGAGAACAAAATCCCATCTTATTCCACAGTTCTTACAGGGGCAGTATGCTTGAAGGCAGTCTGTGCACGCTATTTACCAGCTGCAGCATTTAAGTACTCAGTTTATGTTTATGTAGCACTTGAAGCGAGGCTGTCATTCTTGAAGCTACACCACCTAAGCAAAAGAAAAAAAGTCAACCCAAACCCCTTCAGGCATAGTGAGGCTCGAAGGTATTCATAGAACCAAAACCACAAGCAGCAGGCAGGAAGCAGCTGCTGAAGCTCCCTGCCCCCATTGCTTTCTTTGGTTAGTATCTCGGTCTTCTGGACAAAGCAAACCTAACATTAGCTGGAATATGCTGCTTGTGCAGTTTGCTTTTTCTCACTTCCTTGTAAGAGCAGAATTGTCTAGGGAAACTTTCATGCTTCTGGGCCACATTCTGTAGCCTTATCACAGACTGAAATTGAAAAATGAGATTTTAAGCACAGTTTTTGTATAGTAGCTATAGATATGTGTGCATAATTGGATAATGGATATTAAAAACTTGCTCATTATATTCCTGATAATGAGATTGTCTGTTATGAATTCCTGGAGAGTGTTCAGTTTTGTTTCTTCTTTTGTTTTATCCTAAGCACATTCTGTAGCTGTGTGTGCAGCCCCAGGCCCACTGTTCCCACTCAGGAGCTGGAGTGATCTGAGTTATTGCTCCCTGCAAAAGGGATGAAACGTTCAAAATGTTCAGTGAGCTAAAGGGGTGGGAGATGGGCTTGGTTAGTGTGGGTTCCAGCCTGCCCTTTGATATTGCTGGAAGCTACATTTATACTTTTATTTTAAACACTGGTCCTGGAGAAAAGTACTGTAGGTACCTCACATCTGTAATTTAAGAATATGACACCAGATATTGCTTAGCCTAACTTGGAGCTCTTCTGAGATACTGTAGCAGGAAATTAAATGCCTCTGTCTAGCGCTGCAACAAGATGTAAATATATGTAAATATACCTAGCCCTGTCCTTATGGGTGTCAGATTTTCTGTCCTTGTAACTTCTACAGTGTTTTCTTAAACTGATCTTTTTGGCTCTGCTTGCCTTCTTTGTGCCAAGCCGCCCGCCTCACCTCTCCTTTTCACGGGGCTTTGGAGAAAATGTTGCATGTTCTATAGCTGTTGATTCTCCAGCGCTTTTGAAGTCTCTCTAGTTTGCAACTCTGTACTTCGCTTATCTACAAAGAGGGAGAGACAACACCCGGGAGGGTTGTTTTTTGTCTTTTTTTTCCCACACGAGAGAGAATTTCCTGTTACTCGCTTATCTCTGTAGACACTGGAGACACACTTGAAGAAAATGGATGAAGGATGAGCCTTCCCCAAAGCGAGGCAACATGGTACCTATCCTCTGCCTGGGAGGGAAGGAGAAAATGTGCATGCCCTGATATCCATGTCTAAGCCACATACGTTCCCCCAACCAGCACAGCAGCATGATGGAGGTCTCTTCTTGCAGCTGGGAGTTGGGGCTGTTTTCAGAGGAAACATGCATGACTGCCAAGAACAGCTTTTACAGCAGTTGTTTTACCTTTTCTCTACATAAGCACTTGTCACCTGGTTTCAAACTGTTTTTCAGAGTTGCTGGTGGGCTCCTGTCAGTCACAGGGTTCAGGGTTGTGAATTTCTCTGCTGTGATTCACTGGGATAGTTTGGCTATTTGTTATTGAAATGCTAGTGCTAACATGAGATGGGAAAGGAGGACAATGTATTCCTCTGGTATATTTCTGGAGAATGTAGTTAAGGGGAAATGAGAGTTTGACAAGGACAAGAGACGCTGAAACTGGGATAGCTGGAGATGATATCAGTGAGGAAATAGCATCCTATAGCTGGTCATCACCCCTGTAGAAATCAATGACTTCAATGTACTCTTCTGTACATCTAAAGCTTGTATTTCATAATTTGAATGAGATGGAAATTAATGCTACGTGAAGTTTTGTTTAATCAAAACCAGACATTTCTACACTTCTATACATGGAGGGTCTGGAAACTGTGGTGTTCCTAATGAGGTGCTGGTGAGAGTGCCAAGGCTGTAAATTTTCTTTTGCATGTTTGTGTCTGTATGACTTAGGCATCTCAGTGTATGCCATGGGAGTGTTTAGTAGAGGTGTATTTACAAAGCTAGGAGTTAAAACTAGCTTCTTGCTTTCAATGGCCTTTAGAGGTGTGAAACTAGATTTACTTTTGGGCCATAAACATATTGGAGCTTTCATTTCTTCTGCCTTTTTGGAATACCCCTCGTTTCTCCTTCCCTAGAGGCTTGTGCTTTGATTAAAACTAAGCTGAACTAGCAGAGAATACCAACACAATGCTGGTACAAGTCAGATGGAGAGAAAATGTTCAAATTTACTTACTGATGCATGTAATACACTTAACGCATCTAAGAAGCATGTTATGCCACGTAATCTCCCTGGAGTTGTCTGGCCAAGTGTCTTTTTTTTTTTTTTTTTTTTTTTAACATTTATCAACTAATTTAAATGTTAATGTAACAGTTCTTGGAGGTCTTTCGGTCCAAAAGCTAATCATAAATTCGTAGAATGGCTTGAATTACAAGGGACCTTAAGTATCATCTAGCTCTGACTTCCCTGCCATGGGCAGGGTTGCCAACCACTTAATCAGGCACTAGATCAGGTTGCTTAGGGCCCCATCCAACCTGGCCTTGAAAAATGGTTATAGTAAAATACTAAAGGATGCACTCCCCACTTCTGTGCCAAATGAAGTATTGATCCATGATTGTCCAGGGCCTGGTAAACTGCAGGTGCTTCCTCAGAGTAGCAAATGATAAACATTCTTTATTAACTTAAGCTATTGAGAATGTGCTTAAGTGTAGCAATTTGATCTTATCTCTGTGACAGATATGAAAAATGAAGTGTTTTTGCTTTTCTATCTTCTATACCATGGGATGCATAAGTGAAAACAGCTTCACAGAAAAACTGCTTAGTATGAGGACATGAGTGGTAGGACTGGCTTGGAAGTTTCCTCAATATGATGCACTCAGTATGATACATGGACCTGGATTAGTATCATCTAAGTAATTCAGAGTTTGCCAGCCATCTCCTAGAAAAGTTCACTCTGAAGTTGATCTAGATTTTTGTTTTTCAGAATCTGCCTGCAAACTGTGGGGAAAGTGTTAATATTAAAGAGTATATACCTCAAGAACCTCTCACTTTTAGTAGTTCTTTTTTTAGGTCTCAGAAAAATCCTAATCCATTTTGTATTACTGGTTTTGTATTGCTGACATGTTTTGATGGGGAACACTTGCATAATAGTGTGTGGCATCTTTTTTTTTTTTTTTGTATAACCTTATTGAGCAAGTGCCTTCATTATCAATAGAAATTTGAATGTGTTTTAGAGAAGTGATTCTTGAAGTGACAAAGGGTCAATATGCTGATACTGCATACAAAAGTGAGAGATGTTCAGGCTTAGTCAAGCGTAGACAGAAAAACATTCTTTCGGAATAACAAACTACAGGTGGGCTTTCTTCTGAGGAACAAATGGCAGTTTTGTCATTTCTTTTGAGTTGGTGTTGCCCAAATTTAGGCAGTCTTAGGCAGCTATGAGACTGTCTTCAGTACATAGGCTTGGCCTGAAAGTAGTTACAACTTGTGAAGTAGTTAATAGGGAATCACTTGATAGAGAGCATGCTAGACGTGTAGCTACAAATATCAGTTTTCTTTAAGTAAATGGAACGGAGGCTTGTCAGAGCCAAAGAGATCATCATCGACTCTCTCAATGATTAGTTTTCCTGTATAACTGAAGGGTTTTTTTTTTTCCATCCCTGAAACTTGATGTAGTAAAATTCAGTTTGGGAAGAAACCCAAATGCATGTTTCAAAACAGCATGTTAAAAAATAGGCTAAGGAAAACATTTTTCATTGGTAAATGTAACTGCTTTATTTCTGACCGTATCTATAGGCTAAACAATTTTCTTCAAGGGAGAGAGGACGACTAACTTTCCAACAAAATGTAGCACTCAAATACTAAACTGGATACCCAGATTTTGAAGACAAATCTTGAAATAGAATAAGGTGCTTATTAAAGTACTTCTAAAATGTATTTTGTCTGCTTTTGAATTATAGGATTTGTAAGTTGCTTTTTAAGAAACAAGATAAAGAACTGACTCCACCAAAATACTTAGTAAGGCTGATACTAAATTCAGGCATCATGGCTATGGAAAGAAGTAAAATAGTCCTGGTGTACTGCTGTGATAGGTGTGTGCAGGAATACTTGAGGTGATTGGCTGCAGGAGAGCATGGCAGCAGGAAATTACAAAACAACGTTTCGGCAAGGGATGTGAGAGTCCTTGAATAAACTGGAGAGTATGACCTACAACGTAAGTCAAGTGAAACAATAATAAATACCAAGCCAAAAAAAATCTGCTGTTGGAGTAATTACTGAAGTAAGAAATTAATGGGCTGAGTGAGGCTGTAGCTTGACAGCTGTGCCTGAAACAAGGCTGAGGAGTAGTGTCCCTGACTGGGCCATGGGCCAAGGTACACTTCCTCTTGCAGGACCCTAATTTTGAATTTTATGCTGTGTTTTGCTGCATACTGAGAACCAAGCTTGGATATTCATATCTTGGAGCGTGGCTGTCATGGTGACTTCTTTGATGTCACTTCTAAAGAACTGCTTAACCTTCGTGTGACAGAGTCAGTCAGTGGGAGGCAGCCACATTGAGCTGGGGGCTGGGAGGGATTCCTCTTGTGACTGGAAGACTCCTGCAAACACCTACCAGTTTCTGGTTCTTTGCAGAGGAGATGTAGAGTTAGTCAACTTTGAAGGTTAACTAAATGATTTGATGTAGTTGTTGCAGGATATTTCAGAATATAAAGCCTGTTTTTTTTTTTTGTTTTTTTTTTTTTTTTTTTTTTTTTGAATGGCATATTTGCTAAGAACATAAATAGCACACACAGAATTTTACTCATTATCTAATTCTTGATGCCTGTTTTGGGTACTACTGGATGTGCAGAGGTGCAGAGTCCCTGGGGCTCTTTGTGCAGTTGTGTGTTGCAGAATAGTCCCAGCCATGAAATCTTTGTTGTTCTGGATTTTATACAAGCAAGAAGTGCTAATTTTGCACTTGAAAATGGGTTGGCTTAGGCAGGAGCATCTGTCTGAATGGAGGGTTTGAGGCCTTGCTCTGGGAGAGAACTGAAAATTCATCTAGCATAAATGAGTAAAACATGTTAAAGTCCCTCTGAATGCAATAAAAAAAAAAAACCTAAAACAAACAAACAAACAAAAACAATTAAAAAAAAAAAAACCATGAAAAGCATTCAATTGGATCTTTTGAACATTCATGTGAGTGGTACGCTGTAATTTTGGATTTTTGGATTTCAGAATTGCACTGTATTATATCTGCCCTGCAACAACTGTACTCGGCTTCAAAGTAGAGCTGCTTAGGAAACTCTTCTCTGGTAGTTTGTTGAAAGTCAGACATTTTACTGTGAATAGTTTGGTAATTTTAGTAAGATTTGGTAATTTGGTGAAATTCTGATAGTTTTTCTGACACCTCAGCCTGTTCATAATCAAAACCTTCCCCACAGACCCAGAAATAAGGGAACTCTGGAAAAAAAAATCTGTAGTGCATTAGTAGCAAAGAACTGAGATTTCATGTAGGATAAATGTAGAAGCCATACTTAATATTGAAAGCAAATTAATATGTGTAGTGTTGAGTTAGGCATAGTGTGTTGTCCAGAAGTGATAGGTTCATATATTTGTTTGTGTAAGCTGTGGCATGTGTCCTGACATTTTCTCTTAATTCTTTGGAGAGGGGGGGGGGGAAGTAACCCAACAAAACTGCCCGAAAAAACAACAATAAAAAAGCCTTGGGTAGAAACCGTTATATTTCTAGTCAGAGTGCTGTTTTAAGTTGCACTATAATAGCAGTGGTCAGTAGGCAAGCATCAAATTATATTTTTAAGTTGCAACTGCTTTCAGTTACGTATTTTATATCTTAAAAACATTGGGTCATTAGTGATCTTTGGTTCTTACCTATTTTGTTTTTGCATAGTCTAATAGCAGCCTCTGCCAAATGCAAACGCTTTCTCCTTTTGTAAGGCTTGTGTAAGCACACTTCATCACCTCCTTCTGGGGACCACTGTATCTCTGCTGAGACACGGAGAGCTGCTGTGATGATTGCTATTTTCTTCTTATCCACTGCTCAGATTTTGTTAGAATTCTGCTTGCTAGCTTCCTAGCATGTTAGTTTCTTCTTCATACAGAGCCAAAACTTTTCTGTTTTTTACAAGACCAGTGAAAATTACTGGTTGTCACCTTTTTTTTTTTTTTAAGTGGATTTCACATTGGTTTCTGAAAAAATGCATTCCCTTAAATTCCAAATCTTGCTTTTGTGTGCATATTAGTTGCCAAATACACACTGTCAGTACAATTTGGGAATAGCATTTGCTCATTATCTTCCTAAAATTCATACTTCTTGTCCAGATTGTTTCATGTTATCTTGAAAGAAGCCATAGCTAGGTACAAAGAGAAAGCTATATGGCTATTGGGATTGATTACACCAGGTAAGTGAGAATCCCTTTAGGAGAAGGATTTGTGTGGACTGGTGAAGCTGTTTGAAGGTGATGTATTATGTGCCAGGAAATAACATGTTGAAACAGGAGAGGGAGATTTAGTTCAACAGACTTGTCCTCCACTTTTTCAATAATCATTAAACTTCTTTTCCTGTTATTTTGCCAGTCAATATTCATCCATCTGTCAGGACAGATCACTTTGCTAGCTATTGAATTTTTGACTGACTTCCTGTAGATCCTTGTCTCGTATGGTTCAGCAGCCTTTGTCCAGTTCTGCACTGAAGTTCTCAGATTTGTGGAGATGGGTGATTCTTTTGTTATATAAGCCACAACTCACCTTGTTTCAAATAAGATCTTGTAAGTTTTTTTTTTCCTTTTGACCTTTTGAATAATGTAAAAAAAAGTTAATTAACATTCTTAATCACTTTATTTGCAGCTTTCAAGTTCCTTTTTTTCCTAGGATGAATGTATTGCAGTGCTCCTGTTCTTGGAGAATTAATGTGGTGTTATGTTTGATTATGTACACAGAGTATTTCTTTTTTTAGGGGGGTCATTGCTGTACAGTAAAATCAGATTTTCTGTTGTGTGAGTTTTCCAAACACCTTAAATGAGCCCTAAATATTTCGTCTACTGGAGTGGCATAACTTTCAGTTCATTTTTGAATTTTGCTCTTTACAGCTGAAACTTGATTCACTTTGGAAGTTTTTTTACTTCAGTTTAGGCTCTGTATTTGGTGGTTATTCTGTGCTGTTTTTACTTTGTCATTTTCCTGTGTGAACATGTCATTATCATTCCTCTGAGAGAGGTACTTTTAACTCCGTACTCTTTATGATCAGGCTAATCTTGTAATTATAGCTTCAATAACTTCATTCACAAATGTTCATGGAACACCCACTGCTATACCTGAATTTTAATACCACTGGTACAAGCCTTCGAGGGAGATTTGACTTGAATTTAATCTGTGTTTTGAGTTCTAGTAAGGCAACTTGAAATATCTGGGATGTTCAGGGAGCTGGGATGTTCTACTGGGTGTCGTTTTGGCTGCTTTTCTCTCACGAGCAAATGAAACTTGATAGTGCTCAGAAAAGGAGAAACTATTTGTAACATAGAGGACGTGCTAGGTAGAGTGTGAGCTGTTCTCTTATTACATCTGACAGCAAAATGACTCTTTATATATGACCAGACATCCTCCTCTATCCTCTCTTAAGTTCTTTTCTCTTCTGTATAACCTTGAGCACTTATGGGAAGTATTTTCGTAGAATGAGATCACTCATACTACTGAAATCTTCTAAAAATAAAAAGAGCTTATGGACTCAAATGTATAGCTTAATTTCCTGTTTAGCTAATAGAAATCTTTCATTTTCAAGTGAGTCCTGGAAGAGGCTCTTCCACTTGTTGTTTGGCTCCCTCTTCTGGTCAGCCTTTGCTCAAATGAAATATTTCTGTAGACGAACCAAACCAAACCAAACCAAAAACCTCCAGAGCAGTCTGCAAGGCTGATACAATTTATGTACATGCTTAAAACTATCACATAATTTGGTTCTAAATCTACTTAATTTTATTTTATTTTTACTAGTTCTGAGAGTTGTAAATAAATAATTTCCCTTTGTTTCTTTGCGTTTCCATCACTTCTGTCAGTCTGCAAGCACTGAAGATCACGTTGAGGGCAATCTGTGCAAGTACACATTGCACAGTATTTGGCACAGCCAGATTCTGTGTCATTTTGTATCATATGCTGTGATTAGAAGATAGAGCTTTTATGCTACTATTCTGCAACTTATCATGGTTCATTTCTTTTTCTCCAGGTGATAGAAACACTCTCAAAACTTTCCCGCACTCCTATTGCAATTGGCACAGGAATAAGGTACGTTATTGGCCTAGTAAATGGTGTGAATAATGCCTCCTCCCTGGTCCCCCTTGAAAATGCTGGTGAGGGCCATGTAGGTAGACATGAAATTTTTCTTATCAGACATTTGTATGACCTGGCAGAAGAAGTCTGTCTTGCAGTTTATTTGGAAATTGATTCTAAAGGGAATCCTCTGTTTCTGGTACATTTACTGAAGTGCCTGAAGCCTTCTTGTGATGAAGCGTGGAAGTGAACAATGAGTAGTTAGTGTTATAGAATGTTTGTGAAAATTATAATATAGATCGTAAATCCAACAACTGATCAATATGAAGAACAGATTTTCTCCTATTTCTGTTTTCTAGAAGTAAGGAAAACTGCCGAATTGGTGAGATTCTTGTTGTAAAAAAGAAACAAACAAAACCCAAAACTCAAAAATCAAACCAACTGAAAAATGAACCCAGTAGATCAGTCAAACCTAACTTTGTGAACCTCTTGTGAGAGGAGGTGAAAAATCACATACTTCAGCTTTGAAATTCTCCACTTTCTTTGTTAATTCAGCAGTTTTACATGAATGGATGTTAAAACAAAACAAAACTACGTAGGAACCCAAAATTTCTCAGTCCTGTAATCCATGTCCTGTGCTGAAAAATCATACTCCGCTGTAAAAGATGACAATAATGTCTATTAGTGGGGTTCTTATGAAATATCAAGTCATGTGTACCAACCTAGATATAAATGGTACTGCTTATCAAGTAAGGAAGGGAACATAAAACATTTTAATATTAATGAACTGAGTTATCTGTATGAGAACTTCAGAAGCCAAACCAAAATGACTTTGCAACTCTACAAATTTATAATATTTTTCTTTCTATAGGCCCTTCCCTACAGAAGAAAGCGTTGATGATGAAGATGTCTACAAATGTCTCCCTGATTTGATAGAGTATGTTGTAAACCTAGAGTTAAATGAAAGATTTTGGTTTTCAGTCACACTACAACATATATGATGATTTTATTGAAGAAGGAGATATTAGTTTGATTTCTTTATTTGGTTTGCAATTATGGTGACAAGAGAGGATAATGTTATGAAGGCTTATCTGAAGATTGCAATATATTTATATATTTAAAGGAACATGTTTTCTAAAGGGTACTGATGATGAAGTGAATCATGAATGCACTTATGAATTATCTTTCTGAACAATGGGAATACATTCAGAGAAATATGGTATCAGTTTTAAGGAATTCAAGGAAATTGTCGTAGTCTTGCAAAGAAAATGCACTGAAATTCTTTGTATAGATGCATTTACATTTTTGGGTGTTTGCAGGATTATTAATTATTGCAAACTTTTGTATTGACTTTGAGGCAGAGATAGAATAGACATGAAAACACTGTATAATGGTAGTTTAGACGTTTCCAGATCTCTTAGGAATCATGCTGGATAAGAGCTAGGGTCAGAGCGCGTTGTCTCAAAGATTAAATTACACCAATGTTTGGTTCACTGGCCTTTATCCTGCTTTCTTTGCCTGGGTTATGCTGTAGGCCTCTTGCTCTGGTGTATCTGCTGTTCATACCATGGATTTTTTTTTTTCTTTTTTGTCTATAGAGAAGGAAAAATCCTACAGTGGAGTTTACAGTGTACTTCCTGGGTTCATGCAAACAGTTCACTTTCTAGAATAATTGTCCCTTTTAATTGTAGTCATGTACCTGACTGGATTGATTCTCATTTTTTTAAAAATTTTCACTCTGAACAATTTCAGAGTTTCCTACAACAAAATCCCCCAAATAATAAGCAAACCTGAGCAAGTCTTTGTATTATTATGGCCAAACTATTTTAATTATGTTTTTGGCTGTTTTGTAGATATAATTTAAGAAATGTGGGTGCAAGAGTCTTAGTGTGTATGTACAGTCTTAGTGTGAATTAAGCAAAACTCCTACAGGACTGACTTTAATGAAGTTAAATTACTTGAGGGTAGAGTTGAGCATAGACTTTATGTGGAGCTAATTATGTTGTCTGCGTAAAGGACATCTCTTTTGCGTTGTTTTGAATTTTTTTTCTTTTAAATATCTGATTTTAAAGTGGGAAGTGCACTTTATTATTTTGGGTAGCTGAAGGTCGCTTATGGTACGGAGGTACAGACTCTTAGCTGCTTGCTCTGCAGTCTTCTCTGTATTTTACCTCCAGATAATTTTTTGTTTAGGCAGAAAGGAAGCCTGAGCCACTGTCCTGCATTGCAGTGAGATGCCAGGCAGTCAGAAAGGGCAGCTTCCCTGCCTCTGCGTGTGGTGGGAAAAGGGATGAAGAGAGTGGGTCCTGACAGAACTGTCCTGACAAGCTGCTTTTCATGCCTCGCTGATTTTATGTGGTTGTAAATTCATTCAGTCTTCAGTATTGTTTTCATTTCATGTAATCGTATTTTAAATCTATTGAGGAAAGACAATTAGTGAGCTTAATTTTCCTTTATGGATTCTCTTCGCTAGATACTTCTATTAATTAATCTTTGTTTACTGCAGCAATTTTTTCCTATAAGAAAGGCTCCTTTGCAGAGCTGGCATTGTAATTTGCCTGTGCTGCACAGGTTTTAAAAAAATTCTTGTTTTTCCTTTCAGTGAAACTGGTGTTGATGAAGATGAGGAGCTGTATGATTGTGTCTATGGAGAAGATGAAGGTGGGGAGGTTTATGAAGACCTAATGAAAGATGAAGCAGCACAGCAACCTGTATGTTTTCTAATGCCGAACATTTTGCACAGTAGTGATTATTTAACGTCTGTGAAATTACCTCTTTATAGGTAGTTTCACCAAAACTTCACTTGGGCTTAATTGCATGTGGATCTGTCGTGTGCAGTGCATTATTTCCTGCTTTGTGGTCACTTTTGGCAAAGGGTTGAACATTTATCTATGGTAGTATTTTGAAAGAAATGTAGTTTATTTAACGGAAATATAAGATCACTGGTTACTAACTTCAAAAAAAAAAAAAAAAATTAGAATGTAATAATGTGAAGCCTTCTTTCTTCTGCCATAATTTGGACAATTGATATTCAAAATGACAAACATGAAGTTGTTGCTTGAAGAAGTGGAAAATTGTTAAGACTTTCGTCTTGTTTTTTGAATTAGTGTAGATTTCCAATACAAGTATAAAAGATACCTGATGTGATTTGTTTTTTGCTTTTGCAGTTACCACTGTTTACAAACAAACATAAACAACGACTCAAACAAACCAACCAAAATCCTCTGGAAAGCGTACTGATTTGTTTTAATCTTTATAACTCTATAGGTTCAACTATAAATGTTTTCAAGTCTGTTTTTCTGCTAATACAGTATTCTTCAGTGAGTACGCATAAAATCAAAATGAAATGTGCGCTGTTACTTTTTAGCTTCTTGCTTGTTTTTGTTTAATGACAAAATGTTAAACTTCTGAAATACCTGAATAAAATTTGAGATGAAAAAACTTCTTATCTAATCAAGCCACATTCAGTTTCAAGTAGGTTATTTTAGAGATGCAACTGAATTGCAGGGATTATTTACTATAATTTTACTTTCATTTTATGCTGAAGCTCAAAAGATTTGGAATTAACATAAAGGAGATGCAGGTGTTTTTTCTACTGTGTAGTTGGTAGTCTCTGACAGTTGTTAGTAAACTTTCCCTGATTCTTTTTTTCTGAGTGCAATTTTCTGAGTTCTATTCTTGCCTATCTGTGTTTCTTGTAAATGATTAATAGAGAGTTTAGATTTTACATGCTGTAAAATGCATTTTAGCCTAGATAATTCAGATTGAACAGACTGTTTCTAATAGAAAGTAAATGAAACGTGAAAACCTAATACAGCTAACTATTTCTTCCTCAACATATAATGAATGGTGACGTTACAATTGCTTTGCTCAGGCAGCTTTCTTGAATGTGATAATTATTTCTGCTTTGTGATAATTTCATGTCAGGTTTATAAATGCACTGTGTGCTAATATGATTATTTAACACAGTTCTTTCATTTGAATACTTCTACAAGAACTTGCAAGTAAAAAAGATTAGCACAGGACAACTTTCGTGCAGATATTCAGAAGAACCTAATGCTTTTAAGAGTCTCTAATAGCAGCCAAAATGTTTTGCATCTCCCTCACCCTTATCATGATCATCTTGCAAAGTAAACTATTCCACTAAGTTTTCTCTCAGTTGATGACCTTCAGATGCAATTTTCCTCACTTGTACTGTTATTTACTCATTATTATTTTCTCTTCTCCTTTTGTTTACTGCACCCAAATTCAAAAACTCTGTGATATGAATACGAAACTGATGTGCTAAATGCTGTCAAAAGTGCTTGTGGGAATGATCTATTTGGGTTAGATGAGCACAAGACTGAATTCATTTATTTTACATGGAATCCCAGGATTTTGTTTGCATTACTCATATCACTTGATGAACAACAAATACCCATGTTCTGCAAGTGGTTATGCACTCTATTGAATGCAACGTTTGTGCTGATGTAAATATTACAAGACTAAATGTGAAAAAATAGCTAAAGATTAAGTAATGTCAATTAATCTAAATTGAGATTAAATATAGTTAATGGTGACAGAATTTAGGAATAAGTGATAGATTTTTCAGACGGGGCTGAGTATTAGAATGCTCACCAAGTATGTTTCTGCTTATGAAAGACAGCTTTTATATACTTCTCCCATATGGTTACTTCTGTCTCCAGCTGGTCAATAAAGCACTTCATTGCTTGGTGTGGGGGAAAACTAATAACTGCACAACTTAGAATTTAAAGAGAAATTTCAGAAGTTGGAATAAGTGGTAGAAAAGTGAGGAGCATATTCAAGTTGCAGGAATTGCTTGTAGAATCATACAGAGATAAACAGAGTAGGGAAAAGGAGATAAGGTGATGAAGATAGAGTGATGAAGCTCTATTTCTCTATATGATTTGCAACTTTCACCTAGTTTGCATACATTTCCTATTCTTCACCTGTGGCCGAGCCATCCCAAGAATAGTATGCGTGTGTGGCTCATGGTCAGTTTAAATGTGGTTAGCGATGTGCTGTGTTATATTTATGAGATGTGGATATGACTGATAGTGGAGAAGGGAGTGAACTCAGTATAACCTTGGCCATACCAAGAGCTAAATTTTAAAATTTCAGAGTCTAGAAGCATTGCCACTGCTGCAAGAGAAAAAAGACTTATGCTTAAAAGTTAAGTCATTTTCTGAATGCATATAGTACTATAGTACTAGGTTGCTAAATTCTTCCTGATTCTGTCTGTAAGCAGTAATGGCTGGTCATAAGGTCTGTTTTGTACATGATGTGAATCACCTACACAGATTGAGAAATGTAAGCTATGGTCCAGAAGGCTTTAGGAAAGTATTACAGACTGGTAATTAGGCTTTAGAAAGGATGTCATGTTATTGGTGCTCGTTATGCAATTGCTTATTGGTGTTTTTAGAGAAAACATTTTAGGTCAGTAATGACTTTTAATTGTGAGAGCTTAGCTGGTTTTTGTGTCAGGTCTCCCAGATACTCCAGCTGTTTTTAAGACTTGTGTGGCATGAGCATGTTCATACCTGCTTTTGGGTGTCTAATCTGTAGCTGGAAATGAGCTTTACAAATTAATGAAACTGTAACACTGTAGATCTGATCTTCATTAAGAGTGCTTGTAATCTATTATTATGGTAATTACACAGGCCATTCTGAAAGTAATGCCTCATATTTATTTTCTTGGAAACTATGACAGCTACAAAGAACGTGGTAACTCTGATAGAGCAAATTCTCAGTTACAAAACACTATTTTTCAGCATAGTTACCACAATTAGCTATGCGTTTTTGCCAGCAATGAACAAGAGCCTGCACGGCAAATTAATCATCTGGAATATGGCTAATCTTTCAAACTGCTGTTGCCACTGCTGGAATACACCACTCACCACCTGACTGTGCTCACGTATGCTGACTGTTTGGTCTCCATAAATGCTCAATAAGCATCAATGAAAGTCAGTTGTTGCCATTTTTTCCACGTGGAGTAATTCAGTGATACACCTTTCCTTCATCTGCGCTTCCATGTCAGGCTTCATTTGTCCCTCAGCTGCCATGCGTCACACTGCAACAAAATGTAATGGTGTATTGGTAAGAAGGTTCAGCCTCTACTGCTGTACTGCTAACTTCACATAATAGGAGGCATTACTTTTGAAGCAACGCTCATGTACAAATGTTATATGAGTCTTCTAATTTATGTGGAAAAATCACCCCAGATAAACACAGGCAAGAGCTGAACTTAAGAGATTGCTGCATTTCCTGGTTCAAAGAAGTGATTACTTTGTGTCCAAAGAGAAAGCTCCACTTGAGAACTAAAAGCTGTAAATAAGTGCAGGCACTAGACTGAATATTTATAGCAATGTAAAGTTACTTACATGAATTAGTCCCATTAAGTTTAATGGAATTACTAATTGCTCAGTATTTAAAATAAGACTCTGTGCTCTTGTTTTTCAGCTTCTGAGGTACATGCAAACAGCTGAGCTCTCTTTGTCTAAACATAAACTTTTCATAGCATTCCTTTGATGTGGAATTGTAGTATAAGTCTGAAAGCCATCAGCTAATTGAACATTAAAATATTCTTTGTTAGTGCTATCATCTTTGGAGGCTGCCGTATACAGAAAAAAGTATTCAGGAAGCAGTTATCCTAATTGCTAAATTTTAAGTGAATAAGTATGTTATCCATTAGGTGCCTGTTAATAAAAATAAACTTGTCTTCGCTATAATTTCAGAAGCATACTGAGAATGATGTAAGAAGTTGTTGTCTTGCTGAAATAAAACAAACTGAAGAGAAATACACTGAAACTCTGGAATCAATAGAAAAAGTAAGTATTACTGCTTTACAAAAACATTATAAATGTGTTTCTATAGCACTCTAGAAAATATAACGACGTAGTCAATGTATGTATTTTTTCCCTGCAGTTTTTTATGGTGCCGTTGAAAAGGTTTTTGTCAGCATCAGAGTTTGAAACTGTTTTCATCAACATTCCTGTGAGTAACTGTATTTAATAAAGAGCTATAAGATTTGTATTTGGTTATGATGTATTTGTGTTTTACATTAGTGTATAAATTGGGTATTTGAAATACTATGCAAAATTGATTTGTGTAGCTGTAGCGTACTTGATGGAAAAGAGTATGCACACTATTTTATTTTTTTTTTTAGTCCTTTTCATGGAAAAAATGAGAAATAGTACTCTGAGATCAGATAGCAAGTTTAACCACTTTTTAACCAAAGAGGATCATTTTTGACCTGTAGAGGATAACTTATAGAAGACAAGTTGATTTCTGAAATATGCCACTAAGTGACTGTATAAAACAGTCACTGTTATGTTGCCCACCATTCAACATTCAGTAATGCTTTCAATAGAATTTGTATAAAGAGTCTGCAAATCTTTGTATCTAGCCCAGTCTGTCATTGCAGACATTTTGATGTTCAAATAACTTTTAAATTCTGAATCTGGCACTGAACAGCAAAAGCAAATCCTCTGAAGTGTCTAGGAGATGTTATTTGACTGAACTATTCAAGGTTTCCTGTGATTATCACTTTGTCCCACTTATTTTTGGCCTCTTCACAATAGTATGACAATTTTTACATACCTTTTCTGTAGTTGATTTAAGTATCCAGCAGATAACTTTGCTTTATCTGACATTAAAGAAAGACATCAGACATGGTCTGAAGCTCGTCTTAACAGAGAGAAATGAAAGGACTGCTCTTTTACGAGGCAGACTGTAAAGGAAGGATCCCCAAAGCGTGGCCCATGGACCACATCAACCTTTATCACCTATGAAAGATCATCTGTGTTGGCTATCTCTGGAATGTCCTGCAGCTTCTCAGGGCTATGGGAAGAGGTGTTTGGGATTTTTCTTCAATGGAACCTGGTTTGCAAAAATATTTTAATTGCTAAACTAGTACCAATCTGACTGCAGTTAAATTATAGCAGTTATTGAGCTAATCATAAGATGATACCTCACATCTTTCCATATTTGTCTTCCTGTTTAAGTTTTCACTGTGAATCTTAATAGCTACAATTTCCTCCTCTTTTACCATTAGTCTGAAGTACTGCCACAGATATCAGTAAACTATTTGTCTTAGAATATGTCAGCTGCCTTTAGAGAATCCTTTGCTTTGAAAACAAATTGTTCTGTCCTATGGCAGTGTTTCTTATTCACTCTGAAAGAAGCTCTGATGTGACCTTTCTTACCAACTGTGAATCTTTCTAAGGTGCAGTGTGGCCAGGTACACTGACTTAGTCGCCTTGAATGCCTCGAAGCCAGCCAGTGTTACATGCTTCACAAGGATGTAAAAGGGGCTTACACACTGCAAGCAGAAACTGAGGGATCAGCCTACTCACTACTCCTTCAAGAACAGTAAGGAGATAGATCAGCCTTTCAGTATAGTGGAGACTGTAAAAAAGAAGACAGGCATTTTAGCAGAAACTGCTGTGATAGGGTGAGGGGAAATGTTTTCAAACAAAAAAACCCATGTGATTTAGGTTGGGTATAAGGTAAAAAGTTTTTTCAAGTAAGGGTAACGACTCATTGGAACTGGTTGTCCAAAGAGAGGTGGTGAGTGCTCTGTCCTTGGTGAGGCAACTATGGTCAAGCTGGATGGGGGCTCTAAGCATGTGGTGCAGCTGTAGATGTCTCTGTTCATTGCAGGGAAGTTGGGCAAATGGTATTGAAGGGTCCCATTCTACTGAAATGATTCTATGATACTGAGATAAGAGGAGTAAAAACAACAAAAGCTATTCATCTTACTAGTTCCAAATCACATATATAATTAACTGCTATTCAGGTATTTTTTAACTTCTCTTTTCATTATAGGCATGCAGTATTCTGCTTTTACAGGATCATGGTTATTTCCTTTTAAATTCTTCTGACATCTCGTAGGCATCTGACGATACTGATAGAAATGTAGGGTTTGTCTAAGCAAAAAAAAAAAAAAAGTGTTTTCTCTGCTCAGAACTTTTCTCTGCAGCAGTTCCTCAGCAGGAAGGCTGGAGGGCAGTGGAAGCTCACTTTAAACTGAAAATAGCTGTTAGAAGCTCTACAGCGAAATGGTGATGTGGAGTGTAGTTGTGGTGGTCTCAAGACAGGACAGATTTGTCTCCGGTAAAAGCTTGTGGTGACTCATTGGTGCTTTAGGGTGGTGCTGTGTTCCTTATGTATGGATTATATAGGGATGCTAGCTGGACAAAATCATTTGCTGATGCCAAAATACATTTTATTAAGGAAAAAGGCCCGAACCACAGCTCACCAGTCTAAATAGTGCCTTTCATCAGGGCTCAGAATTCAAAATTCTATTCTTTAAGATTATATATATATATGGCTGTATATTTGCATGCATCTGTATGCCTCTGTGTATGCATGTGAGATCCTTTTGTATGTACATCTCTGCATGCATTTGGGATACGTGCAGGGAGAGATGGAAAGAAACATAACTTACTGAGGTATTGACACTTCATTAACCTTTAATGATGTTAGCATCACTTTAATTTAAAAAGTGAAGTAATTCTGGTTGAAAGAGAAGTTTAAAGACATTTTATTATTTAACATTCAACTTTATTTCAGGTTTGCTGCTTAGCTGAGTCTCTGTACACTCCTGAAAAAATGTGCTGTAGTATGTTCATCTGGAAACATTTCTGTAGTATTATGTCTATATGCTGGAATTTAAGATTCTGAGGATATGGTTGTACAATTGGTAGCAATTGAATTTGACTGGTTTTAAGCTTCTGCTATGTCAGCTGTGATGTGATTGACCTTGCAGATTTCGTCTGTAGGAAGCAAAGTGCTCTCACTTAATTCAGAGCTCAATGTTGTGTATTTTTGTAAAGTACCCTTTACCGCATTAAACAATCTTTGGCAGCTTTCATAAACAATCCTATGTTTTTTATTACAGAGGTCTGCATACCACTTAATTATCCTGATTAAAGAATTTCTTAACCTGTTTTGACTTAATTCATTATGACTTCTGTGATAGCATCCTTACAGTATAAGGCTGGTGTCATCTACAATAGCATACAGTTTTTTTTTAAATAATAGCAATCTAAGATTCTTCTCTACTGTGCTCATGGAGAAAATCTTCTGCAGTATTCTTGCCTCTCTCTCAGCCGTTAGCTGTTTGCTGTATTGGGAAACCCATTATGATTGCAGTGAACTTAGCACTAGAACATCACTAACTGACCAATGTACAAAATTAATTTTTCACAGCTCAGGGACATGAATCATTACTTTATCTTGTCACTAAAGCATTTACTAGACTTGCTTTATTGTAAAATTATTATAAAATGAAGATGAATTAATAGTGCCTGTTCCAAGCCAGAATAAATGAGTCTTAAATAGGTAGTTGTTCAAATTCAGCTTTTCTTATTACAGTGTATGGAAGATGTGAAAACCTTGAACTTAGGTTCTAATCACAAATGATCTGTTCTCCAGTTTATTCAATTAAAGAATTTAAGATGAAGCCACTTATTTTTATATTCAAAACTTTGTTCTGTTTTAAAAATAATTTCCCCCTTCTCATCGCTGTTTTTAAGGATTTGGTGAAAATTCACAGGAGTCTAACACAGGACATCAGTGATTCCATTATTAACAAAAACGATCAGAACTTGTATCAAATTTTTATTAGCTACAAGGAGAGGTAAGATTTATGTACTAATTTTTGTCTAATTATGATATCTATGCCCAATCCGTGAAATCATTTTACTATATTTTGATGAATGTTTCTAAACTAAAATTGAATTCAATGTCAGCATTATAAAGCTAATATTTTGTGTTATGACCCTGGAAGTCAAAATGTCATCTATTACTTAATGAGCTATGCCTCTTTTCATTCCAATTTTAGCAAAATTGTTACATAGTTTTATATGAACAGTCTCTTATTGCATCAGGAAAGGTTTAGGTTGGTTATGAGGAGATTTCTTCATGGAGAGAGTGTTAAAGCATTGGGATGGGCTGCCCAGGGAAGTGATTTAGTCACCATCCCTGGACATATTTCAAAGATATATGGACATGGCACTACAGGACATGGTTTAGTGATGGGACTTGGTAGGTCAGGTTGATGATTGGACATGATTTTGAAGGTCTTTTCTGGCATATGTGATTCTTTAGACAGGTAGCAACTACATTTCTAACAAAACTTAAATAGTGGTTTTTTTTTTGCCCTCAGCACTTTTTTTTAACATTTAACATTTTATAGCATGTACCTGTATTGTTTAATGGATAGAATGGTATAAAGATGTAAAAGGTGCAAAATAAGGCAAGGATATGTAATAAGGGCATTCCAGGTTAAAGAAAGCAAGAGAGGTGATAAACATGAAAGCAGAGAACATAGGTGTGAAAGAGAAGTCTTACTCTGATCTGCAGTCAAGTATGGCAGGGAAGCAAGCATACTTTACCTTCAAACTGTCAAAAATAGCCAGACTAATAACAGGATAGCCACGTGAGCATGTTGTACCCTGTAGGCTAGTTGCCAATATGTTTAAGCCCTTTTCAAATTGTGTTTTTGTACTGAACAGCACTGAACAACTGTTGAGCTGTATGGATGAACTTACAGACCTATGATACTTAGCTGAAAAGCTGTGCTGTGGGTTACAGTGCTGACTTAACACAAACTAACTCTTGGATTGTGATTAAAATTCAGTTTCTGGATCCGGAATGCAAAAGAGTGGTGGGATCAAATTGGATTCTCCTGGGAGTGATGGGGAAGGAGGATTGTTGGGATAATAATGGGCTTGTGAGGAACTGAGCAGCAGCATCTGGAGGATGTTTGACAGATGAGTTGTTTTCTGGATGAGGAACACCAGCCAGACAGTCCATAAACAGTCTTGCCTTCAAGATCCTCTATCTCAGCTTTTCTGGCAGAGGACAGAATTATTCCCTGGGCTGATAAACTTGCTGCTGTTCTAGGAGGGAAATAGGGGACAATAACTTGCTCTGGAAAATACTTATTTTTCAAAAGTAGCACTGAAATGTCTGCTATAAGGGCAACAAAGGACACTGAGAAGAAATCTCAGTCTTACCTGCATTATGCAGAAGGGGAACAACATGACATAGGACATTGTAGCACATTCTGGAAGTAATCAGAAGTGATGTTTAGTCAGTATTATCACTTCAGTTGTGTAATGAATGACCAAGATTCAGTTGGGGATAAAGGAATTTAGGAGGCCCAAAAGGAAAGCCATAGGAACTGCCCAAAAAGGAATTTAAAAACACAGAGAAGGAATCACCTAAAGAAATGTATGGAAAACGTATAACAAAACAGAACTCTGCCATGGGACTAAAAGAAGCACTTTAAGAAGGGTCAAGAGAATACCTTTATTAAAACAGACTCTTCCATGAAGCATTAGTTCTGTTGACAGCTACTGGGTATTTACTTTAATTCATGCTGTTATTTGGATCTGAAAGCTCACATGATGTAACCTGGTAGAAAACGTTGGAGATGGATCAGTTAGGATAACTTACCAGTTCTTTAAAGTATATGCACAATTAATCCTATTAAACTTGTTAGAGAATTTATTCACTGCACTCTTAAAAATTTGCAGTGCTGTAAATATGTGGTGTTCTCCTGTTAGACAGTGATTATACTGCTTTTAATGAGTCCTGCATTTATTGCAGCATACACATGTGAATGTTAAAGGAAGTTGCAGTGATTTTTACAGCATTTTGAACGCAGTTTTAACTTTATTTTTCTGAATACTTTTCATTGTTTTCATTGTTGGAGTCTGGCTATGTGTGATGCTGGCATAATTAAACGCTACTCCTGTTGAAAAGAAGATTGCCTTTTTTTTTTTTTGTGAAAAATGAGCAAGAATTTTCCTGAAATAAGCAAATGTTCCCTTTATTCTTTATCTCTTGCTTTGATTTAGATTGGTTATTTATGGACAGTACTGCAGTCAAGTGGAAACAGCCATATCATGCTTAGACAACATTTCTAAGACAAAAGAAGATGTTAAGTTGAAGTTAGAGGTATACGAATTTTATAATGTTTGTGTGTGTGTATTATATGTGTTCTGATAACTATGTCCTGCTTTCAACCAAGTCAAAAATGTAGTGGATTAAAACTGAATTTGTTCATCATCTTTTCCTTGTAATTTATTGGAACCTCTCATCGGATTAATGTTTAGCTGTTGAGATACAGACCCTGGCAATCCTGAATGGATAAAGTGAGTGATGCTTTCCACTGGCAGTAGTAGGGTTAGGATTTATTTTTGGAACTGATATTTCTCTGTTTGTCATATGTTGGCTGAGAATACAGAATTGCAGACTTCTGTGCCAAATAAGCCCATCTTGAAGCTTCTTAGGGCTTGTTGCCTACCAAGAGCCCCTGTTCTTTTCAGCTGGGTTACTGGCTGGTGCTCAGGGTTAATGTGTCCCAAGTTAGTGTGTTCAAGGTGCAGGACTTTGCATTTTCCTTGATGGCTTCATGAGGTTCCTGCTGGATGTTCTCTGAAGAGCATCAGCTGCACTTGCAATCTGGTGTTGTATGTGGACATGCTGTGGATATCCTTCCACTTTCCTGCTAAAAATATTAAAATTGTTAACTAAGAGGAGAAAACAGTAAACTCAGACATTGGTATAACTGTAGCAGATCTGTTCTGGATATTCCTAGTCACCTTCTTTGTTTGCCCAGGAGTGGCTTTCAGGAGCATTTGCTTTCAAAACTGTCTTTTGCTTTTTTGAAGGTGGTTGCAACGTCTGCCTTCGTTGCTCTGCTTATAGGCAGTATCTTTTTTTTTTTTCCCAGTTGAATTCTACGCCTCATTTCTGTTGTGATGTTTAGTCCATATTTTTTCTTGTGAAATATCTAAGAAGAAATGTCTATACACAGTCTTTGTTGAGATTTTACTGTCATATCGAGTACTTTCTTCCAGTTTGTTGAAAGCCTTTGTCTCAAATTTGCTGAAGTTATTACGACAGCCAATGTATCTGTTCAACATGGTATTCATGGAAATTGTGTTTTTTTTTTTTTTTTTTTTTAATTATTGTCCTAATCTATTTTTCTGTTTCAAACTAGGAATGCTCTAAGAGGGCCAACAACGGGAAATTTACTTTGCGAGATCTTTTAGTGGTTCCAATGCAAAGAGTGCTAAAATATCACCTACTGCTCCAGGTAACAGAACTGTGATTGTTTATCATCAGTGGTTTATAAGTATGAGAGCTTAAAAGCCTTTATCAAAGGAAGGTAACTGACATTTCCATAGATTTGAGACTAATTTGTTATGAAATAAAATGCAGTGAAGCACAGGTTTTCTTAGAGATGATTCTTCAGAGCTGATGCATTTCTGAGAATGATGAAAAAACACAGCTGTTTCCCAGTATTTGAACCTTTCATTCTTGTTATGTTTAAAATGGTTAGTAGTAGCACGCTATAATCGTGGTGCTTTGAAATGTGGATCGTTATCCCTCAACAAGGAAGCTGAACCATACTTACAGCTTACTTTTAAGATGCTTTTCTGCTGTCATAAATTACAATAAAGCCATATTTATTTTGAAATGCTTCTTGTTATAACCCACAAAGCACGAGCTCTCACAGTTAGCCCTATAATAAGGGTGGAGAGTCTTATAAATTTGATTTGATAGCTGTGCCAGGAGACTCATTAGTTCAGCTGCAAAGAAATATATTACTATATGAGACTGTCAGCCCTGCTGATGCTTGTAAAATGTTGTTTTAAAAAAGATCTACTGCTTGCTTGTATAGTAAAATTTTGACTCTATGGAACAACATAGATTTTGTATATTAAGTTTTTGAAATATTTCTGAACCATCAACATTTCAGTTGACAGAAATTTGGAACAAAATAAATGACCAAACTGCTTTTTAAAAAAACATGGCTTCTTAGCAGAGGCTTATTAGAGTTACGGTAGTATGGTTAGGTGGAGGTTGGATTTGATGATCTTTAAGGTCTTTTCCAACCTTAGCAATTCTATGATTCTATAGCTTTATAATCAACCTTTTATATTATGACAAGATGAAATACGATGTGTCGCTATGTTCTAAAGTTTGAGATAACATGTAGTAACAGCATACATTGTACAAAAAAGTCTTATAGACTTAAAATGAAAAAAAAAAAATCTAGTAAAACTCTTAAAATTGTAATTTGAAATATATTTTTTTTATTTCCTAGGATTTTAAGGAGGTTTTTTTTGCTAGCTGGGATGTATAATTTTATTTTCAAATCATGAACAAATATTCTGTTTCCCTAGGACGTTATTTTTTAAGAAGAACTTGAAAAAAACTTTTATTTTCCAAAGGGAAAATGGCAAAAAAAAAAAAAAAAAAAAAAAAGGCAAGTGTGATTTAAATGTGTACTCTGAGTCAACTTTGTCAACAGTGACAGTTGTCAAAGCTAGCTGAGATCTTACTGGTAGTGTATGTCCCTGTCTGCAGCCAAATGAATGCCTTGGAATGGGATTATACACTGAATAGCAGTGAGCAAATGAACTCAACTGATGATCCGATTGGCAATACTTAATTGCTATGAAGGCAAATTGGTTTCTACTGATTGTAATAATACAAATACCAGTATTTAGACTATGTCATTCTTAAATGATCTTTGCCAGTTATTTGTTTGCAACAGTCCTTGCTCAGCTTACAAGTTGGTTACAGTGGGGAAGAAAATGTGAATTCTCAGGTTGTGTTTTCTGTTCTTAGGTGTGGGGTTTTTTCTTTTTTTTTGGGTGGAGTGTTGTTGGTGGTTGTTGAGGAATGGTGCGTGGAGTAATAACTTCAGTTTTCAGCTGTCAGACAATGGGTGAGAAATTTAAACTACTTTTGTCAATAGGAGCTGGTAAAGCACACTACAGATCCCATGGAGAAAGCAAATCTAAAACTGGCACTTGATGCAATGAAGGTAAGTCGTGCTGATTAAGTTTTTATATCCATGTTGGCATTTAAAATGGTAGTTCATAAGTATATTTCCTGGAAACTAGTATTCTTCACAACAGATCAAATAGGTATTTGCTCAAGTCATTGTGTGCTCTGTGAGTACGTAGTTGAAGGCTTTCTCCAAGCCTTGGAACAAATTCAGTATATATGAAATGGAGCTTCCTCATTTCAATTTACTTTTCTTATCACTTTGCTGTCATGTACTGAGGCAAGCAGCAGGTGTTTCAATAAATTTGGTCTTAGTTCCAAAGTGTAGGACTATTTCTATAACTCAAAGCCAATTCTAATCAAGGTCAGTGGTTTCCCAATGAGGCGAAGACATCTTTCTTTAGAAGACTCTATTTCTATGATCTCTGTGGCTTTACCCTTGAAATTAGTGGTATATTTCTTTAGGTACAGTACCTGTCATCTCCTGCAAGTGGCACAAACAAATGCTTTATAGAAGAGCAGTACTGCCTTAATATTACTTTGTGTTCCTCTGTGCAGTGAAATTTCTGCTTCACTTGGCTTCACTACGTGAGTTGTGAAATTGATGTGGTGGAATTGAGTTTTTTTTCTATTCTGTGGTGGGGGAAAGCCAATACAGTATAGGTCATATCTTCTTCTATTGCAATCTATATTGACCACAGGAGATGCAGAAGTCAAAATAAGTAAGTTTTCAGTCATGCAGCTGCCTATGCTGCTACTTGAATTCCTAGAATACAGACTAGCTCACAAGTGAGATTTTTGGCTCCCCTTTTTTGTTTCCAAGTTCTGTGCTGTGAATGCAGAGGGCGCTTGTGTGATAATCTCACAGGAAGATGCCTGAAGGGAGTGGCACAGCATTGCTTCCAGCTGGTGGCAAGGCAGGCATCTTGGTGGCTAGTAATTGGCTAGGAATCATAGAATCATAGAATGGCCTGAGTTGAAAAGGACCACAATGATCATCTAGTTTCAACCACATCCAGCCTGGCCTTGAATGCCCCCAGGGATGGGGCATCCACAACCTCCTTGGGCAACCTGTTCCAGTGCGTCACCACCCTTTGTGTGAAAAAATTCCTCCTAATATCTAACCTAAACCTCCCCTATCTCCGTTTAAAACCATTCTTCCTTGTCTTATCACTGTCCACCCTTGTAAACAGCAATTCCCGTTCTTGTTTATATATGCTTCCTTCAAGTATTGGAAGGCCATAATGAGATCTCTCCGGAGCCTTCTCTTCTCCAAGCTAAACGAGCCCAATTCCTTCAACCTCTGCTCATAGGAGAGGTGCTCCAGCCTTCTGATCATCTCAGTGGCCCTCCTCTGGACCCACTCCAAGAGCTCTACATCGTTCTTGTACTGGGGGCCCAGGCCTGGGGGGAAAACAATTGTGGTTTTATTTTTTTTTCCACTTTTTTTTTCTCCTTTGATTATGTTCTTCATTGTTTCTGGTGATGGCTGACTCAAACTAAGACCAATTAAGAAAACTTTTGTCAGAATGATTGTGCAGTCGTGCCCTGCCTAGCAGCCGATGATAATAATAAATAATTCTGCAGGAACTGGCATCTCTCACTAAGGTCACATCATCATTTTCCTCCCAGTTAAACCATATCCTTCCATACTAAGCCCTATTAGAGCAGTAGAAGTAGCCATGCAACATAGATTTGTTGCTTCTACAGGCTTTCGTTTGTCTGCTTGGAAATGATATTTGGAAAAAAACTGACAACAAGCGGGTACCGCATCCTGGAAAGGAAATGTGTCATTTTTCTTTAAGCAACAATCAAGAGGTTTTTTCTAGACCAACTCTTGGAAGACTGATGTGAATGTATCCTGTTTGCATTCCTTTGGGAAACTGGCATGATAATTGTAGCTATTCTATGGTTCTGATTAAAATTTTATTAGAAAGAATATGTATCCTTTTCCTACGCTCCCAAATTTGTAGTTGTATTGAAGGATACTGTAAAAGCAAGTTGTGAAGATCAGAATACCTTTTCTAACCGCTGCTCTCAGCATCCCTGACCTCACCAGTTACACTGCTGCTTGCTCCTTATCTCTAGCCATAAACAGAGAAGCCTCAGCAAATTTTCACTATTACTCAAGCGCATTCAAAGCTATTTAAAGGCTGTAGTGAAATGTATATGTTATGTGCTCTGGTAAGGAAGACAATAATAATCTCAACCTGTTAATTTAAGTAGTATATCGCTTTAAGGACACTTAAAATTTGTGTAATATCTTCTTTCTGCTGTACAATACTATTATTCTGCAGTAGCTTCTTATGTCTCTCTTAATATGCATTCCATCACATACATTAAATCCTTACTTTTGAGGAACATTACATATGTTTTCTATTACATTCTATTTTTACCTTCTTTTCTATTATCTGATTTTGAATGTTGTTGACTGCTTTCTTTAGGCCACTGCTGTACTGCATAAATTACATTCCATCTTCAGTTTTTAGAATAAGTCATTAACAAAATCCAGAGAAAGTTAGTCCTTTAAAAGAAAAAACAACAACAAAAACAAAACAGTATGTTGTCCTTTCTTGCTATAGGATTTGTATTTGAACAGATAAAAAATGAAGAAAGCTGTATATTTGATTTAAGATGTGCAGAGGCTTTTTTACGTGTTTAGTCAGACAGATTGGTAATTCAGTAACATCAAGTATGTATATATTTGAATGTAAGTATGTACGTATTTCTTTAAATGTGAAGATAAGCCTAAGACAGAACTAGAAATAAATTGGCTGAAATAATGTATTGAAGTGGTTTGTTTTGTACTTTCTCCCTTTTTTGGTTGATGCTCTAGGACTTGGCTCAGTATGTGAATGAAGTGAAGAGAGATAATGAAACGCTCCGTGAAATTAGACAATTTCAACTATCAATAGAGAATTTGGTATGTGATAGTTTTACCTTATACAGTTCTTAGTAACTTTTGATCAAATGCGATGATATACGTACATTTTTATTCTTTTATATGGGAAGATAGTAAGTAATCTTGGTGAAATTCACATGCAAGTATGACTTGCTTGGTCTAGAATGATAGAATGATGATTTACTTGCAGAGATATCTGCTAAAACTCTGTAAATTCCTGCTGGGGGGTTATACGTACTTACAAATATTCGTGTAGATAAATGTTTGTATTTGTACAGTGACTCAGATGACTTTGAAATGCAAAAAATTCTTTGAGACAAGTATAGGACAATCTGATGCCCTATTGTATGTAGGTTGCTCTTCAAGTAATGCCTCCTATTTATTTGCCTGGAAACTACAACAGGTGAAAAGCACAATAGCACTGCTTGATAGAGCAAATTCTCAGGCACAAAATGCTATTTTTCAGTGTAGTTAACACCATCAGCTATGCATTTTAACCAGCAATAAAGAAAAGCCTGCATGCTGTGCTCATAAAAGTAGGCATGGCTGTCCATAACTTGGATTGTCTTTCATGTCAGTGTTACCACTGCTTAAATGCACCACCCGTGAGCACTTGCTGTGCTCACATCCACTGTTTGGTCCCCATAAATGTTCAGCAAGCATCAATTAATATCAATGGGTGCCATTTTTTCTGTGTAGAAGAATTCAGTGATATACCTTTATATCCTACGTGCTTCCAGGTCTCACTCCATTTTGTCAGACTGTCCCTCAGCTGCCATCAGTTTCAAAGCAACAAAATGTAATGGAATACTGGTGAGAAGGTTCAACCTCCAATATCTGCAGTGCACATTTCAATGATGTGAAGGGCCAAGATAACAAGAGGCATTACTTTTTGAGTGGTCCTTATATTTAGTTTAAATGACAGTGACCTGAAAAGCCCTTTTCTGGGGTAAAAGAAGTGGTCTAACATTTTAGTGTGTTACCTTACCACTTTTGCTGTACTGAATTAAGCCTATTATTTCTGTTTCAGAATCATTCCCTCTTACAGTATGGAAGACCTCAGGGTGATGGGGAAATAAGGATAACTACGTTAGACAAACGGGCGAGGCAAGACAGGTGATGTCATGACTTCTGGTGTTTGCTATTAAAATGCCTGTGAAGTAACTCTCTTTGCATATTTGAGGTCAGTTCATTGATTCTTGAGAGTGCTTCAATTTCGCTGTGCACTCACAGACACCATTATTTGTTTAGCAAGTGAATTTGTGAAGAAGTTATGTATGGGAAATTAGCTATTGCATTATCATATAAGATAATCTATGTCTCTAGCAACAGTACTTTCAGTGTTTCTTGTTTTGATATTCAGTAGTTAAGCTGTTCAAAGTTTTAAGCTCCACAGGCAAAGATTTATAAGATGAGACTTGGTATGCTGGCTATCTGGAATGTTTTTAACTCTCTTTACATTGTATTTTCATAGGCATATCTTCTTGTTTGATCTGGCTGTAATTGTTTGCAAACGGAGAGGTGATAATTACGAAATGAAGGAAATAATAGATCTTCAGAAATACAAAATTACAAATAACCCCACTACTGATAAAGAAAATAAAAAGGTAAGTACTTGCTAATAATGTTCATGTAAAATATATACATTTTCAACATCAGTTAGAAACATTTTTGCAGGATTTAGAATGTACATATACAATTTATATACAAAGTTTTATGTATTATCCAAAAGCCAAGATGAGTATTTAGAAGTTTCAACTTCATTTATTTTGATGTAGCTAAAGCATTTGACTAAGCAATTCCCATGTCAACAGAATAGCGTGCTCTTGGTGTTTAGAAGATAAGGGCTTTTATTAAGGAACATAGAGATGTTTTTTTGTTCCTTTTGGTTTTTTTTTCTGTGTAACTTTCTGTGTATTGCCAATCTTTTTCTACAGTGGTCTTATGGCTTCTACCTCATTCATATCCAAGGTCAAAATGGTTTAGAAGTTTATTGCAAAACTAAAGATTTGAAGAAAAAATGGCTTGAACAATTCCAGATGGCTCTGTAAGTATTTGTGTTAAAGTAAAATCATGTTACTTAAGAGTAGGAATGTCACTTGAACTACACTACTTATGTTTTGTTTTTTAATACAGGCTAGTTAACTATTTTGTTTGACTTTCTGAAAAACAATAGTGCTGACACATCTTCATGAACGTGGTATTTCCCTGAAACTCCTCTTGAAAAAGAAAGAGGGCACTCTAGACTATGTATTGCCAAATTTGCTGCTAAGACTACTTCAGTAATGCTGTCTTAAACAACTGGGGTGAAATAATTATTTTAGCAATAAAGATATATCATTCTGATAACTTTTCCCCTCCCATTTTAATTTTGAGTAGTTGAAATACATTTTTGAAAGATGACACAGAAGACTAAAGAGAGGGGATTCTGGCATTTTTCTAGGTAGTTTTTTACTAATTTAATGTTTAGTATTTGGAATAAGTTACTCAACTTGGTACATTTCATTTCAAAAGCCTGATTTCCTCTGTATATTTTGAACTAAAAGGAGCAGACTGCTTTAGACTTCTCAAAGTTGTTCAGATGAAGCACTGCGTGTAACCTTATTGGTATGCAGCATAAGCTTTATTTCCATATCTGATTCTTCTTGGAAAGACAACTATGAGTATTGACACCTCAGATATTCTTATTACATGTGAAAGTTGTGAACAAGAGAATTGAATGAGAAAGTGATGCGTGCTTTATTTAAAAAACAAACAACAAAAAACACAAAAACAACAAAGCAACAAAGTGTGGGAGAGAATGAGATAATCCCTGTGAAAATAGAGAGATAGCATTAATAAGTTTTTTTTTTTTTTTTTTTTTTTTGGATGTGATTGCAAAGGTTTGTGGAGTAGAGAAAAAAGCTGTTATGAGCTGATATGACTGGAACTTGCTTATAAGCTATATATATTCCTTCAAAACCTCAGTATGATGAGTGTTAATGATTTAAATGAAAATAAAAGGGAAGGCAACCTGAGCTGGACAGATATAATGATGCCCTCTAACCATGAAGATCTTGCTGATTTTGGCAAAAAAAAGAGATGATAAATTTTGGCAGAAACCGATATTGTAGTGAGAAATGGGAAAAGATTTGGAGTGTGTAGAAAGCTGCATACTTCGCCTTTTCCTATCTTTCTGTCCGTGTTCTGTCCCTGCTGTTTTATTGTCATTATTGATATTTAGTTAAACATAGAATAGAACATGTAAGGAAATCACGAGGAGCTCAGATGTTTCAGCTTTAGCTCTGTAACTATTGATTGATTTTCAGACTTCATACCTCATACTTGTGTGCAAAAAATCCGGAAAACCAAGAACAGAAAAGTAAAGGAGATCAGTAAGAGTCAGTTAAGTTTCTTGTGGGTTTTTTTGTTTGTTTGTTTGTTTTCCCCAGGAGCACCTCCTCATTTATTCTCAAATATCTTTTTAGTTCTATGCAGGCATGTTTTCTTGCCCTCTCCTCTATTTTCTATTTTCTCTGGTCTCTAGTGCCTGAGGACATCCCCATCCTTTGTGCACACTTGTGCAGCTCCTCTGAGGCTCCTAGTTAAGTGCTGAGCTGGGTCTAGCCCCTCCGCCTCACTCACCTCCTCTCAGCGCTGCCCTTGGATGTGCCTTTGCAAGGAGGGCTGCTGCTGCCAGTTGCCTTGTGAGCAGAGAGACATGGGCCTGCAGGGCTTACAGGTTATTGTGGTGCTCATTCCTCTGGGGATTGTGAGGTTTCTCATTGAAAACGAGTATGGTGGTGCCAGCCTTGTCTTGCACAGATGATCATCCCTCTTGTAAACCCATGCCTCTGGGTTAACCTCTTCCTATGTGATTAAAGGTTGAAATGCAGAAGCATGGGAACTGGAGGAGCAGAGTTACTTCATGTCAGGGCTAGCATGTAACATGATACAGTGGTATGATTTGCATCAGCCAATGCTTTTTCTTTGTTGTTTTATAACCACTGAGATTTAAATGTGGAGCTTTTGTACTTTATGAAGCTCTTATACCTTCACCTAGTCTGTTGCAGGGGCTTGATCTTATAGCATATTTCCCACAGCAGCTTTCTCAAAACATACCTCAGCGTATATAGAAATAATGATATTCTAATCAGTGCTAAGGTACAAGAATTTGGGAAAAAATGAAGCCAACTTCTGAACAATTGGATGGTTGATTTGATTTGTTTTTTTGGGGTGTCATTGCTTATTGAATAATGCCTACTCTAGTATTGTAATTCCACACTGAAAAGTAGCCATGACTAAAAGTATGTAGTTATTTATCATACTCAATAATAATTACCACTTTCTTGGACAAAATACTTCTTATTTTTAAATTTTACAGAGACTGCAAAAATGGCACAGTTAAGAAGGGTTGCATTAGATGCTTGTTTGATGATCAGAAATAATGTTTACAGTTCCAGACAGAAATTTCAGTGCAGTTCTTTTGCCTTCTGGATAGCATTATAAACAAAATCAGGTGTCTGCAAGTCTTAATCTAAGAATGTAACAAAAGAACAGATTAGGATCTCTCTTACAATTTATAAATCAAGAGTAAGCCTTTTTTTCTCCCCCTAGAATAACTCGTTGGCATAATTATGTTAGGCTGCAATTTTGCTTTCATAGGGTGGAGTTTATATTGGTCTATGAGCAACAGTGATAATAGTTATTGCTGAAAAAGCACTTACTGTAAAGATACCTTACTTTGGTTCCTGTACCTGTAAAATTATTTCAAGAAAAATGCTGTTAAAATCTTTTCATCGTAAACAAGACCTAAATTCAATGAAATCAGCTGAATAATTCTTTCACTGCTCTGGTGTAACTGAGATGAGAGTTTGTCTCTAGATTTGGAAAGCTCCTGTTATTGATGAAGTATGAAATAGAGGAGAACACAGGATTGCAAACTGGGCTTAGTTTCAGCTTGATGGGCAGAATGCATTAGGCATACTTGATATAGCAAATATTAGAAATCCCAGTGCAATTTTCAGAGTGCTACTTTTCATACTAGTTAACTTTGTAAGAAAACTACCTTAAACCATTAAAAATATTCTACTTCTTGGCTTGCACAGTTGTTGTAGTTGTTATTGTATTCTGAGTTGTTTTGTCATGAGAGAGGCTGGCAACAACTGGTTACTGTTAATATGAAACTGAGTAAGTTATTATTATTCAATAGCAGTTCTGCTACAAGTAGGTTTTTTTTGTGTGTCTACTGCTTTATGTAGATAATACATAATGGAACAACACCTCCATTTTATTTTTCCAAATACTTTCGTGAAGGTGACTGATGGAGCCAGTACACACGCTACATTCTCAGCAACAGTAAAACTGCAGCACAGTTGTATTGGCACTGTTTATCTTTTCACAGTTATTTCCAATGTTGAAGCTGAGTCTGCCCCTGCTCTTTTTTTTTTTTTTTTTTTTTTTTTTTTTTTAGTGTATTTTGTACAGTCTGAGAAACTCTGGTTTACTGGGAGATTTGTTTTTTTTCTGAGCAGTAAAATGATGCAGGACGTTGGGGCAGCGCCCATCAACATTGCAGTCAAACTCTCAAAGATGAAACTTTGGTTGGCTTCTGAATTCAAGAAGGTTTTGCCACACGATTGAAATATGTTTTAGTGGGAACCCGCATAATGCACTTGGTTTAGTTTGCTTTTGGTGTGTCCTGTTCCCTCTCACTGGTGTGAGTGGAAGTTCTGGTGCACAGAGAGACTGTAATTGCTTATTGCCTCAGAAGAAGCACTACTTAGCAGTAGTGGTTAATTTGGGCAGTTGCTACTTTGTTTTTGGAACTCTATTAATAATAATAGATGAGCTTATAGCTGTATGGGTAAACAAGCACCTTTTTAAAGATAGTACTGCAAAGACTTTACTAGATGTAGAGCACTTGTTTAATCTAGCGTGTCAAATAGCATTGGTTTAAGCGTAGAGTCATTTCATATCCAAGATAATATTAATAGAAATGTACAGCCAAATTACTGCACCAAATTACTCAACCATGCTAGAGACTTTATTTGAGAGTTTGTCAGCTATGTGATTGTGCATGGCTTATTTGCTGCATGCTAACTATTAAAACCTCAAAAACTGGTTGCAAGCGCAGAACAATTTTGATACGTTTTTCTCGTAAAATGTCCCATCTAATCCTTTTTTTTCCTCCTGTGTGGGGAAAAAAAGAACCAGAGTAATCAGAACAAATGTCTCATACCTACGAATTACATAAAATGCTGCAGTGCTGGTCGATACTGCTTTTTCTAGAAAGTTCTCATACAGAGTTTTTTAATGCTTGTTTAAAAAAAAAAAAAGCCCCTCAAACTATTGTGTAATATCTCTTGTCAGTGAATTTCAAGCAAGCAGCTCTTTAATAAAAGAAATTGAATGCTAAAATTGTCTTCCTCTAATTTGAGTGTATATACCTCAGCTGTATTACTTGGGCTTTAGAACTACTCACCTGGCTAATTATCAGGTTTAATGTCTTATGTGGCAACTGCTTTTTTCATCATTGCTGTAATAAGTTTCATTCTTTTTTCTTTCATTATAAGATGAAAGAATAAATAGTGGAAAGATGTCAGTTACTATTACACATCTCATGTGGACATGGAGCATTTACTTCCATCCACCAAATATTACTTTGTGCTAAGTTTGTTAATGTTTGTTAATCACAGTAGAGCATGGAGCCAGTTCTATGAGGTCGTCCTCACGATGGCATTTGAAATCTTTTCCTTCAAAGGCCATGTATTACATTTTCACACTGACTTAATGTCTGAATCCATTAATATAATATAGAATGCCATATATTATACTGATTTGTCCTGAATAATGTCCAGTTCGCTAATTTGTTTTTTTTTTTTCCTCATTGTGCTTTGTAGCCTACTCTAAAAATGGCCATCAGCAAACTAGATAGGAACATGTTGTGCAGAAATGCACTTAAAAATGAAACCAAAGAAGAATTGAAGCTGGAAGGAGTGCGTGGAGTTTGTCTACTTCAGTATTCTGCCCAGAGTCAGGCTTACATAGCTCAGGGCTTCTACTTGAGTTTAGTACTGTTGGATTTCAAAATGCATGGGATAAATATTGCAAAACCTCATGCAACAATGTTGTAATGTGTCTTTTAATTAGTCTTTACACAACATCTCTTTTTGACAGACTAAAACATGCATAAAAACATCTTGCAGGCAGACTGGCCTTTTCTAATGCACCTTGTTAAAATGTCGCCCTCAGAAGTGATACGATTGCAGTGTGTGCTTTGACGTTTTTACTGAAATCACAGTATTAACATCATGCCTGAAATGTAAGAGAGAAACCCATGATGAATTCTGTAATTCTCATGAATTAATGAATCTGAAATATTTTTTTTCAGTCCCGTATTCGAATAGAGGAGATATTCATAAACGAAAGGTCTGTAACCCTTAAAAGCAGGATTTTTTTAAATTATTTTTTTATTTTTATTTTGTCTGCTCTGTATTAAGTTCTTAGGCAGCTAAGGAACTTGCACAGTGGCTCGCTCAGGTATAGCTAGCACATTTCTGAAAAATTGTTTCAATTAGACATCAATTCACGCTGTTCAACTCAAGGGAAATGGAACACATCATCTGATTGAAGAAATATTCTTGAGATTCATTCATTCTCAAATCTGATAGGTGTGCGTACATAACATTTTAGATTAAGCAAGCTACATAAATTGTAGATAGCTCATTGGTTTTCTAGATTTTATAGAATACTGGTACGTGACACAGGCTAGGTGAAAATTGTTCTCTTACCTATTTCCAAATTTGCACTCTGTGACTAATGACATTGGTCAGATTCAGCTTAAATAGATCTGTTCCCTGAGATAGAGTATTAATAATGCATATGCATTAAGACTCCTTCTGAGAGAATATTTGAGCTCTGACATATTGAACACTGACATATTAAATTAAAGCTTTCTTATCAGAGCACTTTAAAAGCCTTAGATATCTGCTGCATTTTCCAAATAGCCTCGAAAGGTGTTTCACTTACACCAACTTCACATAGTAGGTTACCAAAGCAATAAACAAATGTCTGCCAGGGCTTCTCCATCAGTATGAATAATTCAGTACTGCACAAATGAATACCAAGTTCATGGCTGCCTGTGCTTTGCTAAGACTCCAGTTGTTTGTGATCAAATGTCTTTCAGGGTTACAGGCAACCATTCACTGTATAGCTGTGTGATTCCTTTAGATTATTCCAGGCACAGCAAAAACAGTGTGAAGAATTTGTAGGTGGTTAAGAGCACAGTGAAAGAATAGCACAGAATGTGAAAGCGAAACAGTTTTTGAAAACAGCGTGTAAACAATTATAAATAAGTCCGTTTAGATACTGTATTTTCCAGTTCACAAGCATGAAAGGTGTTCCTGTCTTGCACTTTCACAATTTATTATGTGTGAGGAGCACTACTAGGAAAATTGGTAAGCATTTCTTAAAATTGTATCAGCATGAAGTAAGATGTTAGTGATAACATATCTCACAAATTAAGTAATACCACCTAAAGAGATTTTTGTACGATGTCCTAATTATTTTTATAGATTATAAACATATAATGTTGGTTATATGTTAGTCCTTGATACTCTCACCATGTGTTCAGATGTCCTTGTTCCTCCCTGCAAGCTCCCCATTACCTTTTTGTCTGTCTTTGCAGATTTAGGTGTTTGCCCAGAAATTTGCAGCTTTTTGTTCCTATCCAGTTCACACTTGTACAATTTCTACTTCTAAACAAAGACAATTATCATAGATTCATGTTTAACTGAATATAATACATTTAATGTTTATCATGGTAAGCAATTAATACTTAAAAATCCAACCTAAAGCTCTTATTTACAGGATTCAGCCAGGTAATGTTTAAGGCATATAGGGTACTGGCAATATTAATTTACAAATACTAAAGTGTGAATGATCTTTGTTCTTAATAGGTAACATTGTTTATGGATGTTATACAGAAACAGATTATCTCAAAGCAGTCCATCTCTCATCCTTTTCAGAGAAGTGAATTGAAAGTAAGACAAAGGAGAGACATTATCTTGTTTGAAACAATGCATTACATTTCCAAAAAGTTAAAACAGTAAATTGCTTGATCTCAAAAAAAGCCACTCATCCTATGATCAAATAAGTGAATTTCCTAGGAAAGTCTTAGAAGTTGTTTGTTCTTGATCAAACAGACAATTTACTTTGACATGGTTAATAATATAACGTGTATTCTTGATGGTGACTCTTTGATGTGACAAACCAGAATATTTGAGTATTAACATATGGAGGACTGATTGATTGATTAATTCAGTAAATAGCATCTTCAAAGATGGTTCTGAAATGTAACAGCCTAACTGGATGAGAGACAATGAATTAACTGTAAGTAATCAGTGTTGCTTTTTGAGAAAAGAAAGTGGAAAGGGAGCTAAAAGCATTTAAAAATATGTATTTCACATACCTTGTGAAATACATTGTCCATGCCTAGTGAGAACACCCTTTAAGAACAGTGTTTTCTCTTAATCTTTTACAGTAAATCATAAGAATCATAAATTTGTAAAGATACTGAAATAATTATTTATTTGTATCTTATGCCTTTCACTTTAACTTTATTTTGTTACACAACTGCCTTTACGTTGGATAGAACCTTTGTATGAAGTGATCATCTGAAATGGTGAAACTTCAACACAAGGGGAAAAAAAAAGTGGTTTGTGGGCAATGTGATTCTTACGGAAGTCTACTGTGCATCAAAGCAGGGAGTGAGGCCAAACATGTTTGGGGACAAACTTTACGTGAAATTCTTTATTGAAGGTGTGGCTGGAAGCTTTTTTTCTTGTTTGATTGTGACATATATAGTTTTTTATTTCGTAAGCAGTATCATGGACAGCAGAAATACTAGCAGAAATGCAGAGATGTTAGCTACATTTTATTGGTTAGTACCCAGTTGACACAGCAAAGTTCTAAGGTGCTTAAAATTTTGGAATTTGGTCACCTGGGCATCTAAGTGGGAAATTAAACTTAGAATTGTTGTTTTGTCGTTAACTGCCAGCAGAAATTATTGACTTTAAATACTTAGGGAAGATTTATGTTTGATACTCTGCAGTGATCTCAACCAATAGTATGGTAAGAAAAAATGAAAGTTTCTATTATCTGTAGATATTTATCTGTGCCTTTTTCTTTATCGTTATGTTGGAGGAATATAGCATCAGATTTCATGTCACATACATGGTAAAATTTTCTTTAGTGGTTTGTGCTCACAGTGTCCGTAATTCTGAATAGTTCTGTATGGAGTATTTTAAATTCTTATAAGCTTAACATGGAGTGCAGAATAATAACAGCACTAAAATGCAAATGTCTAACTCAGAGTTAGATGTTGAGGAGAGTTCAAGGTATAGAGATTTATCTGAACTTCCTGTAGTATTTCTTCTTTCAAAACTTAAAAATACAGAGTTTTTATGTGATACTTCATGCAATTGCATTTTTGTTATCATTATTCAAAGGTGGGTTTTAATTAAATGGAATTGCTACTCATTTTTAAATATAATAATGCTTTTCAAATTCCATTCTATTTTGTGAAGATCTATATACAACAAATCCTTCCTGATTTCTCCTGATGTATTGTATTTCTTCAAATAATTGATATGACAACACTAGCTTCAAAACCTGACCTACGTTTCTCCTTAAAACATAAATACAAAACCAACCCAACACTCTTCCCTATCCCCCTTCCTTGCATGCACAAGATGTATTGTATTTTTTGGGGAAGACTGAATATTGTTAACCCCAGAACCTGCGACTTTGCAGGTCAGCCTGCTCCCAGCCCTAGAGCACTCATAGCTATGTACCTGCAGCTTTTCAGGTTGCACAAACATGCAGGAGGAGATGATTCCTCTTCTATCTAAGTTGACAATCCTACTGAGTTATGGCCATCTGGAAGATTGTATCTAAACTTCAATAATATCTGTAAGGTTTACTGTTTGTTTCCTGGGAATAATGGCTCAATTCAGTCAGCGTTACAATGCCTTTGATTTTTCTGCATTTTTGTAACAGAAGAAATGATCTGCTCAACGGTGTCTAAATCAGCACCTGCTGTTGTTGATACCTGACCTTGTTTTTCTGCTAATTCACTTTTGAAAGGAGGTCACTGTGCATTGGTTTGCAAATGGTCACTTTTGCATTAGTCTGAATATGATATATTTGTTTCTCACTTTTTTTTTTTTCATATGTGCTGTGATTCCTACAGTGAAGCATAAATATTCCTCATGTGGTGGAAAAGTGATTTGGAAAAATCTGAGGAATATCAAATATCTCTCATTAAGTTTTTCCTCTAATACATTATTTTCTTTCCAAATGAGATAGATACATTTAGATTAAAATTACTTAGAGACTGGGAGGGAGAAGTTGAGTTGTTAATTAAGTACTCAAGAAAAGAAATTTTTCAACATTAATTGAAGTGTTTGTAATGGGTATAATCAACACCTCAGTGGGCTTGACCCAGGGAAGGAGCGGGGGGGGAGGGGGGGGTGGGAATCTGTGCAGGTCCTATTGCTGAAGTCTACTAGGTACATCTACCTAGTACTGAGAAGCTCCCAGGGAAGTAATTAAAAGAAATGGCTCTCAAAATGCAATGGGAGAAATGGAAGAGCAAGTTACTAGAGAACAGCAGTGGACCTTGCAGGGAGACTTTTTAAACTTCAGTTTCTAACTGCTAGTGTTAAGGCTACCTGTAAATTCTAACTAGATTTAGAATAAAAGAGGAGATTCTTTTCTTTATGCCTAGTGTTCCCAGGCCTCTTCCTTTAACCCTCTGCCCCTGCAAAATATGAAATCACAATATGAAACCTTCTGCTGTGTCTGCAACTGGTGAGGCTGCTTCTGCTTGTCATAATGCTGTGTGAAGAGCTTGATACCCGTAACCAAGAGGCCAAAGACTCCAAGTGCTCCAATGCTATAGTTGCTTGTATCCTTAATGCTTTGTGATACCATCTTTTCTCTTTTGTGTGCTTTTTTTTTTCTTTCAGTAGTGCTCATGTTATTTGCATTGCATTAATTTATTACCTACAATTTAAAATTACTGTAAGAATTAATCTAATCAACATAATATTCCTTTTCTACATTTCTGTTTGCTTGTTGGCAGGCAGCAGTCTTTCAGTAGTATGTCTATTTGAAACAAATTTCAGACAACAGCTCTTTAAGTCAGTAAGGCTAAAACTGAAATATATGAAGGGTAAATCTTCTAGGGATCTCCAGAAGAAGTACAACATCCAAGGGAAGATGCAATCAGTATTAGAATTTGTGAAGTAAGGATTCTTCGTTGTTTCTCTTGACAAATATTGCTTTTCTGGAAATGAAGACTGCAGTGTCCATATGCCTGTTTTACACATGGGGAAGATGTGAAGAGCTACAGTAAACAATTCTAACTTTTTCTTTATTTGATTTCTTGGGACATAAATCAATATCAATTGCATATTTAATAATTTCATGCTTCATTTTGGAGAGAGAAGAATTTTCAAGCTGAGATTTTAGTATTTTTCTTGATGTATTTTATTTTATAAGACTTAACTGGGTAGAGAAAATTAAATTGATGTTACAAGAAAGCATATTTGTGCCTAGCCCCCTGAAGAAATTACAATTTGTTTATTTAGCCTGACCTCCTGTTGTGAAAGATATTTTTGTATAGATCTTGCTGAAAATAAACAAACTTAAGAATGCTGATAAAAATCAGAGTTGCTACATGGTAGCCAAATGCTTGTTACATACTATTGGTATTCAGGTATTGTGATCTTCATGTTTCCCTAGCAGACTATGGTTTTGATCAAACAGGGAAATGACAGTAACGCATCCCATATCACTTGTTTGGTATTCAGTTTGTACTCTTTCCTTTGTGGATTTCATCTTGGAAACTCATTAGACCCAAGATGGTCAAAACTGAGTTTTTAAAGTGAACCATAAAGCTTACGTAATTAGATATTTCAAGACTGCCAAGGTTCATTGCTTTATTTGAACTTCACTATTAGTGTTTTGTTTGCCACATGTTTATGTCCTGAAGTTTAGGATTTACTTTAAGTTTTTGAGCTACTATTACAATTGTCATAAGAAAGTAATAAAAATATAATGTAAACTGCTGCATTTTATTCACAATATGTTGGTGTTTTGAGATAAGATAGCAAAGAGAATTTATTCCTTTGTCTGTAGGCATGGAAAGAGGCATGTAGATGTCTGTCCGTCTCACAAGATAGTTTTGGACTGTCTGTAATGTTAGGGTGGCCAGTCATGCAGTTAAGCTAGGTGAATTATTCCTGGAATTAGTTCCGGGTGAAAAAGTTTGAGGGAAACTGTGGGTGGCTGAAGACAGGGTGGCCTATGCATCAATTTAGTTTTCTGACAGGTAAGTTGATAGAAATAAGAAGCACGGCAAATTTCAAGGGGTATTTTCAAAAGAGGAATATTTCAAAGGCAAAAATGGTGTGCTTGGAATTCCATGATTCGAGAGCGCTTGCGTAAGATATTTGGTTAATTCTTTCTTCCACCAGGCTTTGCTGACTTTTCAGACAAAAGATGTGTTCTGAGATGCAGGGCTGACTGAAGCAGATGGTCATTCTGTTCCTTGAATGGTCGTTCTGATGGCTTTTGAAAGGATGAGAACGGAATGTCCAAATGACGAAGGAGACTAGCAAGACAAGCATGTGGGTTGGTGGTGTAGCAGTGAATTGGTCCCAGTGGGACTAATATTCTTCAAATAACTTGGAAAGAGAAAGCTTTACTCAAAAGGCTCAGGGGCAGCCCAAGGAGCAAATAGGGTAATGGAGATCCACGTTGTGTGGGAGAGGGCACTTATGGTTGTCCCTTACAAAAATTCTACTGCTGAATTGAGGAGAGAATTTGAAAAATTTTCTTAATTACAGATTCACTGTTTTGTATTCTGACATTCTGTCCCTGCTAGAACGTAGGAGTTAAAACAGCCTGGGGAAAAAGTAGAAGACAAAAAGGGAAACTACTTTTGACTCCCCACAGACTGCTTGTAAGAAAGAGAGACAGTTTTTCAAGGAAATGATGAACATGTTCTCTGTCATTATTTACCCTAGATAAAGTATTCCTGATTTAGGAATAATTTCCTGCTCCAACCACTTAGCAGTGTTGCTGGAAATCAGAAGGTGGATAAAATCTTTCGTTTGTGATGAGCCTGTGGCACCTGATGATGTGAGCTGTGGAGGAAGGGCTGAGCAAACTATGAGATATCTGGAATGGAGACTCTGTCCCACTCTGCCTGATGGAAATGGAACCCAATTTAAGTCCTAAATTAGATTTTCCTAATGCTAGTCACAGAAATTGTTTTAAGCATATGTTTAAATTTTTATAACAGTTGTGCGTGGGTTCCTATTTTTTTTTTTCTGGCAAGAAATGCTCCTTCTAAAGAAGACAATATTCTTAGTATTGAACTTAATATTAGCTTACTATTAATTTTCTTCTCTGTTTTGAAATATCCCTACCTGTTGGGAAGTAAAAAGGAAAAGTAGGTTGAAAAATGAGATGCATTTTTGAACTGTGTCGTCATAGTAGCTATGATCTATGTTCTCAGAGTGTCAGTGGAGGGCTTTCAGTGCTGTAACTACAAGTGCTCCTGTATGGTTGGAGGTGACAGAAAAGGTGTGTGCTGTGCAGTGACTACTGTTTTTCTTCTGAAGTTACCAGCTTTGTTTACTATGTTTAAAAATTCCAAAAATAGTGTATACTGTTCACTGTGAAAGGTTTATGGTGAAAAAAATTCTCATGATCTTTGTGGAATTAGGGCATAGGCAGATGAATTCTTCTTACTCTTTAGTCCAAAATTTTTGTTATCACAGAGCAAGTATTAGATGCCAAATATTTTTATGTATTATTTTTTTTAATTGCTGGTAAGTAAAATATGGAAGTGTCAAACTCCCAGATTCTTTAAGTTTCAGACTTCATGTTCATAGACTTGTAACTTGATATATACCGTTACAGTGTATGATGTTATGTCATCTCAGACTTGTCTGACACGACGTGTAGTGTGTGACTACAGAACTGGATTTGCTATAATGCAGTCTGATCAGATGGTAGAATATGAAACTGTCCACAGTTAGCCCTGAAATAATCTTTTTTTTTTTTTTTTTTTATATAAAGCTTTCCTTATTCCACCTCCACATTTACAGTGGATAATACACGTATGTTTTTTATTGCAGTGTTATCTTTCCAATTGCCATTAATTAATTCTCTATGTGGAGATTGTTACTCCGCCTTGAGAATGAACACTATATTTTTGATTTTTGCACTGTTCTTTCCCAGGATGCTGACAACTGGTAACTTTGCTTTTATGTATGTGAAAGTTTTTTTTTTTTTTTTGAGGGGTGAGGAAAAGCATTCTTGTTTAAGATGAATCAACCAATAATACATCCAAACAGTAATATTTTTATTAAATTACCTCTTTATAAACAGAATCCTTGTAGATGCTGCATTTTTTGTTTGAAATGCAGCAGACTCAGAATTTGAGAACATATTTTCCTGATGCATGTCCATTTCTGTTTTACCTCAGTTTAGAGCCAGGTAGTCCGAATGATTACTAAAATAGAAAAGAAGGCATGGGAAACAGGAATGTTGCTCTTAGTGAATGTAATGGCAGGGATCATTTTGAAGCAAGTATTTGAAACTATTTTTTAAGTGCAGAAGAAGAGAGATTGGGTATAAGTGTTCTTTTTTTGATTTCTGCTGTTTCCTGCATAGGATCTTCTACAATATGCTGAGGCTGCAGTCCCTTCCAGACTCAATAATGTGCGTGTGATGTAAACTTTTGTTGTTTGAGTTCTGAGTAATATGGCACTGAGGGGGATGGGTGAAGGGAGAGAAAATAGTGTGTTTTGGGTGGTGGAAGATTCAGAAGATCTTTGTGCTATTTTGGCTTTAGCAAGCAAAACAATGCATGAGATGTGAATAGGAAAGGTTTGTAAGTGGTGAAGAAAGAACATCTGTTTAGATGGAGAATTTATTTTAGCTATCTGTGGAGTAGAATCACTCAACTGAAACATGGTGGAGTTTATATGACTTAGAAATTTGGTCTTTATTGTATGTTTTTGCAATATTTAAGATCTGAGAAGTATTTGGAATCAATGCAAGTCCTTCTGTAGTTAATAACAGACAAGAGAAAGCTGATGTAGGGATTTCAACTCCATAATCCTTCTGATTTATTTAGGACATTATAATTTGATAGCTAAGTCTACAAGTGGAATAAAACAAGTTAGTTTGTGGGCAGAAGGTGGAAAGTCTTGTGGCAGCTCTTCTGTGAGTGGCTGCCACAAGCTTTGTTGTTTGCTGTTTTAGGGCTGTGCTTTTTTCCCATTCAATGAATTTTTCTGTGAAGCATTGCAAAATAAAACTGTCTGCCTTTATAAAATACAAGGAAACTCCATTACAAATAGAAGAACTCTGTGTATCACCTTTGTCAGTAGGAGTTATATTTTCAATAGTTTGCATGTACTTCAATCTTTGAGGAAGCTAGTCTGAGAGAAGAAGAAGAGAATTTTTAAGTACTGAATTTTAAGTCTGAATTAACCATAAGCTGCATGTATAGGATGGGATTGTCTTTTTTTTTTTCTTTTGGGCATGTTTTTTTTTTCTTTCTTTCTTTTTTTTTTTTTTTTTTTAGGGTTTACTTCTTCCAGTGTAATGGATGCACCTTTTTCTTTGGTTGTACTTGAAAAATGGTGTATTAATTTGATATCTTGACACCTATATCTTTATCCTCTCAATGAGTAATATCCATGCTTTTTTAGTAGATGGCGTTGTATTGACATCTTGCATAGAAAAAGGAGACTCTAGTGAGCTAGTTAAAATAGTACTAATTGAAAGGCTATTCTCGAACATAAAGGAAAAATCCCCTTTTCTTTTTGAATACAGTTTTCTTTTCAGCACATACATTTTCAGCAGGCATATTAGAAGGCTGACCTTTCTGACACTAGGTGCTTAAATTCTCTGAATGTTTTTTTCGTAAGTCTTTTCATTCAATCCTGGAGAGATTGATGCTTGTATATTTACTCATATTTGTTTCATTACGTTTTGTGGCTGGTCTGTGTTTTAGTCCAGTAGTTATTATACGTAAAAATGAAAATTATCTAATAAGCATCTTCGACTTAAATGCCTGAATTCATAATTGTATGTCAGAAAAGCTTCTGGTCTTTCTTTTGAGTATTGTGGATTATTCCACTCTTATCCTCTTTTTTTAAAATAATATTTTAATTCCTGTGCATCATGAATTCCTTTGTTTTTAGAAGTAGTACCAGAAATCTATACTGTCCTAAACATTCCAAGATAAATAATCTTTAAAGTATGTTAATGCATGCTACTTACATTCTTGTTGTCTAGTTTAGTCTAAATTAATGTTATCTAGAGTTCTATTATGCACTCTAATATTTCAGTGGTTCTGTTTTAGGTAGTCATATTTTCTTAGCTTGAGAATGTTACTGAATTAAAGAAAGATGAAAAATCAGCTATCAGTTATACTGCTGCCTTCTTGTGGCCTAATTGTCCCAGGTTTTCTGGTTACATTTTTCTCACCTATTCGTTTTGAAGCTGTGAGCTACACTTCTTTGAAGATCCATGTATCCGTGTAACAGAATATTTGAGAAGGAAGAAATGAGTGTTTTTTCATAAAATATCTCTATCTGAAGAGGAATAAAAAGCAGAAGACAGTTTTGATATGTAATAATTATGATCTAGTTATTGTGGGAGTTAAAATGATTTGTGGGAGGTATTTTAAGGATCAAGTATGCTTAATGTAATAATTCAGTCTTCATTTCAAAATGTACGATAAATTCCATATTTCCTGTTCACTTCAGTGAAAATCATTGAAGTGTAAATAAAGCTAATTGTTCTTGGATTCAGATTTCTTGCTGTGAGTAGTGCTTTATGTTCTAAATTTTCATGGTTCAAAGTGGATTTTAAAATACTCTTTATTTTAGGTCAAACATACGACCAGATTATGCAGACACAAGCTTTCATGAGTTCAAAATGCATACTTTCAGTCGTGTGACATCTTGCAAAGTCTGTCAAATGCTTCTTAGGTAAGATTTTTAAGGGTTTTTTTTTTTTTTTTTTCCCCCTGGGGTGATATTTGACTCAAAGCATTACATGGAAACATATGGCTAGCTGGTTACATATTAAAGGCACTCAAGCCATAAAGTCCATCACACACAGTGTTAGTGAGATTTTGATAATTAATTTACAAAATATTAAAAGGAATGCTGTTGAAAGGCCAAGACATCAAGGGGCTACCCCATTTTTCAGAAGGCAGCTTTGTTAAATCTTCCTGTGAACATTGTTTTGCACAGGAATTGTATGCAAGCGTAAATGATGACCATTTTGTATAGTTTTGATGAACAGGGCTGAGCCACAAGTCCCACTGCTGTAGACCACCAGTCTCAAGGACAGATGGAATGTTTTCTTCAAAAAAAGGCAGATGACGATGTTCATAAATGTTTGATATGGGGAGATTGCTTTGTGAAACAGCAAATAGCTGTCTCTCAAAGCCACTGCTAAAATAGAAGTATGTAGACAAATTGAAAATGGATGTTGGAAAGCTAAATAAGAAATGCTAATCCTTTCATGAGCAAGGATTTCTAAGGGTAACTCAAATTGAGAAATTCCTTGTTCTCTTTCCTGTGAAATACATGTATGCTTGCACATGAACACCAATGACTTCTCGGTAAGCTACCTCTGTTTTTGTAAACATGGAGTGTTTAATGGTACTTGTATAGAATGGTAAATTTCACAGTGTGAGCTGGAGTTACAAAAGTTCTGTAAAGCTTGGCTGGTTCAGGTGCACATACAAGGTTTTATTACATTTAGAAAAATGTAACCACAGCATTGTAGGAAGAGTGTTTGACACATGGGTGGTATTTCTGTTAAGCACAGACATGGAATACAATAATCTCAGGTGTGTTCCTTCTTGCCTTATAAATGTGTTTTCCTTTAGCAACCTTTTTTACTGAACAGTTGTATTGACTTTGAGTTTCTGAGATATTTTTTAGACGTTTTGCTCAGTGCAATAAGCTCTAAGTGACTATGAAGGATGCTGCAGACATCCTGAACTTAGAGATGGCATGCCTCATTTTTGAATTTGAAGTGGAATAGTTGAGGCATTGTGTCTCTGTTACTGTACTAACTGCTGTTACTGAGAAACGACTGTCTTGTTTTCAGGACGCAGCCTGCAAGAAACTGCATTGTTCTGCATAGGCATGCCAATTTGCTCCAGGGTATATTACACACCCAAGTGTTACCTTATAGTATATAGACACGTCCCTGGGTATTTTAGTATGGAGAGCCTACTGGGCACAGGTCAATAAGACATCAAAACAATTTATGAAAAGGCATTGTCATTTTAACATTCAGAATGCTAAACTTGTAAATTCTTGAAATAAAATGTGAACCTTAGTGCCTGATCTTTCTTATGTGGAGATAAAATCTCAGAAGCATCTATTGTGAAGGATAATTTTATATCCTACACTCTTACCATACAGTCTTGCATTCCTGTGTAGCAATAAGGGAAAAAATAACGAAACTGAAAAATGGAACCGAGTGCATTGAAATACTTATTCATCTCTAAGTTTGTGTATTCTGACACATAAATCATACACTTCTGAATTTAATTAAAAAAAAACCAACACATTCAAGCACTAGCAGTCTAGTAACTGCTGTAGTAAGTAGCAGTTGCTGTATGTTTCATTCAGATTACACTTGTCCAATCGTGTATTCCATAGATGAGGCCCGATTTGTCTTTGCAGCTGACGATGACATGTTAAACTAGGATGCATGGTCACTCCAAACTTGGCTGTCTCCACAATTATCCTGACAAGTCTACGGTGAAGAGTAAGCAGACACATCAGTAGACAGAACACATATTATTGCTCAGAAGTACATGTAAAAAACTGTTAGCTGTTCAGTGGATCATACCTGAGATTAAGGCAATGCACAAATCTGAAAATGAATCAGTTTGCTCAGACTCCAAATTCATTAAGGAGAATGGGAGAATGTGTAAAGCCACTCTTTCCTTAGCAGCTCTGGTTATTAAGCAAAGTGAACCCAGATGTATTTCTTTTAAATGAACAAATTTGAAGTCTAGAGTATTTCAGTATAACCCATGAAACCCTTAGTACTTAAATATGTATTCACACTTACATGTTTTTCAAAATGAATTTGTTCTATGTGTTGTCTGGGCAAATTCCCATTGAAGGAAAACTGAGAGTAGCTGCAGAGTAGGATAATTCAGATAACGCTACAGTTTCAAGCTCATTGTGCCAGAGTTGCTTTGGGCTAAATACAAATGAAGATTATTTAACCAGTAGTCCTAAAGAGCTATCTGGTTTTGATTTTATTTTTTTTTTAATTATAAATGGTTAGCAGTGACAAAAAGCTGATGAGCTGCTTGTCAGTTGTCACTATTTCTTGAGCATTTAAGGACTATGATCATGCAGTACAGCAAATGACTTCTACTACCTTCTGCTATGTCTCTTACTTCTTTGTGTACAAAATTTATCACTTCTAATGTATCACTACCTAATTTTATTTTACAGGGGAACATTTTATCAAGGCTATTTATGCTCTAAGTGTGGAGCTGGAGCGCACAAAGAATGCTTAGGAAGATTAGACAATTGTGGCAGAGCTAATTCAGGTGGTAAGTCATTTTTATTGTTAGAATACCAATTTTAATTAGGACATAAAACTTGCTAGATATAATTAAGGTTTAATTTACCCCTAATTTGTGTTTATTGTAACATACATACTTTTGAAACTACCATTTATAAGTACAATTAGAATTGCATTTAGAATTCATGGGGATTTTTATTCTTGCTAAATTGAAATGTTAAAAAGCAAGAGACTGAACTGTTACAGGTCAAACCCAATTTCTTTGTCCATGTCCTATACAGCAAGAAATTGCTCTGGTTTTAATCGTACACTGCTCAAAGTAACACCTAATGTATGACTTATCATCTATCATCTTCATGGTTCTCCCTTTATGTCTACATCAATTGTTATATTTTTCTCTCAGCTGCTGAAACTGTGTTGCCTCAGCTTCCACTTTCATCTCTTCGGTTTCCATGGTTTCTGTCCACTCAATATTCACAAAAATATGATTGATGTATCACTGCTGCCCACACCTAAGGACCAATTTTTTGTCATCTTTTAATCAATTGCTCTACTCCATTGGTTTCTTCCCTAGCTATCAACATTTTGTGCTCATTCCATTCTCCTTCTGCTCCAAGGACTTCTTGTGACTTAAGCTACCATTCAGGCTCCCTCAAACAACTCTTATTTGTTATCTTCACATTTGACTTCTTTCCACTCTGCTCAGCATTGTTTGTCGTTTTCTCTGACATCCCTCACTGCTAATGCCAAATATTGTTGCTCAGTATTTGCATGCTTTCCCTTCCCTGTACCTGTTCGCTTAGTGGCAGTGAATCTGTGCATTTCAGCCAGCTAGTCATGTAATAGGAGAACTGTTTTTGACTCTCCCCCTTATCCAGCTTCTCTTAGTCTTTCTAGAGATTATTTGCCAGTGCTGGAGCTGGCAAAATGGAAATTAGAGCTCTCCCCCTCTATCTATACTTTTGGATTTCCTGAACTTCATATAGAATCGTACAGAATCATACTTGATAATATATGAAACAGAAAAGCCATTGGAACACATCATAACTTCTGAAAAGTGTAACTGTATTATTTGGAGAAGCTTTCTGATAAATTGTCCTATTTGCTTTTGTAAAATTGATGCATTCTTTTCTGGAATTACTTCATAATTGTGTGAAGTTTCTTGTCTCGTATATTTCATGTAAGCTATGCAACCTCTTATCTTGCTCTATTTTCCTCTTTTGGCATTGCTATCACGATCCTTGCAAAATGCAGTTCCCACTGCTTGAATTACAACATGACTTCATCTACTCTTCTTCAACAGGCTTCTGCTTCAAGATTTTGTTGCTAGCTTTTTGTTCCTTTCCAAGTTGGGTGAGCTTGCTTCTTTCTTTGCCCTTGTTTGCATCACTTTCCAGCTTCTGCTTGGCTTTTGATTCAGCATAATAATTTGCCCAAATTACTTCCTCCTTTAACAAGTTAATTAGGGACAGCAGTTCCTAACTTTTGCTGCAACCAATTAAGTTTACTTTATTAATTGTTTTCTTGTACTGATTATCTTCTGTGCTCTTGTCCCACTCTGAGCTTTTTAAGTTTATCTTAGGTCCAAAAACTATACAAGCAACCACGGTATTTTTCATTCAAATATTTGTTTTTGTGGAGTACAGAATTTTCATAGAACCTCCTAAGGTTATTCTAGAGGAAAATAATATAAATAAGTATTTTAAGGTAATTACATTTAAATTAATAGAGAGGAAAAGCAAAGACACTTTTCTTTACCAGAAAGCTATCTTTTTCACTATAAGCCATCCCTGCGTATTCTTTTCTCTTTTTCCCCTTCTATTTTAATCGTATAGCTGACATGCCAGGAGGCAGGAACTTGTCTTTCCATTTTTCTATAAAGATTTGTGGATTCGTACAGTGCAATGTATATCAGTAAGAATGTCAATCCCACAAGGTCTGATTTCTGGCAATATTCCTACATCTGTACTCAAGTAATGCTTGCTTGGAGTAAACAAAACAATGTCATTCCCCCCTTCTCCATCCCAACTATGAAAGAAAAAAACCAAAACAACAGCAAATCAACCAACAAACAAATGAACCAAAAAAACCAACCAAACCAGAACCAGAAACCTCTCAAAAAAACATAGATACAAAAATCAAAATAAAAAAAACCCCACCACTTTATTAATGTCATAAATTTTCATTTTATAACTTGAAAGCAGCAGAATTTTCCTATGGGTTTAAAAAAAAAAAGGGGGGGGGGGTGCGCGCTGCGAGTTTAAGTTAATACTGCATGAATTTTTGCTAAACTTGGAAGCAACTGTTTTTTTCTTTTAAGATTCTGTTTTTTGTTACATGCTCTGCTTACATCAACATATACCACTTTGTGTCCCCGCTGCAAACTTTTCTCTTGCCAGTTTGTTTTACATTTATGGAAGAGCTCCTAGATTTCTATACAAGACAGAAGAGCTGCATATCTTTTGCATGCTCATAGGATGTAATGCTTCTTTACAACCTCCTTTGAAAATAGTTCAGACCACAAAAGCTAACAAAATTTAAATTGCAATTCTTGCAATGCTTTCTCTTGCTCTTTAACCAAATAAGAACATGAGGGACAAATAGTCTTACATTTTTTGCTGTTAATGTGTCTTCTCTCAACACACAGAGCAAATTTGGCCAATGAGCAAAAAATATCTAATTGTGGCTAACAATCTTTGTAACACTGAAGTCTGTAAATTTTTTCCCTGAGCCCCTCATAGATTGCATATCTTATCCTGGTTATTTTTGACCTTGTTACCTTTTAAAATTAAGTTGCAACTTCTTGATTTTTGTGAGAAGTATAGATGGAAGTTTTCAGTGAGTGCTTCTGGATAACTTAATGTTTCATGGCCTCTTTGTTAGTGTCCTCTGTGAACTGAATAGTATTAACTTTTTATCATCTCTTTGTAAGTGGACCTGTGCCTTAGACAATTTTCATACTAGATATTTATTTGAAAAGAGGTGATCAGAATTAAAAACTCTGCCAAAATGAGAATACGCTGGGCTCCTAAAAAGCATTTGCAGAGAATTTTCATCGGTATTTTTTTTTTTTTCTTTTCTTTTTTTTTTTTTTTTTTGTGTGTGTATGGTTTAATATTTTCTTTTTAGACCTCTGAGCAGGTGCTTTTTTTAAAGCTTTCTGAAATGATGCTTAGAGCATCTGAGTGGATTAAAAATTTGTAACTTTATTTGCATTCCATTTCGAGCCAGTTTTTGAAAATGCAAAAGATAAAGGTGCGAAGATGGATGAAACCTTCCGAGTGATGAATTTAATAAATGTCATGTTTAGATGATATACTTGTGAGAGAAGCATTGACAAAACCTGAAGATAAATTGCAGTGTTGTAATGCTTTACCATCTACACCAACATATGCTAATTCTTCAGATGTCCTGCTTTGAAGAAGACCAGTTCATTAGACTATAGATGTTGCAATGATAAAAGATAGACTTCATCAGTTGAATTAATAAATAGAACGTCTCTGTTTAGTCCTTGTTCTTCTTATTGTTCCTGCCCATGTTGCTCTGAATCTGTGTGCTGATTGAAGTGCTGTGCTCACTTCTGTCATGATTTGGTTTCCTTTCCTCTGCAATGAAGACAAAGGCCTGCTTAAATATTTTCCTATATTTTACTTATGTTATATCACGTCATTTTTTCTGTGACTTCAAATCCTCCATCCCCTTCGTTGCCTATGTTCTGACAAATTCCTTTAGGCTGCACAACCATACTTAAACACCAGGCTTCATAAAGCTTTTATCTTTACACATGAAGATTATGAAATCGGCACACATATTTCTTTTACAGGGCTACTTAAATAAACATATATGCTGTTTTTCTTTAACACAGAGATCTCCTGTTACCTTACTAACTCTTCTGACTTTCAGTGGCACATCTATGTCTCATTTCAAGGCAGACTACAATTATGTTCATCTGATATTCTGCTACTTGTTGGAAGGTTTTATATTTTGAAGTGGGTAAGAGTGGGTCCTTTGGTGAAGTGAGCATCAGTATGACAAAACTTTGAGACATAGGGAGAAACTGTCTGCCTTTTTGTTCTTATTTATATTGCACAGGTTGTTCTGTGGTCCTTGCAATTTCTGCAGAAATTCTTAATATTGGCCAAATGAATATCATCACTTGCTCTAGAACATACTGCGTAACTGTAGGCCTATTTCTAGTTGAAAATTGCAGAATTAACAAACCACTTTCATTACCAAATTCATTCAGCTGAATGGAATTAAGTGTTTTCATGCAAATGTCTTCTGGTTCCATAGACTATTGAATATTTCAGTTAGATGAAGCTGTACTAATGGTTGTAGGGTCTGAAATCATTTAAATATTTCAAGTACAGTGGCAAACAATATTTTTTCTATTCTTCACATCCCTCTTCCCAGGGAATGCTAAAAGTGTCCCTTTACTGAGGCAAAAATTGGTTAGAAAAACGCTTATCAGGTGTTTTTATAGTAACTTCCAGCTAATTTATGCGTGATTCTTTTATTCTTCAGGTTATTCCATTTGAAAAATAACAGCAACTTTCCTCCTATAATCATAGAAACATATGATTCTAGATGGAAAATTATTTTTTCAAGTATATGACAAATGTTAAAGCAAGTGTTACTGTACAAATGGTTTAAGTTTGGGATGTCTTTTGTATTATAATGCTCATGCCCAATGATACAGTCCATGCTGTTTATGTAATAGTTGCTTGCTACAGCACATCAGAGATAATTTATAAAAAGCATGCGTTTTTGGCATCTAAAGGGAAAACAGCAGCTTTCACTGTTTACCTTTTTGCTGGCTTGATCAGTAGTTGTGAAATTGCTGGCTTTTCTCCAAACCTACCATGCCAACAGCACAGACAAGTAAATGTTCAAGTCCCAGAATGTTCATTGGAATTATGCCACTTCTTGTTTAAATGCAACTAAGGTTGGGCTGTATTATTTAGCTAATCACCCTTGCTCAACCTGAGCAGAAGTCACTTAGGGGGCTTGATGTTTTGTGTAGAGACCTATGCTACCAATACTGGTGACATTATTTGCTTTTCTTCTGATTATTCAGTGTCTGGTTAAGTGACTGGAGCCAGTTGTGCTACAAGTCCTTTAAGATAGCTTGCTTGATAGCTACTCTTTTTAAATATTTGTTTTCTTTTAAACTGGGAACTTGAGTAGTTTACTGCATAACCACTTATTTACTCTCCACTGAGTAAGCATGCAGAATGCAGTTGCTCTCTTGCATTGCTGAGGAGCAGCCCATAGTGTTTTTTTTATCTATTCCCCCTTCCTTATTGAGGCCAGTGGCTAGTTTTGTTTCTTTTTTAATCAGATATAATTACTAAACTTTGACCCATAGCATAGCCTCACTGAATAAATGAAACCTAAAAACTGTGGTGAACTATGACAGTAAAAGTCACTTGCTAAGACCTTGATGAGTGTGTAGGTGATAAGCAGAAACTTGAATTAAAATTGTTGTGTAAAAATACCTACTGATGGATATCTTCAGAAATTTTTTTTTCCTTCCAAAATATCCAAGTAAATATGGGTTAGATTTTTGCTCTTTGTAATAGTGTAACATTCGGAAAAAAGATTTTGAACTCTTATGATGAAGTAATCTACATAATTTGGCAGAAAAAATTCTGAACCACAGGAACACTTGAACTTTAATGAATAAAAAGATAGTGAGCCTTATTTTTTGAATAAGCTTTTAGGTGGAAATAGATATGAAATATTTTTTGTTCATTTCATGATAAAAGTGAAATAATGAATCATATTTCAGTCTGTCAGTGTTGGTTAAGTTTTTGACTTTATATGAGTTAATGCAGAGAGAGCTTAAAGAAACAGTATTCTTCATTGGAGCTGCTACTGCTTTTTGTAAGTTTGAATTTGTTCTCTAGACTTCAATAGTAAGTGTCCTGCTGGCCACCTTGGTTAATGGAGCAGTTTACTTTTTTTAACCTATGAATTAGTCAAAAGAAAAAACCCACATATTTCTCATGGAATTTACTTGATGCAAGTTATCAAGAATATTTATTACCTTCCTCTGTAGTGATTTTTAGAATCCAGATATTGGAAATTAATCAGCAAGTTCCTTAATTAATTATGAAAAGTGTTGGGATGCTGAAATAACCAAATCGAACTCATTCGTGTAGTTGTTTGGGGTGTTTGTGGGAGTCGAAAAAAAACTCTTGCTGGAGGTTAGAAGGACTTCCCCCTTTGGTTACTGGATAAGTAATCAGTAGAACTAAAGATAGGCCATTAAAAACAAAACAAAACAAAAACCCCTTCAAATCTGAATTGAAGTTTTACCCCTGCTCCTCTACAAGTAATTTCCCAAATGACTTCCGTTCCTTAGAAGACAATTATAATTCTGAGATGAAACACTGGAAAATTGATAAGTCATTCACATTTAGGCAAAAACTTTTGGAAGACATACTAAATTCTGAAACACAAAAATAGACCTGAGTTTCAGCAACACTTAAGCAACTAATTCCCTCAGGTTCCTGAAAACCTTAGTAGTCTACTTGTAACTCTCTAACTCTGGGGTTGCCTTATTTTTCTTCTGTTTACTCCCCTGTGCAAACACAAATTAACACTTTTGAAAAGGGTATAAATGATAAAAAAATTTGGTCTCAGAGTGATGAGAAAATTCATCTTTGGCATAGTGTATGAGAAGAAATAGCATCTGAAATGGTATGTGAGAAAAAAGGCCTGTTGGTGGTAAATGGGCTGGGCCTCGCGTGCCTGGCCCCACGTCCGCAGCTGGCGTGCTGGGTCTTGGCACGCCTGCTTGTCTTTGCATAAAGCACTCGAAAGCCAAAGGGTTTTTTCCCACACTTCACTGGTTCACATTTTTCTGCTTTTTTAGTGGAACAAAGTCTACTTGCAGTTGAAGCTTTTAATTTGATTTATTGTGAATATAGCTCACTGTGTGCAAGACACAAGGGAAGAAGTTTTCAACGTAACAAAATCACTGGGCATGGACAGTATGTGCTCTACTTTAGCAGCATGTACAGTCCTGGAGAATGTATAGGTAAATGCAGTTGGCTCTCATTTGGTAAGGCACTAAACCCAAGTCATCTAGAGTACACCAAAATATCAGTTATCGAAGTAGACGTGAAAAGAAAGAAGGTATACAAAAAAAAAAAAATTGCCTTTTTGTGTCTTTAGTAATGAGTAGTGGTGGGTGCAAGTGTTATTGCCTTGGTGTCATCTGGTGAACTACATTTTTTTTAATCTCATTTTTAAATAGTACAAGAAAATTCATAGCAAAAAGGTCTAATAAGGACCCACTGGCTTCAGATTCCATGATACACTAACGTAATGCTAAGCTGATGTACAAGTATAGAAAAACTTGCAGCTAAAGATACACATCTTATCTTGATACACTGGCATACTGTGAACAAACAGCTGACAAGAGTTGCCAGCACGATTTGCAATGAAGAACAATAGCTCTTAAATTCCCACTGAGCTGATGCCTACGAGGTGTGTTTGGGACGCTGCAGAAACGCGTGCTGGCTCAGGCTGCCCTGCAGCCACTGGCACCGGGTGTAGCGCTGCCTGGGGAAGAGAGCCAATGAGCGAGACGAGCACGGCCTGCACGGTGCGGCCCTGGGCTGCCCAGGCGTGCTGCAAGGATCAGGTAGCACTGGGTGTAGCAGGGCTTGGTGTCATGCAGCACAGCACGGGCTGAGCTTGCTATATAAGCAGCCTAAATTTGCAATCACCAATAATGCCAATTTTTACTTATGTTTCAGAGCATGGGAACCTGAAACACGAGGTAAGTATCCGTTTTTGTGTGATATTTGCTTTGTTAATGACGTTATTTACTTTGTGCACATGCTGTTGGAGCAGGTACATTTTTCTTCTGCATTTAATAACGTATTTCTTTAGAATGGTGAAAAGCAGCTACTTAATACAAATGTACTGTGTTCTAAGTGTGTGCCAAGTTTCAGTTGGTGTGGCTTAATGTTGGGAGCACTGGAAGGAATAGAGGTGTATTCTTAAGTTACAGGATAAAAAACAATTTTTTAATACAGTTGTCTTGTTCTGCAGTGTTGCTGGACCAAATCTGGCAGTACAGCTAAACTGCTTTTTCGTCTTTTTTGAGTAGTAGCCAGTTCTACTGCATGAGATGTGCCGGCGTATCAGTATCTCGGTATTGGTGTCTCAGTCTATGTTTCTCCGCAGCCTTTATGGACAACAAAGAATAGCAGGGCAGTTTAGCCTTTGGATTTAAGCAGGCTTTTGTTAGAATAATTTGGTAGTTAGGGAGTTTATATAATCTTGAGAGAACGGTAAGATGAAGGCAGGTGCTATATGTAGTGTACCTAAACTTAAATACAAGAAGGCTGGCTGTTAGATTGGTTTGTGTTCTTACCACTTACTGGTGCCTTTGGATTGAAGCACAGGAGGGAGTAAGCAGTTACTTTTTGTCTGCCATTTCTGACAGAAGAAAGGCAGAAATGTGGAGGTAGAGTACTTTCCAGTAGCTATTGCAAGTCAGAAGTTGGTGATAATTTAACTACTTAAGCAACACACTGATGGTGAAAAATGTATCAGCATGTATGTTTCTTTTCTCGATAAATGCACATTTTGGTGCTATCAATAACACCAGTAACAAAATTGAAAGGACGTATCTGCTGACGTGAGTGCTGCACAGGGGATCATGGCTCTCACGCACAGAGCCAGCTCCCTCTGTGCTCAATCCTGCATTGGAGCGCTGCGGTGCTGCACCCACCCCAGATGGCAGCAAGTGCTGGGGAAGGCCCTGCACCTTCAGGCACGTTCTTTGACTGTGGTCCGGGCTGCAGCAGACACCAGCCAGGCTCTGTGGTGTCTGAAAGTATGAGGAAAGGGCAGTCTGGCTGCAGCCCTGTGTGAGGAGATGGTGCTGGTTCTGCGCTACCACAGTGTATGCTATCAGCCCTCCAGTCTGCTTGCATGCCCCGAAATGGCTGCTGCCTGCCTGCCTTGCCACTTCCTCAGCCTGCAGCTCTGCAGCTGTACCTCCATCTGCCCACTGCCTGGTCTTTAATGTCTGCCTGGAAATATCAGCTAAGGAAGGGCACTTGAAAATATGAAAATTATAGCATGGCCTTTTAGCTGAACTCTCCTGGTGCTGCAGTTGACAGACAGCATTGGGAAACCATGAACAGATTGCTGACTGCACCTTGTGGGCAGATCTGCCAAGTACCTCAAGCTAAATAAGGTGAACATACGTGACCAGATGAAGAAAATATGGATCCTAATTGTAGCTAATCTCTTCTGACCTTAAGCTTCTCACCCCCAGCATGATTCTGAAATATATATTTTTATATATATGTATCTATCTATCTATCTTTTTTTTTTTTTTTTTTTTTTTTTTTTTTTTTGTGAGAAAAGGCTTGCTTTTTAGAGCTATTAATTTGATACTGGTAATTGATTTGAGCCAAAATGTCAGGATTTCTTTCATTGTTAATTAATTACCTGCTTTAAATTTCCTTCAGCGCTGTAAGAATTAAGTGTAAATCAGAATATATGATTTTGGAAAACATTTACATTATAATGTAGTCATACTGGTACTGAAATATTTTTGAGGATAATCACCATTTTTTGTACATTGTTTTTGTACAACCAAAGAATTTTCTTTAAAATCATTTTCCAGCTGAACCTTTGGTGTACCTGAGCTGTATTATCACAGAATTACTGTGGTTTTTTTTGCCATTCAGTTGAATGTCTGTGTCTTCCTTTGGGCTTGCTTTTTCCGGCTCTTGCTCCCTTCCCCCTTGTGCAAATATTCAAATACCACCGCGTTAATAATTAAGAGTAATAAAAAAGAATAGGCCCTATTAAAAAAAATAATAATAATAGAGACTTTTGTTCATACCTTGAAACTCTACTTTCACTTTTAGCAGCAATTTTTTATCTTTTTCATTACACCTGCAAAAAAAAAAAAAAAAGCACCTTTTCTTTGTTTAGAGTAGTAAGGTATTGACCAAAGACGTCCAGTCTGACAAGAGTCTGAAAGCTTTTTTTTTTTAATTCAGGCTTTTCCTTTTGCCAGCTTGCTATGGGACTTAGTAATTTTGTTACGCCTCGGGTTACTGCTTTTTTGGTTGCCTCAGTGTGTGTCCTGCATCAGCTTATATCAACTGCAACTAAATTGGAGCAACTTAATTGTTCCTTTTGTTATGCAGCATATTTTTCTCTGATTGGCTTGATTAATAATATATGTAAGAATGCATGAACCTTCATGCAAGCTACCAGTTAAAATATGTTTGGAAAAGCGAATGGCTGTCTTAAAGATGTCTTCTTATTTCGTACTTAAATTTTCAGAGACACATACCTCATGTCAGTGTCTCTGATTTTACAAAGCTCTACTTCATCCAAGTTTAAAAGAAAGAGGGAGAGGGGTTACTAAAAATTTAAGTATTTGCCCAGACAATGAGAAAATTAAGAATTTTCTAGGAAATTCTATCTTCCTTAAGTGCAGAGGAGGAACAGTAAAAGTTTTTATCTTAAAGCAAGAGAAGCAGCCTCACTACTTTTGTCCATGTGGACTGCATATTTTTCTGCTCTCATATTCATAAATGATTTTCTTAATGTGCAAAAATTATATGAATAAACTTCTGTACTAAGAATCTTTTGAGCCTAGTGTCAGAAAAAAGGATATATGAGTAAACTTTCTCAAAGAATGATATTTCTACCAGATTAAGATAATGGTGGTTATGGTGGTAGGGAAAATAATTTAAGATAACCATCTTTGCCTAGTAGATTGTGAGAATGAAAGCAGTGTGATGTTCCTTCATGGAAACAAGTTTATTCATGTCCTTGATTTGTATTTTTGTTGTTCAGAAACGAACGAATGGAATTAGAAGGAACTCCAGACACGTGGATCCAGGTTAGTGTCATGATTTTTCAATAGTTAATCATGAAATAAGGAGAGCAAGAAAACTGTAACTCAGGTTGCTTTATGATTGCTATTGTAGTGTATGTGATACTGAAAATTTATTGCTAAAGTTATGAAGGTATAATGCAATTGCTGTGTTAGTGATTTCAAAGATATGGTCTTATTTTTTTTCTTTAAGCATTGCTTCAGTTCTTTCTGAACAATGAAATGCCCCTGGGCTTTTGGTGAACTTGACACACCCTACTCTGTAGGGTGCAGTTTCAAACTGTACTTTGCAGTTTTATAAAGAAATAACGAAGTGATGAAAAGCATACAGTTGCGTACAAAACTTAGGTTCTAATCTGCGGAGTTGTAGGTATTCTGAAATCTAACTGTATGCAGTGCTTAGCTCTATTGGATGTGAGTTGCTCTTCTGAAAGACATATACACAAACTGTAGCTCTATGTAGAATCTAAAAGTGATTTTATTTTTTGCTAGTTTATTGCAGATATTCTTCTGGCATCGTGGCAGTAGCAACCCTTAAATTAAAAGCTTGCTTGTAGACTGTATACTCAAGTGGGTGATATTTTCCTCTGGAGACCCATTATGTGGCTGCATAAAATATGCAATGTTTTTTGGTGTAACTGTGTGATATTTTTAGTATCATTTTTTTACAGTAATTACATTTCTGTCCTTTATATGTTTCTTGTGTAGTGTAATTACTGGAGATTTGTTATGAAGATATCATTTGGAAAAAGCTAAGCTGTAGATTATTAAAGATTTCTAGGTCTGGATGCCTGAAAACAGTTGGAGTCAAACATTAAACAGGACAGCAAATTGATAGCACTTTATAGCCTGGTAGAGCTCAGCACTTTTGAATAAGTTAAGAGTGCTGGTTGTGCCACGAGCATTGCAGCTGCCTTGGCTCCGAAAGTCTTAAGGGCTGTAACTAGTTTAAGCAGGCCACACCTTTCTTATGCACGTATCTTTGACATGTCTTGGAATGTATATTGTTACTTTATTCCCTTTAGTTTATAAAGCTAGGTGCTTCATGGTGCACCTAGGTTTTTCTGTGTGTTGACTGAAATTTGTAAAGAAGAAACAAGCACTCTGTAACTCTAAAGTGATTTTAGTCGGAGGAGGAAACGCCAAAAATTATCAGTGAAATTATTTGGAAGAGGATGAGAACACGTACTTACTAGTACTCCGTATTTATACTTAGATGATTTTCAGATGAAGTGAGCTTTTTTATTTGCATTTTATCAGCATAGGCATTCTGAATCTTGCCGTAACTTGGTAGAGATAACAAAGATATGAACGTCTTTGGTAATCTTTTGGTAATCTCCTTTGAGCATTCTAGATAATGCTGCTCACGAGATAGCTTATTGTCTTGTGAGACAGAGGATGCCATCCAGGGAGCAGCACTTGCAAAAGATATTTTCAATATTCATTGCTGCATAGATCCTAAGTTCTTTTTAAGGAGACTGGCAGATTTCTGAAAATCCTAGCATCACGGTGAACTTGTTGCTGAGAGCAGTAGTCAATGAGGGGTACTTTTTAAGACTTAATGTGCTGTATTTTTATTATCTAAAGAGAAAAGTGAGTTGCCCAAGCTGGTGTCTATAAGAGGTCTAACAGTGCTGCTGTTACCCATATTTTGTGCTATGGTGCTGAAACATCAGTACTGATTTAGGAAAGCACATTTACTGTGAATCAATTGCAGACATCTGCAGTGTCTAAATATTGATGGACTTTGATATCAGCAGTAAACAAAATTACCGTGGCCTGCAAGTGTTTTTGCACAGTCTTTTCAATATCCTTTACTCATCTGCCATCTTTCTGCTTTTGTCTTCGACTACTTTAATAATGAATAATTAATGTAGGATGCTTAGTCAAGTTGATGTGTTATGATTTGTATAGGTAAATCCAGCTTTTACTGACACCACTTAGCACTGGCTGAAAGAAAACCTTTCCATTTGAGAGGATAGTCTAAAAGAAAAGTTGTTCATGTTAATACAGAGTTTAAGTATCTCTTACCTTCTGCTGGTAAAGCTTCTTGTTGGGGGAACCTATCTAGATGAAGAAGCCTAAAGGCAGCGAATCGTTCATTAACGTTCCACTTGCTTTTGTTTTTAAGATTAGTTGAAAGTGGAAGTTTCCTCTTAGAGTTTTGCTTTTTTTTTCTTTGAAGATGAAAGGTAGAAAGAAAAGTGATGAATGATTGGGAAAGCAGAGAAATTCTTAGGAAATCAAACAGCTGTGAGAAACGTGCAGGAAGTGCGGATAGAGAACAAGTAAAAGAGCAAAAGAAAATGCCTTTTCTCTGTGTTGGGTGCTATGACTTTACCACATGGTACAGTTGTACATGACCTGAACTAGTCTATCTATTACATTTTAGGCAAGTCTACTTTTAGAATAACAGTGAATGAACATGTAAATGCATCTGCACCTTTAAAGCTAGGAAGAACCTGGTCAAGCATTTGCATTTTACTGTAGAACTACAGGATTCTTTATAAATATATTTGAGAATTGATTAGATTGGTATCAGGTTATGCCTGGAATGGGCATGTGGAATGATAATTACGTATCACTATTTTGCAGTATTTTTGCAGGATCTCAAGAAACCATTTATACATATGTTTAATTTTAAGCGTGTCATTTGCTCTGTTGACATAAATGACAAATGGTCCATTTGTATGTATACTCATAAGTATAAATCTAAGGCTTTTTGTGTAGTTTTTTGAGAAGGATGGCAATCTGACTAGTATTTTTAATATTAATAATTGTGTATATATTGAGAGGGTTTTTTATTTTTTTTTCCAGCTATTGAAATAGTACCACGTATGTTTGCTGTCTTTATTTTTTAAGGGTGTAAAGAGAGTCTAAATGTAATAGATTCACAGCTTGGTGTTTTTAAAAGCTAGTTTTACCCTAAACATGTATGCTAATATAAACATTGCAACTTTAATCTCTGGAAGTGTGAAAGCATATTTCATATCAGAAGGATAAACTTGGTAAAAATAGAACACTAGAAGCCTTGTACTCAAGATTTATTGCAGATTAAACTCAAAATCTGATTTATGAAAGAGGGTCACTGAACACGTTCTGAGTTCTTAAACAGCTGATTTCATTGTAAGCATGGATTAAACCTGAGAAAACCTTAGTTGTGAATTGAGAGACATATGCAGCAGGTCTCTTACTTTCAAATAATCTAAAATATTGACTGAATTCTGTGGGGCTGAGGTAGTTTTAAGAGCATGTAAAATAATTGATAAAGTTATTTTTCAGTTAGATTTTGAACTCCAAACTAATTTTAAAAATACTTTTATATTTCTGATTGTTGTCTGGTCCAAGCTTGCTTTGTGAAACATTTCTTTGTTATAGATTTTAAAGAGATTATAAAGAAAAGAATCTGAAGGGAATGACTGTGTCTGCAGTCTAGATTGTATGTTTATGTATGTGTGTGTGCTTATACAACTGTGGATGCATATGTATGTTTGTATTAATATGCCTCAGATATTGTGGGTCAATAAAGTTGGAGGCGTTACTTTCAGAGCAACCTACATATATGTGTATATACACACATGTAGGTTTGCATTTGTGTATGTACATACATAGGTACATATATGTAAGTATATACATACATATACATATATGTAGGTTGCTCTGAAAGTAGTGCCTCTGACTTTCCTTAGAAAGTACAACAGATACAAAGAGCAAAGTAACACAATTTGATAAATTCTCAGCTACAAAACAGTATTTTTCAACATAGTCACCACGTTTAGCTAGTCACCACAGACCTTTGTTTTATATGCACTGGCATGTCAGACACCATTTTATCAAACTGTCCCTCTGGTGCCATCTGTCACACGACAACAAAATGGAATGGAATATTGGTGGGAAGGTTCAACATCCACTGCCATACCAACAACATCTGTCTCTGATGTTGTGGGACAGGAAAATAAAATAGGAGACATCACTTTTGGAGCAGTATGTGTGTGTGTGTATATATGTACATATCATAGAATGGCCTGGGTTGAAAGGGACTACAATGGTCATCTAGTTTCAACCTCCCTGTTATATGCAGTGTCACCAATCACCAGACCAGGCTGCCCACAGCTCTCCACTGTCTCAGTTTAAAACCATTTCCTCTTGTCCTGTCACTGTCCACCCTTGTAAACAGCCATTTCCCCTCCTGTTTATATGCTTCCTTCAAGTACTGGAAGGCCACAATGAGGTCTGCCCTGAGCCTTCACTTCTCCAAGCTAAACAAACCCAGTTCCCTCAACCTTTGCTCATAGGAAAGGTGTTCTAGGGCTCTGATCATCTCAGTGGCCCTCCTCTGGACCATGTCCTTCTTGTACAGGGGGCCTCGGGCCTGGACACACAGGTTTAGAGATATTTACTTAGATGTGGTGGAAAGTGAGGCACTGTGTGCTTCATGTTGAAATTGGATTATGAAACCTGAGTAGTGTTTGATTACTAGACAGTGAAACAGTATTCAGATGTGTATTGTGGTAACAGTTGTATCTAGTTTTCATTGTAAAAGTTAAGGAATACTGTAATATGGGCACGTTAACTTTCCTTTTCAGTTAAGATCAAGGAATACAGGACTGCCGTGTTTCAACAAATTCTGGTGCAGTGTACTGTTCTGTGCCTGTCAAGTTTATCCCTGATTGCTGTCTCAATACCACTCCAACTACATGTTCAGCCAAAAGAACATTGGCCCAAATTCAAATACTAGGATATCCCAACCTGCAGTTAGTTGTTTGCAAAGCATGTGCTATAATAGACAAATATATCTTCTTAAACTGAAAATTTGAAGCAGGCCTCTGATTTTCTCTTGAACTACGCAGATGAGTCCTTGATAGTCTTGAATGTTGTCTTTGTTTCTTCAGCCCAAATGTGCAGGGAATATCCCATGTTATGAATAAGGAAAGATGGCCTACTGCAATCTTTAGCTCAGCGCTGAAATGCTGGTGTTCGAGAATTTATGTTTCCATTTCAACAATGGATGCTATTCTCTGTGATCCTGGTTGGATCTCTCATGGCCTGTTGATGAGAAGTGGAATTTATTGTGGTTTTAAGCCACACAAAAATGTCTATCTAGCATATAAAACTACTATTAAACAGACCCCCAGTGTTTAGCTTTCTCATGAGCAATGTGACTGAAGTCACAAAAAGTATCTCCTTAATATGACTGTCTTCAAGATGGATTGTACCAAAGCAGTATTTTTTCTTTACTGAAGAAGTTGCTGTGTATAAAATCAAGAAATACATTGATGGGTATTTTTCTGGGGCATTCTATGGCATTGCTTTAACTATTATTTTTCCTGTAAACCAAGCATGGGAGCGTATACCAATCCACTTGTCACTAGTTCTTAGTTTTCCTCTCAGAACAAAACGAATAACCTATTACAGGCCATTTCTTTCTGCATCTTCCCCCAGGACCTTACTCATGAGTCCCACAGACTTGTTTCTTCATTTTTAATTATCTGTGGAAAGCTTTTGAGAAAGTCATTGTGACAGCATATAGTGAATTACTGGAGTATATGTAAGATATTATTTTCAGCTTTAGATATTGTTTATGGTGAACATAGCAAAGAGTTTTAATGGGTAGTCAAGTGAATGTGTAAATGAAGAAGCAGAGGACTATGAATGAACCTGGCAGAGGAATGCTAATGAAATATGTCTCTTAAACTTTTCTCCAGTGTTGGAGTTTGTGGTTTGACAAATGTGAAGTTCTTTCCCCTTTTTAATGTTATGAGATAGCCTAACAAAGTTCCTAGTAATAAGACACGTGTCATATCCTGTAACAGTACCAGAAGACCTGGACAGTGCTGCATGCAGGCAAGCCAGAAGGACCTGCTTATGTCCTTTTGATTTAGTATTTGAAATTTCTTATTAAAGATTCAGCCTATATGGTTTAAAAATAATAATAATAATAATAATAAAAAAAAAGAAACAAGTACTTTAGACTGGAAAGAACTCGGACTTTTACTTGTTTAAGAGTTAGTGTCTTAATAACTAACAACGATAGCATATATACGGCTTTGCATGTTTTCCCTGATGATAATTGTATCATTTTTGGAGCATTGGATTTGCTAAGTTGCCAAAGACTTTTCTAAAATGTTACATTGTAGTGTATTAAGCTCTAAAACCTAAAATAAGCTTTGATTATACTTTATATTTAAAACACGCTTAACGTTTATGGGAGCTTTATTAGGTTTTGGATACCTTTTCTTTCCCTAACAGCGGCTGAACAGTTGGTTCAGGGTGCAGTGAGGTATACAGTGTATGTCTCTAGGAATTGCAGTGAGGACACGGTTAACAGGCAGCTAGGAGTTCTTTTGCTGCAGAATGGAATTCTTTGCTTCAGGAAGACAGAGGCAATGCTGCTGCTTGCCAACACAAGTGTAATTCTGAATGTTCTGGAGCGGTTCAAGGAATTGGATTGCAGCTGTAATTTGAGCAACTCCTATGCCCAGCTGCGTTTTAACACGTTTTACATCATGTGACAGGGACAGTACAGGTATATGAGATTCAGTTAATTTTGTTGTGATCACCAGATTCTAAATTAAGGGGACGACCTCCTCCTGCTGGGTGGATCTTAGCAACAGTGAATTCAGAGAGCTCCTGGATTGTGACTTAATTTTTATCTTGCATTTTCAAAAATATGTCTTAACTTCAGAATCTCTGTCCTTTTACTGCTGCACTAATGCTGTCTGCTGAGCTATTGTTGCTTCCCAAAATAATGTATTCATCTTTGTTGTGATACAAGAGAGAACAAGTCTAATGTTTTTCACTAAGAAATTTTCCACTGGTTCATTTCTGGGAGGCAAAGCAGAGTTTTGTCTTCCAATGAAGCATTTCAAATGCAGTTTAATGAATTTTATTTGGGTTTTTATATTTTAAATTGAAATCATTTTTACATTCCTGTTGGGGCAAGGTATTTTGAAAGGTGCCTGTCCCTTTGGCATCTCAGCAGTGAGCTAACATTCAGAGAAAATAGCCGTTAGCCTTTTCTTTTAATTAAACATCAGAAGACCCAGATGCCAAAGGGTGAAATATATTTATTTTGTTGAACTCTTTCATCCTTGTCTGGTTGGACTGCGAGATTATTTTGTAGCTGGGTAATTTAGGCTCTTTTGTCTTACTGGATATGTGTTTAGAACTGTCTGTAGATCGTGAACAACTAACATTCCATTTTTCTCTTACATGGTGTTTCATACACGCTTAGCACATGCATAATTTTTAATATGTGTTTGGTGGAAAGTTGTACAATATATATTTTTTTCTACTTAAAAACACTCATGCATTTTGTTCTGAGCAGAACGTCACTGTGTACAGGTAGTGGCAAGGGAGTTGGCAGGGAAAAGAAAAAGGAAAAAAGATGAGGTAAAAAATGGACAAAAAGGGCATGCAGGTATGATCCGCAAAACCAGAATTATACTGCTTCGCCTTTTCACAAATGCTGTAGCATGATTCAATAAATAAAGGGAAAGGATGGAACTGTGCATGCAGAAATCATGATCTGAAATTGCCCTTAGTTTCTCTGGCAAGTAGAAGGGATTTGTGTATTATTTTGCTGATGTTTATTGGGACTTCTAAATCTCTTATTCATCCTCAAGAGGAGTATTGAATTTACCTGTATATTTCCATATCCGATTTAATCTTCAAGGTACTGCCGTTCTCAGAAGGCAAAACAAAATAAGGCAGTGATTGATTAAAAATAGTCAAAAGCATTTTCACAGTACTCTGAAGCATATGGTTTCTTTTCTTGTGGCTCACTCATTTAACTAAATCAGTATTTGATCACTACTTCAAAGTAATTCTCATACAAAGAATTTGGGAAACGTTATAAAACTAAAAGCATCCATCCCATGGGAGAAAAAAAGGCTCTAGAAAATTCACAGAAGAGATGTTACAGAACTACCTCTGCCTTCTGCCTAAGGAAGGTTTCACAACTTGTAGAAGGGGCTGGAGGCAAAAGCCTGAGAAACTGATGCTGCTTTTGACAAGAGTTTTTAATCTGATCACCTCTTTGAGCTTCCAAGAGGAGAGAACAATGAGGCTGAGTTAAGGCTGCAGGCCAAGCTTGCCCAGGATCAATTCTTCAACAGTAGCCAATTAAATGGATGCTTAGAGACACAAATGGCTGATGATGTTGTGTTACTTAACCCACTAGCTTTTGCTTTTGTTTCTTAGCTCTTAAAAATGTGGAAGAAAAATAATGACTTTCTGAGCCAAGCTCAAGTCTTGGCAATCACAACATCCTTTAACTGTTACTTTCGTATTTTCAAGTTGTTATTTAAGTGATGGTAGCTTTTTTAGAATCCATCAATGTTTATGAACATTCCAGCCCTTATATTTGTATTTAAGTTATATCTTACTCTGAGGTATGATGAATAGAGCTCCAAAGGTTCCTCTAGCCTAGTCTATGATCCATCATCCTATTGTATAGACACTTCAGTTCAGTAAATCATTTGTCATTTCTTTCTAAGTATTCTTTTTAAATTAACAATTTTGCATCTTCTACAAGACTTACTAATCTACTGTTTACTCCCATTTAAATATTGCATATTAATTTTTTTTGACTAGTGTAATTCCAAGTTCAAATTTATTTGGGAGATCCTCTTGGAAACTGATCTGAAAAATTAAAAAGATTGTTATTCCAAACTTCTACTTCCTATCCTTCCATGGTAAATTTATTTGGGGGATCTTTGTCTCTCGCAGTGATAGTGGCTCCTGTTAAAAGTGCTAATACACATAAGGATAGCTTCTTTATCTTCGTATTCATTGTTTATTTCAAAAAATTAAAACAATGTGCCAAATGTTTCTTTAAAAATACGTTTTACTTGTTACTTGTAATTTATTCATTTACTTGCAAATTCTGTTTTTGTGGCGGACGTTTACCAATCTGCCTGGTACAAACATCAGCTGTTCACGTGGGGGCGTGTACTTATAACAGCTAGGCTGCTTTAAAGCACTATTTTACACTTAATGTCATATATTTCTCTGGTGCTGAGGCTGTTTTAAGAAATAGGTTACAGATCATGATTAACAACTCAGCAGTTTCATATTTGAATTCATTTAGTACTCAAGAGTCTTTCCAAGTAGTGACAGCATAAAAGCGGTCTGATTTTTCTTTTTCTTCAGCAGAATCATTTAATTCAGCCCAGGTGTTCTTAAACTTTTTGTGGTGTTCAGCCAGGGAAATATGTGGGGTACCTTTATAAGAAATTCAAATCAAGTGTTTGAGTTCAGCTCTCGTTACCGCTCCTGCTGACCTGCAAATGAACAGAAGCCTTGCACTATTTGTAACTTACATTTCTTAATCCTTAGTGTGCAACTGGGAATTAAATAGTAACTTTATTATCTGATACTTTGAAAACTGCCTCAGTTTGTAACCTTAGAGGTTATTCTTTAACCAGCTTGTTTGGAATAGGAGGTGTAGGGAGTGGAAAGGGCATGAGGCACTCAGTTCACATGGTAAAGCAGCTTTTTTACTGTACTTGGATTTTCTTTTTCCTTAATTGGCTTTGGCAACAGAAAAAAAAAAAAAAAAAAAAAAAAAAAGTGATACAACAACAAACAATGCATGTCTGGACTCCAGCTTTTTTTCTGGAATAATCTGATAATAGAAGTTGTCTTTCAAATAGTGTTGATTTGAATTTGACACAAAATTATCTATAAAGTGCTGTTTTACTGCCCCCCCCCAAATGCAAACACAAACATTTTCTTCATCATGAAGAGAAGAGGATAAATAGAGAGATATTCTTCAAAGGAAAAGACTATGTAATTTGATGATGGAGGCTAAAGGCTCTGACTGCTCTTGCGCCTTGCATGCTTCTTTTGTTAGTTCTTTGCTTCAGATGCATTTAAATCCTGTAATAGCTCTGTGCATGCATGGCTCAGATATCTCAAATGTTGAGTGATACCAACTGAGCTCAAGGATAGCTGATGTTGGGATTTAAATACATAAAGGGCATTCCTTGTCAGAGCACCGTATCTGGGAGAAAGAACCAACTGGATCTGTTCTGCTGAGGTCAGTTTGATCTCTGGTGGTTTTTTAATGTGACTGCATGCTGCTGCCACAAGTGATGCTGCCGCCTTTTCACCCCTGCAAGCTTCTCCTCTCTGTGCTTGTTTCTTTTATTTATTTTTTTTCTTAAACACAAGAAAACCCAACTTGTACTGAGGGTTACTTTTTGAAAGTAGATTTTCAGACAAAGCTAGAGTGTATTTTTCTTTCTTAATGCTGTGTTCAAACAGTGTTCATTTATAGATGCCTCCTTGTAAAGAGTTTATGCTGGGCTGAGATTTTCTTTTATGTAGTGTAAGAGGTGCCTGTTAATAACTAAAAGGTATATCTGCCATAATCAGAGGTCATCAAAAAGAAATATTGTTGGTGGAGGAAGATCATGAGAGTGTTTATCTTAGAATGCTGAAGAACTGTGGCATTACAAAGAGGATAGGTGCAAGTGAAATGAGTCTGTCGTTTTCTGCAAGCTGTCTCTTTTATCAGCTATAGGCCACTTCCTGCTCATGTTATGTAATAATTTAAAGCAGCTCTTCTGCCAAGAATTTATTTAAGTAGAAGAAACTGAGACTAAGGTGGGGGTTTTTTTGTGGGTTTTTTTTTTTTTTTTTTGTGTTTTTTTTTTTTTTTTTTTTAATCTTAGAGTGCTGTTCAATCTTGCTGTTGGTCAATGCTGGGCACAAAAGAAATGATATGAAAGATAATTTAATGTTTAATTTAATTTTTGCAGTGCCTGATGCATTAAATCTCAGCACATTTTCAGCAATTCACGTTTATAAATTCTGTTTGAGACCTCTAGAAGCTTCTAACTGTCTTAAGTCTGCATTTTCATGCATTGAAATGTGCATCTTGCTGTCTGTGATTTACTGAAGTATAGGATGGTGTAGTCAGCGGAATGACTAATTGCATTTGTGCTGAACAGACTTGTTGGGAGTTAGGGCTTCTTCCTGTCAAGCTGTGCTTTTGGGCACACTGCAGGAAGGACTGAGCTATCACATAGTAACCACAGTGTATTTTTATAGAAAAGACAACATTTTTGTTTCTTGTTTCTTAACTGACCAAGAGCATTCTCAATAGGAAAATACCAAGGGTTCCTGTTCAAGACTCATGGCATTTTGCAGTATTATAGTTAGCGTCCAAGGCTGTGCTCTTGTTCTCAAGCTGTTTTCTTCTGACTCCTTGCTACAGTTATCCCTGGGCCTGCTGGAGATGGTATCAAAAATACAGCTCAGAGTAGTTACCTCTCCAGAATATCTTGCAAGATTTATCCCTGCTTTTCAGAGCCTTTTCCTGCACAGTCTTCTGTTTGCATACACTTCATAGTTCATCTATTGTATCTGCCTGCTAAAAATTGTTAGCTCCTCAGGGCAGGTACTCATTTGAACAAGAACACCTTTTATAATGCCATGCCCTTCTGTGGGACCACATTAAAAAGCACGGTAATTAACAGTAGTTGGTTTTCATACCTTGTACTTATATCTAAAGCAGTACTTCATTTTAGCACAGTTTTTAATTCATATGCAAAACTTTTTGCTCAGTTTTTGAGGAAATAACGAAGATTCTTAATTCTGATGGAACTTTATATTTTAAATTTATATTCCCAATTCACTGACAAGATAACATTGAAATTTCATGTTGCTCATTTGTCCATACAGAATAAAACAGTATATTTTTTTGAAATCTGGTTATTCCTTGTTCACATAATACACTAATTATAATTGGCCATTTCTAGTCATCATTTAAAGTGCTGATTCTCTGCAATTGAACATGAAGTTTCTGTTATTTTAAACATTGGGGTTTTTCTGCATTTACAATCCACAGTTATCCTTATAGGGCACATCCAGGTCTTCCAATGCAGTGTGGAAGGTCTCCCTGATTTACTGTGTTTTTCTGCTTATGGTAACAGGCTGTTGATCAGACTGTTTGGCAGGCAGATACTTTACTCACATACATTTTTATTTGAGTTGACAAGTTATCAGCTTTGCAGAGGTCTTTACCAAGAATACAGCCTATGTGTGCAGCATTAGAGGAAAAAAAAAACAACAAAACAACAAAGTCTGAATAATTACAGGAAATAGAAGTTTGACAGGCAGTAAAGGAGTGGAGGGAACTGAGAGTGCTGCTTCAAGAAGATTTTTTTGAGGAGATAGAATAGTAGGAGCAGTTGAAAAACAGTCACAGAGAACCTGGTTAGAGAACTGTAATTGCTTCAGTAGTTCTGTTTGTCCTGTAGGATGGCAGTCCTGAAATCTTCTGTCTCAAAGTGAAAGAGAAGTATGAGTGTTTACTGAATGTGATTTGGAATGTATTATGAATTTATCATGTGCATCATAAGTTTTCCTCCACTTGTGCTAGTGAGTTCTCTGTTTGTGGATGAGAGTCCTGGCTGGGCTGTGTAATCAAGAGTACAGGCTGTTGAGAAAGGTAGCCATTAAATGCTTTAATAATCACCTTGCTGAAGCTTTTGGTGTCAAATTTGAATGAAACAGCAGAAATGGCTTTGTTGTTGCTCAGATGGAAAACATTAAGACTTTACTGAATATTACTCAAAACCAAAGAGCTAATGAGAAGATAAGCAGAACTGTTTCTTGGTCATCCTCCATATTTCAACCATCTTACCTGGATATAAGGTTTATGTGCAATGTCTAAAATTAGAACATTAATTGTGATGACTTACAAAAATAATGACTTTAGACTGAGAGAATTATAAGTTAAATTAAAACATTCTATTTGAAGTATGTCAGTGTACCTATTCATTGAACTAATTGTGTCCAGGAGTAAGTATTTAAATCATTGCCAATCTGAATAGTGCACTTAGACTGTGTTGGCATGCTTCACGTCCATGAGTAGCCTAAAACAAAACAACAACAAGTAAAAAAAAAACCCACAAAAACTGAAACAAGCAAAAATAAAAATATTTCACGTCTTTAGTAGACAGCCCCAAAAATCATGTGTGTTTTTTTGAAAGTTATTATGGTATTTTTCTTTCTCTTCTCACCAAATGGGAAGTCCTTATAGATAATATATTCCCTTATCAGTAATGCAATTAACTTCTATGGTTGCAAAAGTAGATATCACTGATTTGAATTTAAGCAACAGCTCTCTGGATAAAATGAAAGGGAGAAGAATCCAGGTTACTCTTAATTCTGCAAGGAATTAATTATGGACAAGGATATAAAACTCTGATGGACATAGAGCAGCAATGGCTGATTTGAAAAATATCAACAGGGTGCTAAAGGACTTTGTTTTTGTGTAGTCCAAGCTCAGAGGAGGACCTTCCATTAATTAGCTTCTAGTAATACTAGTATTGGGCCAAGATGTTGACAAGAAATATAGGCAAAGCTTCTGTTTTTTTCTAGTTTATAAAATCAGCAGATTGTTGTGGATGCTCTTTTTGTGGAGTTAACACTGTCCACCTGCTTTTCACATTGCTATTTTTATAACCCACTGATTTTCCTTTTTTTTTTCTTTAATGATAACTCTTGAATATTTTAACATATGCAGCTATACTTCTTGATCTGAAACTTTCATAATCATTACTTTACAAGCTTTGTTTACTGTGCTATAAATGCCAATTTTGGATTCCTTTGCTTTTATTTAAAAGAGAAATATCCTTTGCCGGTCTGTCTCTAGTCTGTGCTGCTAATATAACTGTAGGTCACAGTTCAAACACTTATTTTGATGGTGCAAAGAGTTTCTGCCATGGTTTACTTAGCCTTTGTTTACTGGATAAGGAATTAAGGAGACAGGAGACTCTGAGAACTGAAATGGAGTACTACTTCTGGTCTTGGCCATGGGGATGCTTATCAGTCACAGATTGTCAACCTGTTCCTTGTTTTTGCTGCATTCTATATTTTTACAGCTGTAAAAAATAAGAAACTGAAAGCAAGTTCAGTTTCCAGATGGACACCAAGCATGCTCTTCTGGTGAAAGAAAAGGCTGAATTAGGGAGTCTTCATATTATTTCCTGTTAGAAAGGCATTTGTTTTTCTGCTGTGATTCTGGAAATATTGAGGTGTGGCCTTGGCTGATTGTTGAAAAATCTATTTCAACTTCAGACTTTCTTTAGGTCAGGAGGCTTTCTTCAAACATGCTTTTGGATCAAGTTATGAATGTTTGGTGACGAGCCTCTATTTTTCCTAGGGAAAGAGGAGTTCTTGCATCAAGACTCACGTTAACTAGGAATGCATATTTGGCACAGATAAAGCTGTTTTATGCCTTTGTGTTAATAGTATATCCACAAATTCACCCTTGCACCTTAGTCTCCTATACTGTCATTATTCTCTGTGTTAAAATGATCCCTACTCAAAGCACAAACCATGTCCTGCATTGTTTGGAAATAGCAGATGCTGCAATCAATTTTGACAGATATAGGTTATTGTAGGGCATGCATTATGCATGTTGTTGGCAAAAAATAGCATTTTTAATCCGCTTGAAACTCTGAGGGTCACTTGGTGCCATCCATAAATGCAAAGCTGCTGTAAAGAATATAAATAGGTTATGTGAAATTATGAGAACACATATAATGGTTATTGTAGCTTATTGTGTACTACATTTGTTCTAAAATGTAACCTTCTTCCTTAATTTGTAACTATATGATCAAATTCTCAAATTTTTATTATGTTTTAGGAAAGGTATTTTTCTTAACGCAGCCAGATTGGTACTTATTTAACCCTGATGCTAGCATGCTTTCTGCTTTTCGCATGAGCAACACTTTAGATAAACAATTTGTGTTAAATGTGAGACCCAAAAGTTTTCTGTGAAGCTTCTCTGGGAATTTTAGCGTTTTCCTGATTTTCAGGTGAAGTAAATTTCAGCAGTATATATGTAGCAGTGTATATATTCATATATATATCTACATGTGTGTGTGTATATGTATATATGTATATATTTGTGCCAGACATTTTCCCAGAAGTTTTCTGTAGTTGTCAGATACTGTAACTGTGTAGAGAATAATAGCAAAGTCTAATGCTTATAGCATTTCACATTGTAATGTTTTATCTTGTGATATTTCAATGCTTTTTCTATCACAAATAAACCATCATTACACATAAAACAATTCAGGCTTCTGCTACATACCACTTTTTTTTCTGCCTGTGTTATTACCTTACCTTACCTGTTTGACCCTTTAGTTCAATGCAATAACTTCTCTGTACTCAATTGAATTTTTTTTTTCTACACTTATTGGTAACATAAGGAAAGTGGTGTGAGTGGAACTCTTTTCTATGGAGGAAATGCTGTTTTTAGAATAGCACATACTTGTTTCTGCTTGATTCAGTGATATTTATTTATTTATTTTTTTAGTCTTTTGTTTCTGGAGAATTTTTTTATGTTCAAAATCATTTAACGCAGACAGACTCATCCACTGTTAGTTTCATATGATGAGTAAAAGACATTAGTTCACTGGTTGCACATTCAGTTCTTTTGCAACTTTGCTCAATACAGACTGTCACTCAATGTCTGGTGTTAGTGATAGTGAGGATATTCTGTATGACTCAGACACTGTGTTGTTTGAATGCGATCACCTGTACTTTGATGTACAAGGAATCTGAATCAAATCTAATCTATGATGAAGTAATTAACATTGGTGGAAAATTTCCCTTGTGTATACATGCTTTTTTGATCTCTAGCTTATAAGACTAGCACACAGTATCAATACTAAAGCAGATGAATGAAAGTAATAGAGTAATTGAAGTCTCAGTCTCGCTCTATGTTGTTGCAATATACAAGAATCCTAACCATGTGTCCCTTTAATTCCAGATGCTGATTTATGTAAGTCTTGTAGAATGTATATGTTGAGGTAGGCAGCACCTATTCAAACGAAAGATAACTGGGCACAAGGAACTCCTAAATAGATGAAAAACAACTATTGGATACAAGCAGACAGTAAAACTGCAGGTAGAAAATAAGGTCAGAATAGTGGGCAGTAGCTGTAGCGCATCAGCTTTGTAGTTGTCACTGTTTCTGTATGCATTATCCCAAAGAAGTTACAGTGTGTCTGAAGGAAGATAATAAACTCTTAAAACCGAGGCCCTAGCCTGAGAGTCTGTTTGAATCAATAGAATTATTTCTAGGTATGTCAAGAAACATTAGATCAAATCTATCACTATCTGGTGAGGGAGTTTTATAATCAAAATTACTGTAGGATTTTACAGAATTAAATGTACTGAATTCTGCATGAGCATTCTAGCATACGGTATTTTAACATGATTAATTCTATGTTACATTTGGAACAATTCTACTAGTTGGTGCACCACAGTTTTTTTTTTTGGTTTTTTTTTTTCAAGTTCTCTTGGACTGGCTTACAGACATGCTGAAAATCATGATTACCAGTGAAATAAGTAAAAATAAGTCATTTTACACACAATTTAATAATTTCAGGAACGTTCTATCTTAAAACAAACCCCCTCAAACTAGTTATGACAGGATTTGCACTGAAAAGTGCATAAGAACCTTTCTTCATCCTCATCTGAGATTAATACAGTGGTGGCATTTCAAGTACATAGTATCTACTCACTAGTAATGCGATAAACTGAATTCACAGTATCAAAGTTTTGCAAAGCTAATGTTTTAGTAGGTTTGGACCGGCTTCCAAGTATGCCTCTGAGTGCATGTTAACAATTTATTGCAAACACAGAGCTATAATTTATATTGTGATGAGGGAGTTCTCTTGCATTAGTTGTCAGCTTTGAGTACATGCTTGTATGTGGCATTGCTTTTATTGCTACACAATAGATGCAGTGTTTCTTGGTGCTCAATCAGAATTTCAAAGCATGTCAGCCTTAAATTGAGAAATAAAGCCAAGTCTGGTAATTACCTAAGTGGAATAATGGCTTACTAAATAATTAGATGTCAATTTTAAGTATACCAAGCAACTTGAAGAAACAGTGAAAGTTATAATGTCATTTGGATTGAGTAATGTGGGAACTGACGTTATTTTGGTTAATGTTTCATCATTTTGGATTAGTATTTATTTTTAACTACAGAGTAGAACTTACTAAGGTGTTTTCGTACAATTTAGAGGAGATCATGAATATTTGTATTTCTAGCTTCCTAAAATGCAGTAATGATCTTGCAACACAAATACGCCTGTTCTAGCCCCAACATTCCTTTTAGTTTAAAGTATGTTAATCAGTAACCTGATCACCTGTGACAACATGACTTTTGCTTATTAGATGAGGGAAAGACTGTGAGGCTGTTCTAATGAATTTTAGAAACGTGTTTCCCACAGTATTCTTCTGGAGAAACTGGCTGCTCATGGACTGTACAGGTGCGCACTTCATTGAGTGAAGAACTGGTTGGGTGGTTGGGAGTGAATGGAGGTAGATGCAGTTGGCATCTGGTCAATAGTACTCTTCCCCAGTACTCTGTGTTGAGGCCAGTTGTGTTTAACCTTTTTTATTGATGACCTTGATAAGGAGATTGAGCGCTCCCTCAATAGATGTGCAGGTGATACCAAGTTATGTGGGACTGTTGATCTGCTTGAGGGTAGGAAGGCGTCTTCAGGGAGCTCTGGATAGGCTGAACTGATATGCTGCATCCAATTAATTGCAAGCATTCAGCAAGGGTGAGTTCCAGGTCTTTCACTTGTGTCATAGCAACCCCATGCAGCACTATATATAGGCTTGGGAAAGGGAAGATGGAAGATAGCCAGGCAGAAAAAAAGACCAAGGGGTACTAGCTGATGGCCAACTGAACAAGAGCCAGCCTGTGGCCAACAAGGCCAGTGTTATCCTGGCCTGCATCAGAAATAATGTGGCCAGCAGGCCTAGGGAAGTCATCCTCTTGTATGTGGTGCTGTGTTATGTTTTGGATCCCTCACTAGAAGAAGACTATTAAGGTGCTTTCAGCTGATGAGGTGTGTAGAAAACAAGACAGTGAGGAGCAAATGAAGGTACTGGGGCTGTTTAATCTGAAGAAGTTGAGACTGAGGGGAGAGCATTCAGGCATTAGAATGGGCTTCCCAGAATGCTGGAGTTGTCATTCCTGACGATATTCAATAGATGTATGGACTTAGTAATAGGGAATCTAGTGTAGTGATGGAACTGATGGTAGGTAAGAAGGTTGATGGTTGAATTTAATGGTCTTTAAGGTCTTTTTCCCACCTACATGTCAGATTATATTAACTAGAAACTGATTACGTGTGGCTGTGCATCCATACAGCTATCCAGTGATGCAACTGTCCATCTGTACCTGTATTTTGTGAATGTTCACTCTTACCTATATTAATATACCTTCTTACAAAATCTCACTTAATCAAAAACTTTGATGTTGAAGTAGATATTCCCACTGAATTTTAGCAATCTTAAAAAATCTATGCACAAATAGAAACAGTGAAATTGTCATACAAATTATAATTTAAAAGTAGAAGGTGAGGGAATAAAGGTAAATCTATTCCATTAAAAGGGTGGTTTACTTGGCAGTATTAAGACTGAAAAAATAGCTTTCCTAAAGCTCTCAAGTTTTCAACATTTTTTCTCATGGATTCAGTACTTCTTGACTCAATTTCAAGTATGCTTATGACCTCACAGGGCGTTGGTTTGGTGCAATGCAATAGCTGTCCAAAGTACTTTGTGTTTTTTAAAAATACAGTTATAGTAACATCGAGTTACAGTACCCATAATTTTCTCTTCTGACTGAAATCTCTCTTCTCCCTTATTTTAAACCAATTGAGAAGGGCTCTTGAACTGTAGTTATAAACAGTGACTTAGTTCTTTTTAGAGGTAGTGAGAATAATCTATGAGCAAAGTATTTTATGTGTCAGACTGTGGATTGTTCCCATTAAAAAAAAAAAAATTAAAAATCATGGTTCATCTGCTTAAGTGCAGCCAGTGTTGATATGGAAGAAACAGTATGCAACTAAAGTTCTTGTCTTGAAAATGAAGCATTAAATTGATATAGGCATTGCTTATGTGTATCTGAAAATATTGTTGAAAATGGAAGGAAGAGGTCTTATGGAAAACCTAGAAGGATTGTCATCCTTATACTCTTAGGCATGAATGTTCTTTTTTTAATTATACAAGAGCTATGAGATTCTCCATATTGGTATCTTTAATTCCAATTTTTTTTCCCCCTGGAATTAAAGATACCGTGAAGTTTTTAACCCTAGACTGATCCAAGGGGATTTGCAAAAAAAAAAAAAAAGTAAGTAACAAAAAAAAGGAGTAAGAAAGGAGTAAGAATAGGAAGGAAGAGAAAGGCTTTTCTGGGAAGAGTCTTCTTGGAAATGAGTTGAACTTTGCTTCAAGAAGGTGGAAAGACAAAATCTTTTTTTGTGTGTGTGTGTTTTTTTTTTTTTTTCACTAAAAGTATTAAAAAAAAAAAAAAGAGAGAAACCTTCAGATTTTATGTGATATGCTTGCATAAGATAGCCAAGTGAAAGAAGTGTCTGCCTTTATGCCTTAATCAGGTGCCTATAAAACTCACAGTGTCTTTTTGATTAATTGGTTTTATGGTCCTAACATTTCATAAGTTGTTGTTAACTGAAATAATTAATGCTGATGTTTTCTTTCTTTTGTTCTTTTTTTTTTTTTCTTCTTAAATTCAGGTTTACCAAGAATGCAAGTAATTCGAAACTACAAAGGAATACCACAACCAGCGCCTCAGGATGGTCCCCCATTGCATATCCAGATTGGGGACACTATTGAACTGATTACAGGCGATGCCCACAGTTTATTTTGGCAGGTACTGTATTGTCTATGAAATGACTGTATTCCATTGTATATCCAGTCTCGGATAACAAATCTGTATTGAGAAATTTATCTTGTAATTTTTTGTACGTTTGGTACAAGCTAGAATTATTGGCACCTTGTGGGACTAATCCTATTGCTGTGCACTTATACATCCATCCGTTGTCTGAATCTACTGGAATTTGTCTTTGATATTATTTGTACCTATCATGTAAAATAATTTAGCTAGAATCTCATTGTGTTTAGCTAGCAAGAGTGGGGGAGGCTTTTTCCCCAGAAGCCTTGGAAGGAGATTTGAGTCTCTGTGAAAACTCATATGCGGTGGAATCTTTCAGGAAGTCTTTTGTAAACAAATTTCATGTCATAGACCACTCAGTAATGGTTTTCATAAGATTTGTATTTTTAGAATGCATATTAAGAAATGTCTTGAAGACATAAATTGTTATGAATATCCAGTTTTTATCCAAGAAGCTTTTTAGAATAATTTGCAGCTGACCTGCAGAACAGTAATGTAGAATGGACTTTTAAGCTTACTGCTGCTCATTTTAGAAATTCAAATGCTTGCAATAGAGAAGTATTTGTGATATAATTATATATTTTTTTCATTCTTCAGAGCATATCAAATAAATGCCACAAATTATTAAGCAGTGGTTAATTTAAGCTTTTGGTTAAATGTGATAAGATCAAATATGTTTTGACAGACATGAAAATTCTGCTCCATTAATGTTAGAGTAAATGATTTTATAGCAGTTACTGTGGTAATTCTCTAGTCAGTCAAAGCCATTTACACACATGAATCTACGTGTTATGCAATCTGAAAAACAGAATATTATTTTTTTTCTGTATGAAACAGCAATTGCTTTTCTGAGAGGCAATCTGACCTATCATAAAGACAAAGAGATGGTTGAGATAAGCATCTATTTATCCCATACATTCTCTTTCTGCCTCCCCCCTAGTAGCAATTGAAACCTAAACTTTTTTCTAAGAGAAGATTCGGTATGGGGAGTTTGATACCATTGCAAGTTAACTACTGTTCTCAGTAAACACCTTGAAAATAAGGATGTTCCTATAGTGACAATCATGCGTTCCTTTTAGCATGACTACTTTTCTTGTTCAGTCACGTGCAGGACTGGAAGAGCCATTCTGCTTCCCTAGGTGTTGCTTGTTTACTTAACGTTCAGAAAGAAAGAAAAAGGCTTATTAGGTAGAAAGAGAGAAGTTAATGTTTTCAATGTACATTCCAGATCCGTAAGAGTAGTAGTAGTTTCAGGTGTAATAGTGTACCTTTTAAAATGGTCTTATTTTTATTGTAGATGTGAATTCACGTTTCTCTTCTGAGCTTGGCCTCAATAAACTGGTGCCTGCTGAACTCAAGGGCAGGCTTTCAGGGATGCCACAATTCCTACCCTGAGATATAATATAATTCTAGTTTTGCAGGTTTCCATTACAGTTACCCACCAGACAATCATATTTGTCGAGGATGCTAAAAGAATACAAATGTATTCTGAGTTATTCTGAGCTGATTCTTTCCATTCTCAAAAACAGGTTTTCTTTCATGCATATTAAACCCATATCAAGAAATTACTTTTACAGATGTCCTTTGTAATGCTTCATTAGTTCATAGACCTGATATAAACATCCAAAAGGCAATAAGTATGTTGTAAGTGTACTTCTGAATTCTCCCTCAAACACAATTTCAGATTTTTTTTTTTAAATTATTTTTCTATGTTGCAGTCTAAGGACAACCTACTGGTGAAATGATGTCATTACAGGTTATGGTATAAAAAAAACCTAGTTCAAGTGAAACTAGTATGTAATCATTCTTTGCCATGTAAATATGGAGCATAATCTCATTTGGGAAGACTTTCCTGGAAATCTGAGAGTTATAATTACAACTAACAGATGAGAAATAGCAATCTAATGTCTTTGTTGCAAGTAGTTACCTCTAGCAAAATTGACAATAATAATTCTAAGACTTCCCAGGTTGTTAGGTGATGTGCCTGAAAAGTATAATGGGTGTTGTCTTCTGTAAAGTATATTAAAGGTGTAGAAGGTAGAAGAAGATGAGCTTTTTCATCTTTGAGAGATGGGGAGTTTAGAGCCAGCTAATAGGAACTACTCTGCATGGAGAGGATGCAAAAAAAAACCCCTTTTTTTGCTGAGGAAAGGCTATAGAATATGATTTCTGCCTACACAATAAAACAGTGCAGGTAGTGTACTTCAGAATAAATAAAGACATTGAAAGAAATGAGTACTGAAAGTTCAGAGAGAACATAGACTTCAGTGTCTGCAGGCTGGGGAGAGAATTAAGTAGGAAGGAAAGAGTTTAAGCTCTTCCTCAATCAGATGAGAGTCTGACACAAGGGTCTTAATTTATATATCAGAAAACTTCTCTGTTGAATGATTCCTAAGTCATATGTGAGAAGAAGTGTATCTGGATTTTCCTTTTTTTGCCATGTTTGCCTGTTCAGGGAATTTCTCAGAGATGAGTGGAAATTGGGCGGATGGTCCCAAGCTCTCTGTAGATTTTTTTTTTTATTTTTTTTTTTTTTCCTGCTTTCCCTGAAATTTAAATAAATTCAGTAGAGGGCCTGTCTGAACTGGGTCTTGAAACTGCTTTTGTCCTAGTTTGGTGCATTTTTCCATTTAATGCTGATGCTGATTTTAAATGTTTTTAAAGGGAGAGATTTTTAATTACTTTACCTGAAAATACCAGTAATTTTTATTAATTTCTTATTTTTGCTTCTGTATATTGCTAGAATAAATTGGGAAGGTAATTCTACTGTGCAGCCTTGTAGAATGTAGCAGTTAATTAGTAGAAGACCAGTTCACTTTTATAAATCCATAAAATGCAATGTCATGGCTGTATATAAGGCTAGGATTTTCTGTGTCCATTAAAACATGCTTGGTTTGTTTGGGAACATAAGAGTCTTATCTTTGAGGATCTCATAGAAAAGTCACGTTATCATTATTAATGGTAGTCTGTATTGCTTACTGAACACATTTTTTTTTCTGTCTGTTTCACATATATCATATAATCTGTCCTCCATGGCATTTCACTCTCTGACTGTGGCTTCACCTCCTGCAGGTTGTGGCAATCATGTCTTGCATAAATATTGTAGCAGCTATGACTTTTCTGGAGAGAGGCTTATTTGCTCTGATTTCTTGCTGAATATGGACAGCATTTAGTCGTGGTTCTTACAACGTGTTTACCTCTAGCAACAATGTTTATGATAGATAAAAATAAACTGGGCTTGAATTTAGAATTACCTAACATCTTATGAAATACTAGAGAGGTAGCACTGTAAAGGTGCCCTTTGAAAGTGAAAACTTCCAGAGTGGCTTTTTTTTTCTCCTCTGTATTTTATTCTGATTCATTTCTCTCCTCAACAGACAATTTGTAGTAAACAAACAAAAAAAATGGATGAAGGATGCAAGAACTAATAAACTTTTAGCTGTCCTGGATTCCTTGTTCAGTGTGAGTCCACTGAAGTTAATGGGCATTGCTCAACTAAATAGAAGGGAGCAATCTGGAAATTGACAGCAAAAGTGTCAAGTGGCTTCTGAAAACCTGTATCATTAAAACAGGTTCAAGAGTAGTGAACCAGCCCTATTCTTGACGGGAATGTAAGTTAAGGAAATAGTTTGAAGAGTTTCAGTGAAGAGCTTCTCATAAATATATGGAAATGCATGTGCACATGTTCATATATAACTTAAACATAATTCAGTAGTATATACATAGTGTAAACCGGTTCTGTCTAGTCAGTGGCCTAAGGTTTTTTTAATAACATTAAGCCTTGACACGGAGTGTGCAAGGGAAATGAAATGCTTACCAATCAAACAGTAAGCAATTAGCAGACAGGAAATGTTAAATAGCAAGAAATGATTTGTGCAGCAAAGCATGATGGCATGATAATTTTGCTGTTAATCATGATAAGTTGATGGATAGATCTTAAATTTTAAAACCATTGAATGACAGGTTAGTTTCTTGTATGAGCAACACCAAGCCTGATGTGTTTAGCTAGGATTTCTAAAGGTGAACAAATTAACCTAGTATCCAAAGCACATTATCAAATTATTTATACCAGCTCATTATCTACAGAATATTTTAATGTGAGCACTTCCCTTGGGTAAACTGAAATAAATCAAAGCCTGTTATGTTTAAAGACTTTGTTTTATTTAACTAGCAAAGCTGCCTGAATTGACCTTATGTTAAAGCTTTTTTTTTTTTTTTTTTTTTTTTTTTTTTTTTTCAGAAGGCAAAGCCTTTCTGGGGGTTGTTTCAATGCTTATTTTATGTTTGTCCTTTTGCAAGCTTGGTACTGATCACAGCACTAGAATAGGTTCCTTAGTGATGGCAGTGATATTTTTCTATGACAAGAGAGTTCATCCAAGTGGCTATTACTACTTTCACTTTTGGTTTTGAGATGTTGTCCATAGAATGTATACTACACCTGCAGACTTTCCTTATCCAACAAAACAACATGTCTGTGTGTCACAGCATCTTCTGATAAGTAATGACATCTAAACAAATTGTAGATAGTTGTATGTGCAGATGCTCCTGTGCAAGCAACAGGGGAGTATTAATGCTGTCTCATGTTAGTATGTCCGTTGATTATGTAGTATTTTGCCATTTTTAATTTCAATAAACGTTTAGTGTCCTTCAGAAATCCTGTAAGTATCTAGGCTGTATTTTTGACCTGAAGGACATAGCACATAGAAATATCATGAACATTATGAAACACTAAAGAACATTTGAAATTACATACTTTTTTGCACTGTCAGACTGTACACGTTCATCTCCATCCCTGAGCTCTTCAGATTTTTATCTTTGGCTGATTTCTAGTTGATATACATTGAATGTGTTTCATCATGTATTTCATCTTCTTTTAATTAATATGTTTCTCACGAATAACGGTGGTATGTGTGGGGGCACGTACAAGAGTTTTTAATTGTGTTTCTTCAAGTGCTCTTTCTCATTAATATATTTTTTTTTATTGCTTGTTCTTCCGTTAACTATGGTAAACAGAGATCATTAAGATGGGAGACTTTTGGAGCTCTGTTAATAAATTCAGGTTGTAATTAAGAAGGATTCACACCTTGAGGTAAATGCAGTATAAGGATATGAATTCAGGCAGACAGTAGGAAAATGCTCCACTTCTAACTTTTTATGTTGTAGATGTAAAATAAATAAATAAATAAAAAATTGAGATTATAATGCTAAGTACTTGTTCTTTCTTTCATTGCCAAATGCTGTTAGTATATTACAACTCAGGCTCTGAGTTCACTTTCTTGTGTTTTATTCCGCAAAACTTCCAGGCATATAATCTATAATTATTAGTTAATTACATAATTAAAAAAATACTATTGAATAACATTTTATTAGATGAACATTTTTATTTTAAGGACTTGCTTTAATAAAGTCTTATCTTCCTAAACCACTGTGAATGTATTGTTTACTGTTAATCCTCAGGTCTCAAGAATGGATTTTTTTTTCTAGGGCAGAAATCTAACGACGGGAGAACTGGGCTTCTTCCCAAGTGATGCAGTAAAGCCTAGCCCATGTGTACGTATCATTTAATTGTACTTGTTGTCTTACAGGAAAATTGCCTAGTTTGTGCCAGCACTTTATTAATCTTAGCTTGTCTAAGTTCCATTATTTCTAGATCCTTTGTGTTTTGTGGTGTTCAATATTGTTTATAGCATAGCATTCTAATATTTTCAGTTACTGGATTTGAGTTGTGCGTGTCAAGAAAACATGTTTGAGAGGCAGGTTTAGCTTTTGGGAACGTTAATAAATTGAATTGTCTTAAAGTGTTTCCAGGACATGGGGTAAACGTATTTTACATGAAAGTGCAGTTTCATCCTTCCCCCACAGCAAGGTGAGAATGCTACGATTCTAATCTATTCCCCAGTCACTTTGGGTTAGAAAGAGAGATTACACCATTAGTAGTGAGTTTAAAAATGGGTGATACTAAAACAAAATATTGAATTTAGGCTACTTGATTAATTTCATCTATGTATGTTCCTAGTTGCTTTTATTTCATTCAAGGATGTTCCACAATGTGTGCTCAAGACTTCCTATATGGGTGCAATGACTGCTTTAAAATGCTTCGTCCTTGGTCCTTCATTCTGTCCTATATAATGCTGCACATCAGATCACTATTTGTTCTTTAACTGAGATAATTCATGCACATCAATAACAGTGATGAATCATATTCCTTTCTTTGAGACAGCTTAAACTTTTTAACTGGATTCACAAGTTTGACTTATTATTGAAATTCCTTTCATTACAGCAGACAAGATGCCACTTAAATGATTTATAAGTAGCTGGCATAATCTGTTACTGGCTGCATTTTCTTATGCCTTTAAGGCTTTTTTTGTCCCTTCGTTTTTAAAGCGAATATATGTCATTCTAAAGAATAAATACATTGAGATATCTTGAGTCATCTTTAGTACCATATGTTTTAAGAATTTTGTTCAAAGGGGGATGCACGTGAGTTTTTGTAGGCACAAGATATGCTAAATTGGGTAATAGAACAGATCTGTAATTACGTTGAAAATTTTATATGAGCTTAAATATGAGCTTAACTTCCTTCTCCCACTCCTTGCTCACTACAAAATATGCGGATTTCTTGCACCATACAAAAATAAGTACCAGTGATACTGGGTGTGCTATAGATTGGCTTTGCATTCCTCAGGGCATCCAGTCATACTGTACTATCACTGACAGCAACCTCCAGCATTTTAGGGACCATCCCCCCTAGCATTTTAGGAATGACCACTATGCTCTAAAATAAAAATATAATAATATAAAAGAGGAAAAGAGGAAAAAATAATAAAAGAGGAAGTGGCTTATTCAGTCTTATGAAAAATGCTGTTGGGAGTGTTGTGAAAATTGCTTTCTAGTGATAGAACTTCCTGCTAAATTCAAAAATATACTACTATGAAGAGTGTTGAAAATAATACAATTTTACGGAGTGAATAAATATTATTCATGAAATGTAACCAACCAATGTCATGATCAGACCAAAAAGATAAATTGATACTTCACCGCTATTAACCTGGAAGGATAAAATATCAGCATCTTATTATGACAAATGATGCAGATAAAGATATTGAAACATCAATCAGATTTTTAACATGCTATAACATTTACTATTATTATTAAGTCTAGCAGTCTTTACAACCAACTGATATAAAAATGCCCGGAAACAGTTTGAAATATATATATCAAAGACTTTGGAAATGAATGTTGAATGAAGAACTGCTGAGCTTCAGAATATATATTTTCCAGACTTTTCACAGATGTACCTATAAACAATTTCTTCCTGTTTGCAATAAGCAGTATATGTCAGCACCACAAGAGCAATGCTTGGTCCTTCCTAGTTCTGCCCCAGTTTCCTCATTTCTGTTGAGGCAGTGGTTGTATAGCACTATGTGAGCAGGGAGCTTTGGGAATAGCATTTGATTTTACTCTGTTCGTGACAGTGAAATTGTGCATTTGAAATTAATGAAAAGGACTACCCATCTATAGTTTGCCTACTCTAAAGTGTGGACTTCAAACTGGCTTTGAATTTTAAATATCCTTTCCAACTTAGTAGGGCTAGTTGAGAAATCAAAATATATGTGTTTTTCACTGTTCTTTTTTCTTCTGTTGCTGAAATTACTTAATTAACCTTATGGCAGGTAATGCAAATCTTTCAAAGTGCAATTTTTCTGTAGATGAAAAATATATTATTATCAAAATATCTTGCAGCACATCAAGACTCTGTAAATACCCAGTTGGCCTTTGGATGTTTCATTTGGTTGCTTCACAAATATATGTCTCACAGGAGTTCTTTGTCAGCGTGTTCATATTCTGTTACTTTTTTCCCCCAAGTCTCATATTTAAAGACAGAAATGCGTGATTAACACTATTGGTAGGCTTAGTGATAGTGCCGCTGCTACTGACACTGGCAGTACCTAGCTGTGTTATGCCCTTACACTTCAAAGGGGTTTGCGTGCCACCAGCAGTATGCTACTACTATTTGTGAACCCTTTCTCTGCGTTGTTAGGGATTAATGCATGTGTTTGTTCTTTCTTCTTCTTTTTTCCAAAAATTAGACTATCTTAATTACTGTTTTAATACCTGGACAGATTTACTGCTGTGCAAGCTGAGCATGTGACCACATTTTTTTTTTATCACAAAACTTTGAGTTCTACAATAGTGCCTGCATTGTTTTTTAAAGAAAATGTAGATTTAGGGCCAATTGTCTAATTCACAATTTTAACATAAATATCTTAGATTGAGAGGCATTCAAATGGATGGTGATGTGTTTAGTTTGAATGAATGTTATGTTAAAAGCAGTATGCAGAGCTTTGTGAACTAAGAAAATTTTTGTTCATCTGAAGGAATTATGTGCTTTGGTTCAAGGTCAGGTCGAGAGACCTGATTGAAGACCTGGCAGATATCATCTGCTTATATCTACTTGTTACTTAACATACAAGCTTGTATGTATAATGTATAATTTCAATTATCTTAGATTGGTAGACCTGTATAGTATCTTTCTGAGATGATCTGTGTTTGGAAGTCTCTGATGAATACAGACCGTGTATATTAAAAATTGTAAGAATGACACTAATTTTGTAGTATTATATTCTAGAAAACAAAATAATCCATGATTCTCTAGAAGAAAAAAAAATCATTCGCTGATCTAAGATTGTGTGGCATCAGGTTATAAATCTGCAAAGTGTATGCTAAGCTTCTACTAAAATGAGTTTTTCAGCACCTTGCAAGTTATTTTAAAGGAGTAGTAATACTGATGTATCAGACAACAGTGAGAGGTGGTCAAGAAGGAATGCTGATTATCACGGATGTTTCTATACTGTGCTTATTTTTTGCATATATTAACATTATCTATGCATATGCTTATATAAACATATAACAGTCATTTTGCAAACTGGTGGTAGTTTGCTTGATTTTTAACATTTAATTCCATACTTAATAAAATCCACTGCAGGAGTAAAACAAAGTACAAAGATATGAATGAAACTATGCGATATATAATCCATGGATTAATTTTATCTCTCCCTGGAGATTATATACTACATTCCGTGTAGACAGTTTTTTGAAGGCCACGTAATCCTGGAAACACAGAGTGAATTTTGTGTGTGTTAATATACATTTGTGCATTTTAAAGATACTTCTCAACAATATGTTCCATGAGATTATTTTTTGTATGAAACTTAATGTAGGCACTAACAGAATAAAAGTGACAATTCTGATTTTTTTAAAAAAGTGTGCATATACATGTGTACATATTTATATAGATGAATGTATGCATGTAATATATGAGCAATGAAATTATCTGTCACAGCAGCATTTAAGTTAAAATATTATGTTACTTTCAGAACAGCATGTAATATTTGCTTCTTATTTTAAGTTTCTTCAAATGAAAACAGTCTTTCAGACTAGACTATTTCTTTTTCCTTGTTTCTTGTGGATGTTGAATACTAGTTCAATACTGTCTCATTTGTGTGTTGACTACAAAAGAAATCCTGATGTGCATTCTCTTATATTTCCTTTGTCCTAGGTTCCTAAACCAGTTGACTACTCATCGCAACTGTGGTGAGTCCCTCTTTAGTCTCACAAGAGTCTCTTTCTAAAAAGTAGTCATAAAAAGATTTCTGCTTAATGCTTATTACAGTTTAATTTGTGTTGGTTTAACTTTTCTAGGCTTCTTAAAATGCATTGTGTAATGGTTTGGGGAAACAACACCATAGATTGTCTGAATGAAAGCATTTATGATGTAACAATGTGCTTTATGGTTTAGACGTTCTGTTTACAAGTCTGTAGCTGCATAGCCTTAGTCCCAGGGGTCTGAAATGGAACAATATGAGACATGTGTAATATGAAGCATGCAAGTAGATTTTATGTGTTAAGTGACTAAAGAGAAGGATTAATTTTAAACACGTTTTGTCTCCTGAATAAATTTGCTTTTCCTTTAAAAAAAAACAAAGAAAACTCTAAATAAACAAAACTATCAGCCCTGTGAAAGGACAGTGTATCAAAACTACACCCAGTGCTGGTCTGGAGCGTGTGGAGTGTAGTGAGTGACCTCTTTTCACTAGAATTCACCAGACCCTGGAAAACATGTGCTAATTCTAAAAGAGCAGATTGATCATCACGTGTGCTTTCAGTAGTTTAATACTTTGTCATTTGCAGATGAGTTCTGATTTTCTCTAGCTTGTCTGAAATGGAATCAGAATTGGAACAAAACAAACGTGTATTTTTCAAAACAATCAGAATAGAATGTTTAGTATTATAAACTGGTATTTTTACTGCAATTCCAACATTTGCTGTATTTATAATTGTATTTAGAGAAAGCGCATCACTGGGATAAGTCTTTAGTCTCTAAGGTTTTGTGATGCTTAACAGAAAAATGACTTCAGGCTGAAACTCGCTGTAAAGTCTTGTACTCTGTGATACATTTCAAACACCTTATGGTAATGCATTTTGCAGAGCAATGGTCTTTCATGTTGACTAAATTTTGACTGATATCTAAAATGGTAAAATAAGCGCTATCTAACTGTAAGCTAGGTTACTTTCCACCTCCTCAGTTAACAGTTCTGTCTCTGGTTTTGTACATAAATATTTGCAGACAGCCTCTCATGAAGTGCCATTTGGAGTAGGAGCACAAACCTGCTCATGCGAACAGACAGCAGTATCATTGACTTATCTATTTTAGCTTTCAAGTGCCAGCAATAGATCTTTCAAATTTGACCATATAAGGCTGAGTATTTTTTTGTGTGTGTGTGCGTGTGTATGTGTAAGTTTGGTCTATCCATCACTTTTTTAGCTATAAGAGCTTATTAGTAATTATGTAACCAAATAAGTGTTCTGAAATTTTGTATAGGTCGTCTTTGACCTGGTGTTACTAGCATTTGTCTCTGAGGTGCTGAAGGCAGTAGTCATTCAGCTAATGCTAAGGCTCAGTTTCTCCAACAGATATTGTATTTGACAATTTCTAATTAAGAACTTCCCTAACCTGATTGCAGATTTTCTTCACGCTTTATTGAAAGATTTAGAAGTAGTATTCAATTCTAATTGATGTATTTTTAGATTATCGTCTCAGGAAGAGTGTTGAGATACCTTTGGAGAGCTCATAGGCAATTTTTGTCCTCTGTGTTACAGGTTTGCAGGAGCAATGGAAAGATTGCAAGCAGAGAGTGAACTTATTAACAGAATAAATAGCACTTACCTGGTGCGACACAGGACTAAAGAGTCAGGAGAATATGCAATTAGCATTAAGTAAGTGGGATATGTCGTTTTAACTTATGACTAGATAGCTCACTACATGAGACCAGTAAGGGAAAAAAAAAATATTTATGCAATCACACAGGGCATGTGGGATTTATAGTAGGAAGTAGCAGTAGTTTTTTGATGCTGATGTAAACAAGTCCAAAAAAAAAAAAAAAAGGCATTCTTATGTATTGGGTAAGACTAAGCAAATATTTACAATTTAATATAATCTTTTAAAGTGAGTAAGATACACTTCCATTGACTTCAGTGGAAATTTGTTGAAAGTCTTAGCATCTCAGATGTTTCAGTTTGTAAATTTCATCATTTTGAGGGTCTTCTTTGCTATCACATTGATTATCAAAATGAATAGAGAAGAAAACAATGTGTGGGAATTCCTGGTTAGAGTGGCTAGTTACAACTTCTTTTCAGAACACAGATTACCTCTTCAGCTGTAGTTGAATAAATATATTTTTTTAATTAGATGTCAACTTTGTGTTGACATAGATGTGTGTTTTGTCTTAAGAATTTATTTGGATAATGTTATTGGGGCATGCCTTCAGGTAACTATTGATTGCCCCTGATTAAAAACACATTTATATTCATAAGTTATTCATTGCCCACAGGTACAATAACGAAGTGAAACACATCAAGATTTTAACAAGAGATGGCTACTTCCACATTGCAGAAAATAGAAAATTTAAAAATTTAATGGTAAATATTGATTAGGCTTTTAACAATGTGTGATTTCTGTGTAACTGTTGCTGTTCAAGCGTGTGCTACTTTGGTATGTGGAAATGCAGAAGGATGAGAGATTTGAATTATGTCCATATCTACAAATAAAGTATTTCTTGATTCTTAAGGGTTATGCTTAAATCATGGTGACATGCTTAAAATTACATATTTATATTTAGGTACGGAATGTATCCCTTACAGTGGTGTAGACAGAGGAGGAATTTGAGTCCCACTTTGAATGCTGCTTGCTTACAAATGACTGTTTCTGTTGCCTTGGTAATTTGAATGATACGTGAAAGAAAATTTGTTTGCAGACAGTGTAGCTTGCCTGCTGTGCTAATGTCAGATAACAAAGCCCAAATAGTTCTTATTCTCCTGGCCTTCCTGCTTGCTTTTAGTGTCTGGCAGTCTCTGACAATGGACTGTGAAAAGCAGGTGTAGATTTTTCGTAGCTTTAGAATCTACCTTAGAAACAGTCTACAAAAGCTTACAGCATTCTAGAGTTTGCCTCAGAAGATAAGCCTTGGACAGTTATCAGAAATGTGTTGCATGCTTTAGATCTTGGGAGTCATTTTGTTGGTTGAAGTTAATAATGATCACGGAAGGTTTTATTTTTCTTATTTTTATTTATTTATTTATTTTTAACTAGAAGGAAATAAGTGAACATGGTTCTATTTCCTTATTTTAACCTATGCTTGCTTGGTCAACTCTTCATTTTGGGAATCAGGATGTAACTATGTAGAATGGAATGACTGAGTAGGTACTGGAAAGAGGGAAGGATTTACAATAACTGCATTACTTTTTGATTGCATTTCTGAAAAGTGAAATCCCACAGTTGAAGCATCATGAATCAAATGAAATATGTTTGTTTATAATTGTCTAGTCACTTTTAATCTTATTCCAGGCTCTGTGTATGAACTGTATGATATCGTCACTATTAGAACAGATTCAAAGCTAAGAGACAGTGACAGGTTGAAGATATGAAAGGAAGAATATGAGCTGTCAGTATTTGGATACATACTGTCGTCTTTCGAATAGTAATTTAAGTAATTTATCTCCTTGGTTACATAAACTGTTTGAGCCAGTTTAATGAATAAGGTTAGAATTGTAGATTTTTTGGGGGGTTGGGCTCAAGGAGTATATGAACTGCTGGTTTTTTTTTTTTTTAATAGTGTTCACTCTGAGGAGGAAAAACCAACAGATTTTAATAGAAAAGCCTTGAAATTTTTACATGGTCCGTTTATCTACTCAGTCACATTTCTGTTATTTTATATACAATACTTATATGCTTTGTTGAGATCTGTATGCATATCAGTTCATTACTCGATGAACGTCACTTGTCATTGTAGAAGAAATTTGAGAAAACAAAGGCAGTTACCATTACATGCTTAATGAACAACTAACCTTGCCTTCTGCTTGACCGGAAAAGCAAATACATGCTCAGCCTTGCTCAACAAAGTGATGTGTTGATTCTGACTATAAAGCTGTTTAAAACAAAACAAACAAAAAAAAGGCATGTGCATCATTGTCATGAAAAAGTAGGTTTCACTTTATAAATGTGTTCTGTACTTCAGGGTAAGGGTTAAATTACACAGTTAAGTTGCAATATAAAAGCAATCAATATTTATTAGGCTATTTGATTTCTTAATGTATGTGCTCTGTGGGATCATAGCAGTGACTTTATTTTATTAAACTATCTTGGACTGTAAACCAGAATCATGAAAAGGATATGATTTCAATTTCCAATGACAGTGTTTTCCCTTCTGCAAGGAACTTGTAGATTACTATAAGCACCACTCTCTCAAAGAAGGCTTTCGAAGTCTGGATACTACACTTCAATTTCCATACAAAGAATCTGAAAACACAGTGGGACAGAGGGGTAACAGAGCAGGTGGCAACTGTGAGTATTACAAATTTATGTACTCTTTTCTGTCAAGTATATAGAAAGGGCTTTAGCTAGGAGGTTTTTTGTTTTTTTTTTTTACGCTAAGCAGATTTGGGTCTGTCAGGAGTTTTATCAGTATGTCTAGCAAGTTTGTCTTTCTGCTAAACTTTAAAATCTCCTTGTTATTCAGTATTCTATTAGGAATGCTGATGAAAAGTTGAATTGCATCCTGCTTAATTTTTTTGATATTTGCATGCATGTAGCGAAAGTGCTAATAAGCATCTGTGACAATTTCTAATCCTTGCAAAGGGATTTAAGTAAATCAGCCTTATAGTGTAGCTGTGTGAACTAGGATCTCACTCATACCACATGAATTTCTCAGATAAACCTAATGCTACTGCATTTTCTGTATCATAATTTTTTTATGTTTTGCTTTTAACCTTAGGTGTTTATTCAATGCCTGTCTGCGTCTAAAATGATTTACTGTTTACAATGTAAATAGCAGATTAAAAGTTTTGAAGTTTAGAATTAGTCTGCGGATGTTTAAAATTAAAATGGTATCCTTTTTTTCTTTCTTTTTTTTTTTCCTATTGCAACATAAGTGGAAACCAGCATGATTTCTAAAATTCTAATGATAAAAATAACCACATGGCCCATCTCTGGAAAATATATAACATTCCTGTCAAAGAGCAAATCTTAGATTTGCAGTTCTGCAAACAATGGTTGATAATAACAGCAAAATAAAAATTAATGGATTTTAACAGTATGAAGACTCCCATGAAGGACCATAGGGTCTAGTCTTGGTGATGATGAAGCTGGCGGACCTATTTTCATCTGCTGTGTCTGTGAGCTTCTGTTTCTTTGCTTCTCTCTCTGTTCCATAATATTTCAATAACTTCAGAGACTTGCTTCCTCTCCTAATTAGAATGAGGATAATAGAGAATAAATTATTTTAAGAAAGTAGTGTATCTCTGTGCATTTCATTTACTCTTTGTCTGAATTCCTCTTTATTCTTTTGTTTCTGTTTTCTTTCACTGCGTCTCAGGAGTTTGGTCTGGTATGCTGTCTCAATGCATATCTGTTCTGGGTGAATTTGTTCAATTTTTCCTTCTTCTTTAAGCTTATGATCTCCCTTTACTTTTCTATTGTCATATCTTGTGCTTTTCTTCATCCTTTGCCTCTTGATAGCACTGAGGCTTTAATTGTTCAGACAGCATGCCTTGCTTAGTTTTCTTTGCTTTTGTTTTGGTTATTATTGGTTGTAAGCAGAAACACGTTATTCTCTTCTCTTAGACCAGTTGAGATACAGCTGTACTGTCCACCAGCTTATTACTCTGCAACAGCATTAGTTCAATCACTTCACACTTTGCAGGATGCAGGAAGCATAAATGGGGGATATTCTCGTTTTAGTCGAAGGGGTGAAAAAGTGCATCTGATGTTACGTAGGATACTGGTGGGAACTGACAGGTTTTATTTTAAGCCAAACTGATCAAAAAAGTCTCAATTCTCAGACTTGTGTGAAACTTAATAGATATCCATAGTTCTGTTCCTACCTAGGTTGACTCTGGGCGACACTTCAATTAATAGATGTGCCAATTTTCTTTTAAAGTGTCAGTATGCTCCTCTGAGGGTTTTCTTTTTTCTTTTTTTTAAAGAAAAATTTCCTTAATTAGCAGCCTGTCTGTGAGTCACGCTGCCCAGTTTTACATCAGTCCTGTTAATTTTTACCAAGTTGATGTTAGAGTAACCATATCGCTAGGAACAGAGAACCTCGTGGGTTTTCTATTGAAGTTTGTACATTTTTGGCTGAACTTCTGTTTAAGGAAGGAAACAAGTAAGTGAAGGGACAGCAGTTGCACTTTTGGTTTTAGTTCATTTCAGCCCTCAGTGTGAGCCTCCATGTAGATGGTTTCTTTGACCTTTGACCTCTGTAATCAGAATGCAAAAAACCTCACTGTAATTTGTTGAAAGGGAACCAACCAAGTCTGCCGCATTGAAGAAGGGCACTTGACCATTTTTTCGTCTCTGTGATTATTTGATGTCATATTCACTACATTTTATCAAGCATGAGGTTGAAGCTCGTGACTGCAATAGACTTTGGTGATTTGTAGCTGAATTCGAGTGGATTTTGGGTTTCACCTTGGTATTTTTTACTATGCTATTCACATGACTGGATCTGGATTTTTTTAATGAGGATATCTTTTGAAAAGGCATCAACTTACTATTTGATCAAAGCAGTTGGTTTTTAGCATATAGAATCAACAGAATAAGTGGGAAAGTGTTTCTGAAACACATCTAATAAAATACTGAAGACTTGGGGAAGGTTGTCATTTCTTGCTAACAGTCTTTGAGCTGTTTTGAAGTTAATTTGCAATACCAAATTAACGTTGTTTCACAGAACAATGCAAGAAGGATTGTGTTATTTTTTTGTAATAGTCATGTTTTCATTTACCTATTGAAGGAAAGAAAATCATGTGGCATTTCAGTTGATTTTTAATTTTTGATATAAATCCTAACAAATCACTTTGTAATATCTTATATTGTCAAGGAATGTACTTCTTTCAGTAACTACGATTTTGTTTAGAACAAGATCTTCATGAATTCATGTCTATGAAGACAGTTAATTTTTCTTCCCACTTTAATTAGGAATTCTTATGGTCTTAAATAAGTCACCCACTCTTTTTTGATAGTTAACGCACACTTTTAATATGATTGGATTAACTGTTAGATGTTTACTTCTTCCAGTGTAGAAGTTAATTGAGATGACTTTGATGACTTTTGGAGAAATGGTACATTTGTTCTTAATTTTTCAGCTCCAGGGTTTTCTGAATGTACAATGATCAAATTGTGTTTTGTTCACAGAAAAATATTAACTAATACTAGATTTGAGGACTGGTTTTTACCATTTATTGAAAGTAAAAATTGAAGATTAGTTCACATTCTTCTGCAAAATAGTTCTTGGCATTTTATTCCAATTTACTGATGCTTTGCACAGTCATATTGAGAAATCTGGGTTTTTTTGGTTTTTTTTGGTGTTTTGTTTTTTTGTTTTTTGTTTTTTTAAACATAGATTTTAATGTACCTAAAACATGAGGCCAAACATTATTTGACTTTTTTCAATTTTAGATTAGGAGTAGATACATTATAAGGTCATGCTACTGTTGATAAAGTAAAATAAAGCGAGTGTCATCTCAGCTGTTCGTGAACAAAAGAATCTAGCCTTTCTTTTAATGGACAACACCAAAGGCTATCTGTAGAAATCTGGTAGGATTCCCTTGCCCATGCTAGTTTAACACAAAATCAAGCTTCCTGTTAAATCAGACGAAGAATTCTCATGGTATTAAGATATATGAACAGGACAGGAAAGGACCAACTACCCCTTTCGTAGCGCCTGAAGTATATTTATTCCCTCATGCTACTTTTGCTCATTTGTTTGGTGTAAAGGCGGTTAATTATCCCTGAGAATGGTGACACTAATTCATTAAATTTGCCTTTTTTGTTTGGGTGACATTTGCACACAGAACTATCACCTGGGGTTGCTGGCTCCTGTACTCAGGTAAATTCATGCATTCTCAGATAATTCATTCAGTTTTAGAAGCCAGAAAAGATCATCAACATGAAGGAACAGAGGGCAGTTTTTAGTGTGCAAGAGTCTATTGCTTTTGTATTACTGTTGTACTGACTCCTAGACTATAGATGTGAGAATACTGTATCACCTGTGTTAATTTTATTTATGCTGGCTGTTTCACTGTCATAAATGCATTTATTCTCATCCAGGTAAGATGCACAAAACCATATCATTACCTTTACTGTGGATTCTGTTTATTCCTTGCATAAAATAATTCTTGTTTTCATGGCTGCAAATAACCATTTTGAAGCCAGACAATTGTATTTCTTCTGTAGTCACCAGAATAAATTCAGAGAAACAGCTTATGTGATGAGTATAAGCCTGCTACATTTTTAAGGAACTGTATTCTTTAATAACGATAGGTATTTTGGGTATTATTTAAAGGTTAGAATATTATTTATCTAAATGAGAATGGACTTCAGCTTTCTAAGTGCACAGTAGGGAGCAATTGTCTCAACTTAATTAGTTTTTGTATGTTATGTAAAGATGAAAATCTGTTCATTGCTTCTTCCAAAGAGTGACAAAATGTGAGAATGTGACAACAAAATGTAGTTCCGCTTAAAGCCATTTCAGTACATTTTATCTAATTCTGCATTTAAAAATGTGGCGACAGATTACCCTAAGTTAGTTGGCAGTAGAGCAAATGCATTGGAAGTCTTTCACCTGAGTTAAAGGAATCCCCTGTTACAGGGATTAGGATGATGTACAGGTTCTGCCTAGTTGAAATTTACACTTTTTTTTGCTTGAGGATTTTCTCTTGAGTCAAGAGTGTAAAGATGAGAAGCACTGTTTGATCTTTAGACAGTGTAGTGTATCTGGGGAGTTCCTACTGATGTTAATGATTATCAGGGCAAAATGCATACTTTTCCCCATGCATGTTATGACATCCCATTTAAACTGGTGTTTAGACTGTATTCCTAATTGAGGGTGTGTGACTGTTGTCTTCCTAAGCTGAAGAGGAATTCTTATGTATGCATGAGTTCCTGCCTTTGTACTGTTATTAAGTAAGGCAAGCAAAATTAAGACTAAGAAAAGAACTTTGCTATATCTGAAAATATTTGCAAGAGTCTGCAGTTTTAATTTGCTTCTCTTATTCTTTGAAAAATGCGATTGTTAAAAATTAAATCATAGGTTAAGATTTTCTAGTTATTACAGTCAATTTCCTTCCAGACATCCTTAGTAGGGAACCTTAGTTTCCTTATTATCAATGACTTATATAGTTAAAAAACTATTATTTAAATCTTGTGCCAATGTTTCAATGTACTTTTGCTTTTCTCTTTTTCTCTTTCTTTCTCTAAGCCCCCTCTTTGTTCTGTGGGTTTTCTTTTGTAACTCCTCCAGACTTCAGCTTTGTTCCCCCTTCCTCCAGTCCTTTCTGGTCAGGTACTGCTTTACTGCTTTTATATTCTAAATTTGTTTCTGTTTGTTTCTGTGTGTCAATTGAGGGAAGGGACGAATCTCGTATTTCAGTTCTTCACTGAGTCCAAAAAGGAGTTTCTACATGTTATTCCTGAAGTGTAACAAGAATCGAACTCATAAACTTCTGAAAAAGCGAATATTTACAATAAGGGAGTTTGAATGCTGTTACAAAGCTCATTAGTTGCACCAGATTCAGTTGGTGATCAGTTGACTATTAATTTGACACGTAGCTGTGATATCTATTTTAGCGTTCTTGTTCAAATACACAAATTAAAATTTTCAGTGTTTCTTTGCAGATAAACATTATATTCGTCCCATCCCTGCAGCAAACTGTACTGCAGAAACATCTTAGGATACAGTAGTAGTTTTGTAGAAAATTTTTTTTTTTTTTTTTTAAGTTCTGCATTAATGTGGTCTATTAATTTTCCCCATTTTTTTCTGAATGTTTTCTTTATTCTCATTTAAGCTTCTTTATCTTTAATAAATGCAAACATTTAAAAATGAGATTGCATAAAGTGCTTGTAATAGTAGTAGTGTTAGTTTCACTTAGTGCACCAGTATAATTGTGACTTGTTTTGATCTCTGAGATGTAGTGTTCAGAAATGAACTGTATGGCTGGATAATTTGTAAGGGATTTTACTAGTGGCCCTTTGAGGAACATAAAGAAGGAGTCCTGCTAATAACATGTTGGTTCATCTCTGTGCGTAGGAGGACTTGTACGTTGTGGAAATCAGGACTGAGGCTGGTTCTTTCCTGGGGAAAGGGATGTACCTAACATGAATGAACCGAAATGTAGTCACTTTCAGAATCTGTCTAGAAGACCTGAATAGGCGATATGTTTTAGTTTTGTCCAACAGTGGTAGTATAATTTCTTAGTGCTCTGGGATAGATTCTGAAGGTTTTCCATAGCTCCTAGAAGAGAACCCTGTAGGGGGGAGCTCAACAGTGGGATGGTTTGTTAGCACATTGTGCTGAGAGTGCCTCCAGTGTGCAGAATGATTCATACTGTGATCTTCAATCGCAGGGTTCTTTGGTGCGCTTAAAATGTTTTGGCCCTCATTAGTGTGAGTTGATTTCTTCCATTCTCATCTCCTTATATATGAGTTGTTTGGACGACATATACTATTTTTCAGTAGTCACAGTACTGACAGAGAATTTAAACTTTAAGGCGCTATTTCAGTTAATGTTTGTTTATGTGGAAGCACACATCTGTTCTGATCTAGCTGTGCTCATGGCATTCAGCTGGAATGTCTGAAGTTCCTGATTCTTATTTTAATCAGTAAAGCCAAAGACAATAAGTTTTGGTACTCTGTAGTAGGAGAATATTGTCATATTCACCTTTAGAGTGAGGATAAGAGATGAAGCCTACATATGCTTTCAACAAATGATAATTATACTATTTTTTTTCCTATGAAAATCTGCTTTATTGGAAAATATAAGCTTAAAAAAAAGGTAATAGTTCAGTCTTGCATATCACAATATGTTTTATCAAGTAATTTTTTATAAAAGTATAAAACGATAAAGGAAGATGCTATGTAATTCTTTAATTAAGCTTATCTACCTGTTAGAATTTTATTTCATATTCTGATAGGCTACAATAAATTGCATGTTCTTAGTGACAATATCTTTTCAAAATACTCAGATTGCTTACATTAAATGAACAAATACTTATTTAATATTTTTTTTAAAGACAGATCTTCAGAAGTAGTTTACTTCTGCTGATATATGGAAGTTGGAAAGACAAAAAAATAATTAAGCCAGCTATTGAGCACTACCAGAGGTGCTGCATATGCTTGTGTAATAGAAATGAAGTGTGGTTAAACATTACAAGGAAATGTACATTGCTTCGAGGAGTATGGCAACTAACGTGCAAGAGCAACCTCTAGGGGGTGTGGTTGCTGGATTGCTAAGTGGCCATATCACAAGAAGGAAGGAATATCTGCTCACAGCTTTTGTGACAGTACTTCGATCCTTGTGGAATTTAAGCATAGGCAGAAATGTGGGTTAGGCTAGTCTACTGTAATCACATGGAGCTTCTTCAGTTTCCATCTCAGTTACTTCAACGCTGGACCGTGTTTCAACTGTTTTGAAATTCCTTTGCAGTTTGTCAATCTCATTATCAGGGAGAAATTTTTCCGATGTACTCTACTGTGAACTGGAGCTGACTACAGTTCCCTGTCTTCTCTTCCAGTTTGCAGAAAGGAAGGCTAAATTAAGCAAAACTGTATTTTTCTCATTCACAAATATGCCTCATTCACAAATCCGCTTAGCTCGGATTTCGGACTGTATTTCCTATTCATCCTCACAGTACTTCCCTCTTAATATACGAGGTATTTTTTTTAATCCTGCTTCCTTGATAGCTTTTTTTTCCCCTTTCTTTAATTTCTCATTTATGTTCTCCTGTAGGACACTTTCTTTCCATTAGTCTCTGCTGCTAATTCCATTCTTTCTCCTTCGTTATTCTCCCTGTAGCCATCATTTTTTCTCTGCTTCACACAGTTTTCTCCCTTTGCTCTGTACAGATGTCCTTTCCACATGCTGTCTTCCCTCAAGATTCATTTAGTTAAGAACAGCTTGGTTTTGAGACTTCAGGGCTGACAGTCTCTATACAAATTGTTTTGTGACTGTCACCAGAAAATAGGGTTAATATTCTTTCCAAAGCTAGCACCAGATAGTTTTCCTGTATTCCTTGATTCATCTGGCTTTTTTATATTTCTCACCATAAGCATATTTTATTTGAAAATAAAGGTGTTGAATTTGAAATTAGTCTGGAATCTACTACTTTACGCCATGAGTTTTTGGTGATCTATGCTTTATGATTTTTTTTTTTGGTTCCATATACATTTTCTCACTGACTTCACAACTCGGAAAACAATTAAAAGCCCTGCTCCTTTTTCCTCAGATCTGTACTTTCTTTTTCTGCCAGAATTTTCCCTCAGTATTTTTTCCCTTATTCTTCCGTATGTTTCTTTCCTTTCTAATTCTCTCCTTCCTTGTTTTCCCAAATTCACTCATCTTTGCCTTGTATTGTCGTCTTTCTTCCCTGATTACCTCCTTTTAGAATCTATAGTGATATCATGCTCCCCAGAATCACTCCCAGCAATGCTTCTCCACATCTGCCCATGGTATTGCTGCACATTTATAAATGGCTACTGACTCTACAATCAATAACTGCTTTCTTTTTTCTCCCTACAAAATGATTTCTGCCCATGCTGTGTTTTTTTCCCTGAAAAATTGATTACTGAAATCCTGATAAGGTATAGGATGTAGTATTGATGTCAGAGTCTAGACAAGTAGTGACTACAGATGACTTGCTTATGGGGGGAAAAAGTAATACATGGCCTAGATTTTTACAACATATTCATATTGTAAACACAAGCAATCACTTGAGATGCTAATTCTTTTTTTATTGCATCCTGTATATTCTGTATCAAGTATTTGATAAGCATTTTCCCAATATGCAGTCTGAAATGTTGGACTAAATTTTAATGATGTGGTATAAAAGAAAATATAATCTATACCTATATTGGTCTTCAAACAATTTGTTTTTTGTGATTTATTTAACTATAATTTAAATACAACATTTATTATTGTTGAGGGGTCAGGAAAAATCCTAAATAGAAGCATGTATGAAAGTGTCAAGATTTTCTAGCTCATATGCAATGTTTTGTGTTTCTGATTTAAAATAAAGGCAGTTTGCTGTGAACATTTAGTATTACTTTGTCAAAAGCATTGCAAAAACTAGAATCAAAGTGGTCTTTTTGAGGTGAAAAAAGTGATTTTATTTACAGTGTATGAAGTTATCCCTCACGACCATTTGATGAATTATTTTCAGAAGGAAGCTGGCTTGTGCTCATAAATAAATTCTACCTAAAAAGATTTACATTAAAAAACAATTGAAAAAGAAAATAGCCTGTATTTAGAACAAACAAATAAATAAAACTTTGGCCAAATATTCAAACTTGAAAATGCAGGAGGAGTACATTTTTCTTCTGAACTGAAGGTCTTAATCAAGAAATGAAGCCATGCCCTATTTGTCTCACTGGAACAGGTTTATTTCTCAAGTAAGGACATTTAACTTTGTAGTGAAGTAAAGATTTGAGAGAGAGGAAGTTGTTTCTCAGATGAGACTTTTTCTACATTGGTTATTTTTAAAAAATTCTATTACTTTTTCTGTGGCTGAAAATATCATTTCTTGACATTGACAAAAATCTTACAGACTGATGCAGGTTACATCTTTTGAATATTAATTTCACTGAAATCCAGGAAAAAATTAGCAGGTATTTTTTCCTTTGTTGAAAGATTTGTAGAACAATTTTGTAGTGATTTTACAGACTAAACTCCTGAAAACTGTTATTACATAAGCCAGTGCTTGTGTGAATTGTTAACGAATGCTCAGTACAGATTTGCTGTAGAAATGTTATTTTTTTTTTTGCCCATGCTGATGTTAGCTTCTGACTTTATGTACATTACTGTTTAACCTGGGAGTTGTTACTTGAAAGAACAGTACCTGATTCTGTTTGTTTTGCTTCATTAGAGGTGTAAACATAAATCAACTGTGAATGTTAATAATTCTTTTGGAAAGAAACTAGTGACCTGTAAAATATATTGATGCATGTATCTGGCAGCAAGTTCTATTATGAAGCACAAAAAATACAGTATTTTTCAAATGTATTTAGCAATTTGTGGAGTAAAGGTTAGGTTTTTCATAGTTCATCTGATATTTTTTTTCTTAAAATAAAACTACAATAGCTCACATAAGCTCTTCAACTTTTCACCACTCACCTACAATTGAATGTATTAAGTCTTATGTGCAGATGCTTTCACATTTGTGTGAAGCTGATGCCAGTGTATGTTGTCATGAAATCATCTTACATTTTACAGTAATGCTATCTGTCAGATAATTTGACAGAAATATCTGTCAATAAACTCTAATATCTACTTCTATTTCATTTCAGTGCTAAGTCCAAAGGTGATAGGCATTGCCATTGCAAGGTATGACTTCTGTGCAAGAGACATGAGAGAACTATCCTTATTGAAAGGCGATGTCGTAAAAATTTATACGAAAATGAGTGCAAATGGCTGGTGGAGAGGTGAAGTAAACGGAAGGGTATGTTTTTTTTCTTTCTCTCCTTTTGAATGACATTTTGAAAAACAAAAACCAGCAACAATAGGGAAAAAAAAGGAAAACAAAGAAGAAAACAAATTTTCCTACATCATGAACCTTTTGTATATTTAAGTTCACAAGAGGCAACATATTTTCGGAACTCTTTCCGGTTAGCTTTTCTCAGCAATTAATTCATTATTTTTATTTTTATTTTTATTTATTCAAATGCCTGCTAGGCTGCATGTTTAGGCAAGATTATACGTCTGGAAAATAACCAGGATTAATAGCAGAGCTGTAGTTAAACTTCCTTGAACTGTGTTGCATGGATTTGGGGGCGAGATCAGAACCTCTGGATCTGGTTGAATTCCTAGCGCTGGAAATCTGTTTGCAGATTGGCACAGAATGATTTCCACCTCACTGCCAGAGTACAATGCTGTGCAATGAGCCGTGTTTTTCTTAGGAGACTTATGCTTTTGATCTCTAAAAAAATCTGGTTGAGATTAAGTGCGATGTGCATTTATTCTACTTCATCATTTAGCAGTGATTTTTACAAAGGCACTTCATGCTGTACTCTGGGACTTGGATGGCTTTGAATTCATGGAATATTAGATCTGATCTAAGGCTATTCTGTTTCAGTCTTGTTATATGACTCCTTGATGCAGGTTAGTTTGGAATACTTTTTGCTTCTGTTTCCATGTTTCAAGGGCTGAGATGAGAGGTCAAAGGGCCTTTTTTTTCCTCTCCTGTTTTATGACTGAATTGGAGGAAAGTGGCTTGAGTGGAAACTGGAAATGGAAGTTGGAAGTCTGCTTGAAGTAGATGAGGGAGGATATACTCAGATTTAATGCCTTATCCATTTTGGAGAACTTTTTATGGCAGAAAAGAAGAAATATGGAGTCAGAAGAAATAGTGATCATCGTGTGTCCTTTACATGTTAAAGTAAATTTAACATCTCATTCCAGTGTAGCTACACACTTCCTGAAGAATCCCTCTTACAAACTAGCATTCTTTCTGCTAGTTTTCACTGCCTGGAATTGAGATCATAAGATCACTACTGTTTATGCAATCACATCTTCCAGTCATGTTTAAGATTTGGTTTTGAGCTCTTTCATCAATGTTAAATTGACTTAAATTGACTAAATGGTATAAATAAAAACTAAATGATAAGACAATAAATGACATTGCTTGCCTGTATATCTAACACAGTTGTTATTTGACACATAATTAATTTCAGAATGTAGATAATAGTATAAGTTATGAAGTATAAAGTGCTGGTCTAAGAATTCTAGTTGTGTCTCATTTAAAAGTCCTCTTGTCAAAAATGAGATTTAACTGCAATGGAATCAGTCACTTTTAACTTTGAAAGAGGATTCTTTGGACATGGCTGACGTCTATGAAATATTTAACTGCCCACTCAAAAGACAGCAGCATCTTGTAGTAAAAACTACTGAAAGTAGCAGCTTTTTTTTTTTTTTTTTTTTTTTTCTTAAATGCGTAGACCTCCAATTTAGGTAAAAGTTCCTTTTATTTTTCTAATTTTTATTTAAAGATTGAGGGTTTAGTCTCTAAATCATTGTATCTGTAATTTACTCTATTTATTTGCTTTGTTACTATGTTAACCAGGGCAGGTCAGACTAATTTCTGTGTAATAGTATTTTTAGTTACTAAAGAGAGACTTATCCTTGTTTTTACCTGGTTTGGCCTTTTAAAAAATGTTGTTTTTTTTTTTTTCTGTTTTCTTTTTCATTTTCAGGTGGGCTGGTTTCCATCTACTTACGTTGAAGAGGATGAGTGAATTAAAAACTTTTCTCTGCTGACCAGCAATTTCAGGGATTGTAGAATTTAATAACTTCAAGCATTAATGGTCTTGTTAAGTACTTAGGCAGCAGCATTTTGTCTGTCTGAACCTTCTAGTCTTATTGTTGGGATTTACAAAGAACTTTGTGTGAACAGAACCTTGCCCAGAGCTGTGCAAGAAACAACCTGCAACTTTGCTGTCACTGGGGATCAGTACAAAGTCCAGTGCTCACCTTCCCAGAAGATTTCAGGAAAACAAATTCCTTTATTCTGTTTTTCTGTTTTTCACCCTGTACTACACCATGATTTGTAGCTCTGGCTGAATGTTTAATAAGTCTGTTTTCTTCTAGCTAACATCTGTGATGATATGAGGAGATGAAGGCTTATTATTCCTTATCATTGTATGCAGAAAAAACAGTCATTCAGGTGGGCATGAAGTGGAGTCGATAGATTTTTCAAAATATCAAACTGTCTTACTTATCACCTTCTAAACAGTTGTACGCTAAAAAAAATCATTCTGAAGTAAATATGAATGTTGTAAACGGGAGTAGCATATATGTATGTGTAATTAGCTAACTGAATCCTTGAAGGTTTTGCCTAAATCTTCTAACAATTTGTTTGAAGAAGTCATTTCTAAAAAGTTTGGTGGCATGATATCGCTTGAAAAATTATCTGCAAAGTGGAATTCTGGGTTTGTTCTTTGTCTTCTCAGCTTTATTAATTCAGCAACTGATAATTTAAGTGAAACTTGAGGGTAATTATGGGAAGAGTCATTTTAAAATTGTAAGAATTAGCATTAAATAAATATTGTAATTCTATTGTATAGCAGGATATACTGATGCAGGATGATTTCATTTCTTGAGAACAAAATTGTATATCTTAATCTCTTGGATGATTCATATGAACCTTTTGATGCTTCCCACTATAAGCTGTTTTTTCTGGTTAGACAGGATCTTCTCTTCCTACTAAAATCACCTTTTGTGCTCTTAGAAGTTTAATGCAGAAGGAATTTCCAGAGTTCAGCGTGCCTGTTTCCCTCTTGTTTCCTGGGATGTCAATAGCAGGGCAGTGAGTGATCTTGTTGCAGTGTTGTGAATATCCTTAAGTAACAGTGGAATCCAGATTAGTTAGCTTGAAAGATCAGTCCTCAAAGTGGCATCTGCCCCTTGGGTGAAGCTGTTTTTTAAGGTATTTATGGAGTGTCAGAAGTGCTTTAAATTAAAAGAAATGTGGGTGATGCCTTCAGATTTACTGCTTGTAATATTTAGATAATTTCTAACTCATCTTGAAAACTTCAGAGAAAGTAAAGCTCTTTCTTTGCTTCTTCCTGGCCTCCTGGTCATCATGAAGAACCAAACACAGCACAGAAGATTGCAGTAATCCCCCTCTTCTCTGCAACCATCATATCCATCTGTTACACCTAGCATGTGCTGTTATGTGACCAGTTAAAAGCGAGGATCTCCTAATTAGAAGTCCTCTACTTGTTAGGTTCAGTTTTGCAGATGAAACTCTGCTGATGCTCTTAACTTTTCAAGGATTTACCTCAAAATTATGTGAACTGTGATTATGTTGAGTACATTGCTTGATGGAAAAATTCAGTGTTTGTAAATATGTACATTATGCATAAAACATTTTGTAAATGACCTGTACAGCAGTGTAGACTGAGATATATTGTATTTGATCATGTTTTGTCATGCAGTTTTACTGTCAGTTGTGAGTCTGATCCTATGTTCCCTAAGTAGATGAAGTTAATGCACAGTTTTGCCCTCTCAAGGGCTAGAGAAATGGGTTATAGGCCTGTGAAGTGTTTAGTGCTTTGCTGTCATACAGTTCTGAGAAAGAAGCAGTTTAATTCAGTGAGTTAAGGAATGCATCAGCCATTCTGGACAGCTTGTATTTAGAATCATTTTGAGTCCTCCCTCCATCCTAAAATTGCTGTAAAGCCTTTAAGTAACTTCTGAATCCAGTAATCAGCCTTGGAGAAGAATGAAAGCCATAGATAAACTTACTTTTGTGGCATAAATCTATGTTCTATTGTCTGTGTTTAATGCCCTGTATTAATTGAGTTAATGCTGCATCTTAAACTATATTTTCAGTACCAAAGACTTCTAGATATTCTGCAGTATTTCTTTCATGTACTTCCTTTGCTTGTATGGAGGTTTTGTTGTCATGCAATGCTGATGTTACCATACTTTAATTTGTAACATTTTGTAAATATGTTAAGTATAATAAACTGGTCAATTTGTTCTTTTGAGTATGTGTCAAAATACGTAGCTGAGTAGTGTGAAGTTTGCGTTCCTTTTGCCTCACAGTCTTCTCATTGTGAGCAGAAATTGATAATGCTGTTTTGGTTTCCCAGATCTGTATAATCTTTGTTTAGTTGTGGGACTGAACTGTCAATGTAACTGGGTTGTTATTGGTTTCTTTTCATAGCTGGAATAATTTGTGTACTGCCACATCAAGACAAGTGGTGTGTTTTGTTTGTGTTTAACTGTAAGGAACACTGTGGAATCAGTCATATGCTATTGATTTTTATCTATTAAAGCTGGTAACTTGTAGTATTTGACTGAAAAAAAACTGAAATTGGTCTATGAAATTTACTTTTATGTATCATATTCTTAGGAATGTCCTTCCACATTTTTTTTTCTTCTGCATTTGTCATATATGGATTAACATACAAATTCTGGTTGAATTGAGCTCTAATCTTGAAAATAGTTTTTGTTTACTTTCATGGGCTACTTGAAAGTCTTTTAATAGTGTAACCCATTCATACGTTATTTACAATATAAAAAATTATAGTGTTTATGTAAGTATTTCTGGGTAGGTGAATTAATTCAGCAAGGTCCGTAATGATACAATTCCAACGTTGCTTCATTGTGCTACTTCTGTTTTTCAGTAGCAAGTCTTTTTTTTTTTTTTATGGAACTACTTTTCTAATAGATAATTATTGAACTTAATGAGGCATTTACACATCTCTACAGATGTAAGGCATAATTTTCCTGTCAGCCGTGAACATGACTCATAACTGAGCCACACCTAATGAAAGATGCAAAAATGTTTCTCAATTAAGTTCTCTTGTTAACAGTATTGCACTCAGTCACAGATCTTCTCCTTCGCCTTTTATGTGAGAAGAGGGATGCATCCTCTGACGGATGAGAACTGTGATTAGGGCCCAAGAACCACTTATGACTGGGTACTGGTTGAATTTTTCAGTTGTGAGTCTTGGAAACTCACTTGAAAATCTCAATTTGACAAAAAAACAAACAAACAAAAAAACAGTGGAAATGATGTCAACCAGAATATATTTCTCCTCTGCTTCACAGGCTGACTCTAGATGCTCTCTGAAACAGAAGATAATGTCAATTCTAACTGTTTTAGTAGCTCATAGAATTAAGATAGAGGTGCTGTCTTTAAAAAATAAATAAAAAGGTTTGTTCTGTTGACTTCAATGTTCAGTGCAAAAGCATTTGTTCCTAGTTCACAATCAATATTTTGAACTATTTTTGAAAAAAAGTTGCAAATACAGTATAGTTTATGCACTAATGTTGTCATGCAGATCAACTTAACTGTATTGACACAATCATAGAACCTGCAGAAGGAGTGGGAGGAGGCGCCACTTGAGGATCATCAAAGCCATGTCCTGGCTCTGGTACCAATTCGGCTGCTGAAATTTCACATGACTGTTTTACCTGAGACTGTTTTATCTAAAATTCAATTTCTTCTGTTCACGGAGCATTGCTTTTTCCACTTGAGCAAAAGAGGAAACGCTGCAAACTGATTTCTAATACAGTATTCAGTGGCTCTGCTTTCATCTGTAACATGGTAGTGATCATGAAACAAGAAAAACATTGTCGGTCAGGTTATACCAGTTATGCTGATAGACAGATGTTCAGAGTCAACCCCAGTAAGGTAAGCACCACACAGCTCACTTTCTTTACAGTGGGACAGGGAAAGAGTAAAAATGACAACTTGTATCCAGATGAAAATAGTTTAATAAGGAAAAGAGAAGTGGTAAAAGAAAAACAAGTGACACAAAGCCAATCGCTCACCATCTTCCAACAGTAAACTGATATCCAGTCAGTTCACAAGCAGAAGAGAGCTAACCACCCGAAAACTTCCTTTCCATTTTCTTGCTGAACATGTTATTATGTAGCAGGGAATATTTCTTTGATTAATTCTGGTCATCTGCTTTATGTTCCCTCCCAGCCTTCTGTGCACCCCTGATCTATTCACTGGGTGCGGGGTGAGAAACAGAGAAGATCTTGATGCTGTGAAAACAGTGTTGAACATTGGTTAAAATACTTCTACTGGCTCTTTTGTTTACAGATCTAAAAACAGCATCCTATGAGCTGCTATGAAAAAAGTGAACTCCATGTCATCCAATATAGCAGGTATAAAAGTAAAATAATAAGTAAACCAGGAGATACTAGATGTACGTGGAATCCATGGTACTTTAGCAAGCCATGTTAGTATCTGTTTCAGTAAATTCAGCAGGGATCATTTCTCATGCACAACGTTAAAACGTTATACCTTTGCATTTCAGAGGAAAAAAGAAGTTAATACATTAACTAGCCTTTCTTGAAACGAGTCACGAAATTTTAGCTCTTACCTGGGTAAGGGGGAGGTAGTTTGGAGTAATTTTGACTTCATAAAGCTGTGGGGTAAGAGGTTAATGCTGTGTACTTTTTCACAATGCTGAAATGTGTGATACATACATAATTAATAATAGAAGTATAGAAAGGATTAAGCATCAGAAATTGACTGCAGAAGGGTGATTCATTTATGCGTTATTTTAAGCAATTTCCTTCTTAAGAACAAAGACCAGTTTGTTTTCATAGCAAATGGGATTTGAGTTACTAATTTAGCTTTTTAATTCTTGATCTGAGTAGTTTATTGTCCATTCGTTATGAGGCTCTCTGCTGCTTTGCATGGTAGTGAAGTCAGATTTAGTTTATCCTGTAATGTTTGAGGTGTTAGTGACTTTCTCTGTTACAGTTTTTTACTTGTCAATGTGCTTTTCAAAAAATATGCAGTTCATTTTAGAATGTGGCAACATGACCTTAAGTAAACATAGTAGTACAAGAGATGATAAGTTTGGAGGCAGCTGTTGGTCAAGGGGCATAACGGTGTTTCGTTTCTTTAATAACTCTAGCCTTTAATATGAAACCTTATGACTGTAGGGAAAACAGAGATCAGTGAATAAGAAATAAAATGTTGATACCATACTATATGTGTTAGGAAGAGCCTGTTGTGTGATAAATTCATAAAATTCATAAACAATTGCTCAAAATATTAAATGTTTGATGATAGCATTGGATTGAAATAAAAAATTCTTCATTACTTTTGTACTGGAAAGCTTTGCTGATGCAGCAGAGAGATCAAGCACAGTTGGATTTGGTCCTGCTCTTACTAGAGAACTCTATAAATTTTTCTTCAATTACTTTTATTTTTTTCCCCAAAGTAGTTGTAAGTTGTCTTCAGTGAAATGCAGTATTGTTCCTAGGATTCTACGTCTTACTCATGCATAAATCTAATGGAAACATGTACAATTAAAACAAAGTTTTCTCAGTAGTTTTGCAATCAATGTCCTGGTATCCTGTCAGCTGAAATGAGGCAGGAGGCGTCCACACCACTGGGTTGCTAGGTAATGTACAAGCAGCTTTCCTAACTATTCTCACAGATATTTCTGTGTGTGTTCTTTTTTTTTTTTTTTTTTTTTTTTTTTTTAATTTTCCTTTTTTTTGAGATAGACTTCAGATGGCTGTAGGGTATAGAAAACTTTTTTTTTTTTTTAATGCAAGAGAAGGGAATGCTTACATAGAGGAGTTTTATTCTCTTGGTTCTGAATACAGCGTTGTTAAACTTGGAGTGATTTGTGTTTATGGTGGATGAAAGATTAAACTGCCTGGAACTGTGTGTTCTGTTAAGTACTGGGTGTGGCTCTTTGGTGTCATCAAAATTGAGTGGTTTAGATGAAAGAGCCCTTGAATGTACTGCTGTACTGCACTCTAATATGGAGGTTTTGCATAATATTTTCAGGAATAATTCCAACTAGAAGATGCAGTGGCAGGTTTCCTATTCTTATTTTATTTTAAAGAGTGATCTGTTGCTTCTGTAGTTGTATAGCATATCCTGTTGGATCAAGAAGAGACAGGAATTGAAATATTAGAATGCTTATTGCTCTCTGAATCCGTACAGCATTAAAATTTTTCTAGCTAGTGAGCTTTGGAAAATCAAGCCCCAGTAATTTAAAGAAGATCCAGTTAAAACTTTTCTATCTTGGCAACTTTCATTCACACTTTCAGGGAATGTACCCTTTTTTTGACATTGTTCTAAACATGGGAATTTGGGCCTAGACTTCCTGCCACTAGAGTTTGATTACAACACCTCAGACTTACTTACAGAATATACTTACAGAATACTTAAAAAAACAACTAAACAATATAAATACCTACAAATGTGCAAAGACCCTTTTATATTATATTTTCGGTAGTATGCCAGTAAACACGCAAACAGGTACCTAAAGGATTTATATTGAAAATATTGCCAGTCATGTTCTCTCTTTTCCTCCTACTGCAAAATGCTGTAGGGCATTAGGAAAAAAAAAAAAAAAAAAAAACACATAATTTTCTCCTTGCTTGACTTTTTGTAGATTGTTAATAACTGTGTCAGCTCTTGGTGGAGCATCCTTTCACTGCATTTTAAATATATATGCACAGATACAATGGTTTATCTCCTAAATGCAGCTGATTTGAGTTCTGATTTTTTGATTGTTATAAATACTTTGTAGTTATCAGTGAAATAAGTCAACAAGCACAATAAGAAAAGAACTGTAGCCCAAATAATATGCATCTAGTCAATAAGATTCATAAAGCTAGGTATTTTCTCTTTTGGCTCTCTATTAGTAATGCACTGTGAAGAGCAAGAAGCTTTATTTGAATGTCACTCTAATTGCTAAAAGTATTCAGCAAAACATTGATTAGATAAGGATTACTAAGTAATACTTAATAGGAATCCATAACTAGTTCTCTTGGCTGATATTTGGAGCTTATGCTATGGCTGCTATGTGAAGAACCATGTAGTGGTTGAATCTCTTGTACTGATGGTTGCTTATATTGGAGCAGGTGTTGATGAGTCTTTGTGTAGCACTATCCTGCAAAATGTCAAGATTTGGTCCACTGATTAATTAAATAAATTCTAAGAACTATATTAAAAATATCTTGATACTGATTACAAGTGTATCTGTAAGATAAGATTGTCTGACATAGTATGCATTCAGATAGGCATACAGAATACCTGTTTCATTGTTTTCCATGCAATTAGCCATCATTTGGAACCTTGCTTCCATTTAAGAGAGGATTAGGGGAAAAATCATGTTATTTTGTTGATGCAGCCAGTAAACTAGCAGAGGGTACAGAATTTTCAATTTTTCAGACCAAGAACCATTTTCATTTCTAGAAATTAAGATTTCTCATGGATACTTAGTTCAAAAAATATTTCATTTCTGGCTTTTTTCTCTGCTTCCTTTCTATCTCTTCCTTTTTTCTAACCACATGAACAAAAATGCGCTCCAGTCAATCCTGTGTCAGTTAGCAATACCCACAGAGATGTTTTTTTGCCAGCTTGTATTAAATTATCAGGAGTAGCTTGCCCTGGGCAGTAGTTTCGTATTATACTCACCAGTGCAAGAAGCATTTAACTGCCTTTTTCATATAGACACTGTGAAAAATGCTTAGTAGAGCATTAGCGTCAACTTGTTGAAGTATGCATATTAAAGCAGCTAGGAACCCTTTCCAGCATAGTAGCACAGTGTGGGGTGTATATTCCATAAGAAACCTTAGGGAATACAGGTTATGACAAATTCAGTGGCAAAACACAAACTTAAGTACAGTCAAAATTCATTGCTTTTGTGAAAGGTAACATTTTTTGTAGATGATTTTTCTCGTTTATTTCTTTGATAATAGTGTTCTGTATGTTCAATATAGAACATTAATAGGATCATCATATCACTTACTCAGTAGTTGTATTTTCTTATGAAAGAATCTATTGGGCAATCTGGATTTGGTTTCTTGAGAAGTTTGGAGGAATTTTGCTTAAGGGGAACTGAACACCCATTGTAACGTTCTGTTGAGTAATGGAACTTTCCAGAGATTTTAAATTTCAAAATACTTTGTTCTGCTTAGGTTCTGTTGTGCCTCAGATCACAGTAGCTTGTTAGGAGGAGGGCGAAAATCCTGAACTGAGTTACTTCTACTTTCAAGATCAGAACTTAGTGTTCTGTGCTGTATTATATTTGCTTCAGGCTTCTGTGATGAGAAATTTCTTAAGCACAGACCATAGGGAATGTAGAATATAGCCAACATCCTCAGAAGCAGTTCAAGCTTGACCAGAACTGAAAAGTTTTGTTTTACCATGGACTTTTCATTGTCAAAAAGATACGGACAAGTGCAAACTAAAGCCATATGCATCACTCAAGATGAGTATTCTTGAGAATTATTCAGCTGCATGAGTTTTATTGGTGATAATGCCTGAGGACATGTCTTAGAATAAGTCATAGTTCTCTGGTGATCATGTAAAATAACTGTCCAAAAAATTATATTCCAGTTGCAACTCAAGCAGACAGATATTCATTGTGTAGGGAGGAACACGTTAGCATCGCATATATGGAAGCTGATCTTAAAGATGTAATCTAAAAGTGGCACAGAAGTCTCAAATTATATTTGTGAGACCTGAGCTTTCCTACACTTTGACCTAACTTCTACAATAATCCTGGATTATCAAAAATGAAGTAGAAAAAGAATCAAGATCTATAGCTTCTATCCAGCTGTTTTTTCCATTAAAGGAAATGCTTTGATGCCTGATATTTTTGGCAAAACTAGAAAGATCTGTGGAAAAGAGTTGAAAAACATAAATTGTCTTTATGTTCTCCTTGCTTAGTTAGTCTTGCTTGGGGTTTTTGATTACAGTGGCAAATGCAAGAAAAACTCATTTTCACATTTGTTGACTTGAGTTATGAATTAGCCACAGGGCAGCAAATATCTGTTGGATGAAGATGGACTGTCTCACTGTACAAGAGTTCTTGAGGCTGAGAAACTAATGTCATGCTTACTAACTGTTTCTGTGTTTTTTTTTTTTTTAAGGCCACAGTTTATCTGTCTGCTTTAGAAATTGTGAGATTTTATTATTATTTGAGATAACAAAAGATTGTCAAGAATGGTCTTACATGTGACAAAATCAGGAGGCTCAAGTTAAGCTGAATCCTCAATCTATGCATAGATGAAAAAGCAAGCAGTGAAAAGTAAATGCTAAAGAGCTGTATGTTCTTACTGTTCATAAAAATGCTATGCAGTAGCCAGGAGAACAAAATTAGGGAACTTGACAATTGAAATCTACAGGGGCACAGTCAATTTGCTCACCTGAATGGAAATAGGATTTTATTATGTTACTGCAGCTACTGTAGTATCTGAGACTCAATGTTCATTTTTCAAGTGATTAAAAATATTGTGGGGAACTTGTAATTTATGAGTATTGCAGAAATGATCAACAGGGATTCTGTTTAACTTCCATAGATTAAGAAAATAATAGTAAAAGTATTCTGTGTAATAACTGACACAAAGCATCTACCCATGACTGTTTCCTTTGTCTCCTGTGGGCAGGAATGTTTATGGGCTTACAATTACTCTTGAGAAACAAACTCCTTTTGACCACAATGTGCTACTCATTGGTGTATTTTTGACCAGCAAGTGCTCACTGGTAGTAGTTAAGTCAGTACTAGCTAGATAAGCTTTCATATTTTTAACTTTCTGTATATATATTAAGCAAGTATAGAGAAAGGGGGTAGTATTGCGAAAAGCTGCCTGAATGGTAAATAGTGACATTTGTCACAGTTCATTTTCTCCTTCCCTAATCTTCCCCTTAAAAACTGTTGAAAAGCTAGAGTTCTTTGGTGTTACTTATATCAGAATTGGAAAGTTTCTTACCTGGCAGAAGGTGGCTCAGGGGCTGCTGTATGAGATGTGAACTGTTGATTTGTTTAGCTTGCTCCCTCAGAGGTATGCATTCGTGTTGCACTGGAGTTGGGAAACTGTTTACAGACACTGTTCATGGCAAATCTGAATTTCCTATAAACAGCCAGCATTTTGTGCTTGGGTTTACATACAAATCAATAATCTTTTTGCTGCTGAGCAGATCCTGTAATTTCTAATATAACTAAACAAGCAGTAGCATGAGTATATTATTGTCTAAAAACAGGTGCTAGAACGAAACAAATGGTTTTATTGATTCTCCCTGGGTTAATTAACATTTCAAAGAACCCCCACCCTCTTTCTCTGTGGCTTTGTGAATTATCAATACTGTGTAGACAAGGTTTCCTTATTAGGTTTTGGTACTTTAAGAATACGTAACATCAGACTTAAGGACTACAATTTTGATACTGGGAAAACTATGTACTTTTAGCAAAGATATTACTGTCTCAGAGGCTATTTTTCCTCCTCTCCTTTTAAGGTCTCCCTCTTTGTAACAATATTAGGTATGGATTGATTTAAAGAAATGGCGAACTGTGCTGCTGAAGCAAAGAATAATGGTTCGGAGGGTTGGGGTGAAGGTTGTGTGTATGTGTGCGACAAAAGTGATATATGTAAATAACAGTGGCAAATTGGTGGATCCGAATGATAGAGTATTTAGGAAATTGGTAGAACACAAAACAATATTTCATTTTCATGGAATATGTTTCCACCTACTGCAAAACAAGATCCAGTTGATCAGTAAGTGTGTTTAGTCAGCAGGCTGTGAAAAGCTGGTGTTACATTTCCATCATCCATTTGCCCTATGGCTAGTGCAAAGATCTTCTGACTGGGTTACCCATGTTTGGTGCTGAGTATTGGCCAGCATAAGAAGAGTAATCCTAAAATCTGCGTTACCTGGCAGCACTGGCAGGTAATCTGGACTGGCATTTTTCACTTCAGATTGTATCCATTATTCCTCAGAGGAAAACTATAACCAGTGCATTTGAATGCAAGATATCAAGCAGAACTCTGTTATAAGTGTATACCAGAAGACGTTTACATCTGTTAGCTTGTTAGTGCAGTCATATTCAGGGAGAGCTTTTGATCAGTATTCTCATCTTTGCTGTGATGAGAAAAGCTGATATCCAAAGAGGTAGAGGTCTCTGCTAGGACTGGAGGGAGAAGTGATTAGTTTGGGGACACCCTACAGGGTACAGCCTAAACTTGTACTGAAAGGAAAGAAGACATTTTAAAAGAAAGGCATGTTCTTTGCTATATAATTCTAGCACACAATGCTCCCTGAGCAAATACATGTGCACTAATAAATGTAAGAGGAAAATGCCATGGAAGGCAGTATATCAAAAAGTAATTGACTGGAATATTTAGTGAGCTTAATTTATAGTGCTGAAAGAGAGACAATGGCATACTGCAGAAGTCTAAGGTCTAGAAGGAGAGATTTGCAGTACTTACTGTTCAGCCTTCGTCATTACTTCCTAGGAAGGGTGTGTTGGAGCAGCACTGAAGCTGAAACTGGAGGATGTGAGTTTATTCCTCATTTTGGTAAGCTGTGTAGCTTCAGCGTTTTCAATAACTTGACAGTTTTGAATTAGTATAAAGCTGAAGAATTGGATCATTAAGCTTCAAGTTCAATGGAAATTGGAACTTCCAAGGAACACTCCTCTGATTAGGGCTGAAGCTCCTTGAACACTGAGTGAGGGCACCATAATCTCAAAGTGTTGTAAATATCATTTTAATTTACTGTGGCTTTAACTGCATTGAATCTGGTCTAGTATTAGATATGGAGGTTGGTGGTACTGCATGTGGCACGGTGTTGGAGCTTTGATCCTTGAGGTCCCTTCCACCTTAGGCCACTCTATGATTGTATGAATGCTTAATAGGGCTAAATTAAGGTCAGTCAATCTGCTGATAACTCCAGTAAAGCTATACATTTCTGTCTGCTCCCCTACATTTTTCACTAATGACTTTATCTTTGATTTAAGTTATATTGTAAAGTTTTCATTTGAAATTACAATTACTCTTTGTCAGAACCCAGTCATTCCTCTTGTCAAAAAGACATATAACGTATTAGCTTAAGGGCAGTTGCTATTAACTATGTCGGTGACACGTTGTTATATAGGATGGGCAAGTCTACATACATCTTCGTCAACTGATCAGGCTTCGCTTACCATGCAGTTTATTTTTTTTGGTACTGCTGCTGAACTAATCATGCAAAATCAAACCAAACACATTTCAACTTGGCTTTGATACCATTTTCCTATAATTAACATCTGCTGTCTCCTGAGCTCATTGAAGAATCTTTTTTGTTTGTGTTTATAACTGCAACAGAAATTAGTTTGTTGAAGGGGGCGAGAGAAGCATTTGGTTACCATTTAATCTGTGTAAGCACTTATGATGATGAAGCTTTCAGATCACAGGAAAGAAGGGACCAAATGGGATGTTTGTGCACTATTTCAGCTTGTGCAAGATAGCTTCTGCTTTACTAGACAATGCTATTTTTCTCTGTTACATCTGCTTTCACTTGTCACCTCTCCAGGATGTGCTGGAATGTGGTAAAACATCCTGTGCCTTGTTTTATTTTCAGTGGACCTGGGGGCCAGATCTTACAAGGCTCTGATGTGTTTGGAAATCACATGTCATTATCTGCATCCTTAGAGCTTTAAAAATCAAGTTTCATTACTACAGCTGAAATATGCTTGGGTGTTTTCTCTGTTATAAGTACAGTGGGAGTTCGCACCAGCTGTGTATGTGGGAGGGATTGTTAACATCCAGTGATGATGTAAATTTGTTATTATTTCCTTATGAATAGAAACATTCTTATAACAAAGGGGTATGTGTTGGGTCTTTTTTTTCTTCTTAAGACATGTAGGCAGTGTTCCTCCCATCTTGATACATTGGCAGGCCTCCATTTTCTCACAGCTTGACTTGAGATGTTTCCGGATGAAATCGTGGCTACATTGAAGTCCCTGGCATAACTCCAGCAAAGTTCGAGAAATGGAGCTTCATGTACTAAATACAGATGTGTTTTTTAATTTTACTTTCAGTGATTTAGAATCATGCTAGCCATGCAATTTGCCTTTAATTTCCCTGTGCTGCTTTTGTCCTCACCTAATTCGACAAGAAGGATAGCTATGAACTCTTTTACTTTACATTGTGTGCCCTTTTCTCTTTCTCCCTGGGTTTACACAAGTTATATGCTGGATTAGCAGCCACCATAAAAATGTTTAGACACTGTGACATTTCAAGCCCAAAACAATAAGCTGTATCATCATCTACATCTAATTATCAGTACAACTTCCCTTCAAGTATTAGGAGACTAATATGTTGCCCACTGCCCTCCTTGATCTGAAGAGATGCTTGCTTATTAGCCTGTCAAGCAAGACTGACCATTTTAAGCTTTTGTCCTTTCTTATGTACTCCCTCACTTCCTGCTTGTACCATCCTGTCCTTTGCCAATCTGTTGTCAGCATTTACCCAATCTTACCATACTAACATAATACAGTACCACGCTGCCTCTTCATGGGGACTTGGGAAGTAGGTACTGGTCATTTTTCCTTCCTGAATCACAATTTACAGATCAGTTACTACAGTTCTTTGCCTCCTAAAATTATGTTTATGATTTTAGATAGCTAAGGTCGTCTGACTAACCTGACCCCTAAGCATTTAAAATGCCCCTCTGGGACAGTAGCTGTTTTCAGCTGATAACCGGACCCCTTTAGTCATTTTTAACATTATCTTGCAAGTGATCATCCACGTGGAAATTACTTGTCAGATGCACACCCTGAGAACCTAGTGGTAAAAAACAAACAAACAAAAAAGTGCTCACGGACAACACTGTTGGTATATAGGATGATTTCATCTCAGCTGTTACTTCTGCTCCACCAGCATGTTTCCACCTTAGATCACTTTTAATTTCCATCAAGAAAGCATAAGTTCTCCTTCAAAGAGAATCCCATGTGTTTGTCTTCTGTAACAAGACACAGAGTCATGAAGGCAAACTGATCTAGGAAGGGGAGAGGTATATTTTCTCAATTTCCTTCTGCATCTTACAGTGAATTTCTCACTTGAATCCAGAGCAATTAGTACCATATACACAGCTCCAAGGCTATAAAATAATTTCTGTCAGTATTAAGTAAGAAAGTTTTTTTAAAAATAGGCAGATGATTTAGGATTTTACAATTTCTCATAATGTTGCCATTTCTATGAGCTGGGGATTGCCCTGGAGGAGTTTTGTAGAAACTATGATTGCTGTTTTCATTTGGGAACACTTGTGCCAGATTTAAGGTTTATTGAGTCACAGGTACAATCATGAAATGCAACATTATATTTGCCACTTTATGAAGAATGGAAGTCCAGGACTGGTCAGCAGAACAGCATTAGTGACTTACAGTGCCAGCAAGAAAGCTGAGGGAATATGTAAAATGGAAATCATAGGCTGCAAGGGGTGCAAGCGTAGGTGTGTTACAGAGCAGCAGATGTTCTTCTGGCAACTCTTCTGGTGCTCTCTTAAGACAATGAGCACAATGATGCCCTAATTTCAATGGAAAAGGGAGCAGGCCCCTGGGGAAGTGGTGGGATCTGTCTCTGCTAACATGTCTGTGAAATAGCCTTGGTGTTGACTGTACAAGTGTCAGCTGCGCACACTCTTGGATGGAGAAAGAGAGCTGGGGAGATGTGTACATATGTGGGAACATCTGGTGTGGAAACTAATCAAACTGCACAAATTATTTTCTTTGTGTTTTTGCTTCTCTATGCCAAAAAGGAGAACAGGAGTTGAGTGTTGAGCCTTTTCAGACAGCACAGCAAATCCTCCTAAAAGAAGGAGGATTTTTCTTCTGATAGGAAAGCCACTTTTCTTTAAACTGAATCAATAGGCCAGGAGGGTGACATCCGCACCTCTCTTGCTGCCACCCACCCACCCTTGCTATTCCTGTGTGTTTGAGCAAAAACAATTCCTTTAGTCATTCATCTTCCCGTCTAGTGGGACTTTTTTCTCTTGTCCACCGCATGGAAGTTCTACTCTTGCAGCAGGAGAGTGTTGTTCCTTATGGGAGAAATCCAGTTAACATGAAAATATGAGAATGCCTACTAGAGCTACCCTGGCAATTCTTATTTCAGATTAGATACTGATGTAGTTTTGAGCAAAGTATTACCTGCTGCAGTTTAGTTAACAATAATTTTGCTTAATTTGTAACGCTGGTTTGCCTTTACAATTCTATACCAGCTTGTCTAATCAGCATACGAGACCCCACCACTAATTAAGTGAAATAATTGTCTGCATTGCTCAAGAGCTGCTTTGTTTTTTGTCTAAATTATAATACAGACATTAGCATGCTTGTGTGCATCCAGACGGTGTACAGATGTTAGGTTAAACAGAGCGTTGTTTTCCTTGTAGCCGCAGGATGGCAGGCTAACCTGAGTGTGGAGCAGCGCTGCAGTTAAGAGCATGCTGTGTCTGTGTATTTATACACACATATGTATACATAGAGAGAAAAATGATAAAGAGTGTAATTATTAAATCACAGATTTTCAAAGGCATCTAAAGAAATCCAGCAATCGGCTCCTTCTGAAGCCCAAAGATTTTTACACAAGTTTTTGTTGGAATGTGTTGAAACTCTCAGCCCATGTTTTATGCTAAGACACATTTAAGTAGAAAGTCTGCATGCAGACATGTTTTCTGCACTGAATGCAAGGTTTTTGAGTTTGGCCTGTCATCTTTGCAGTCATTGCCCCCCAGTGACTGCAGCAAGGCTGGAGTTATGGAACTAATGGCTTTGAAAATGCAGCCAGCACACAGCTTTAAGAAGGCTTTAAAACCACCTCAACCTTACTTGCTCAGCATTGTTAGAAGCTCAGAAAGTTGAGAGGTATGTTAGAAATAAGATGTGCTTTTCAAGGTTATGTTGTGGGGGAAGCAGATATACTTTTTGTAGGACTTGCTTCACACTTCATCCAACTTAGCTGAGAAATATTAGGCAGGTGAGGCATCTTAATCAGTAATGTGACATCCCAGAAATAGTGAAAATGGTGAAAAAAAAAAAAAAAAAAAAAGAGAGAGAGAGAGAAAAGAAAATGGCTAAACTAAAATTTTTCTACATCAGTCATTGTTCCCCATGAAGTTTTTGAAAAGTGTCCTTGTTCCTCCCCTTGACTTGCCAACAATTATTTCTGCTGTCTGCATTACTGACCCTCTCACATGCTCTCTGACTGTGTGATGACTGGCAGTGCTCTGTCTCCTGCTCCATTGGTGGTGGTGATCCCTCCTGTGATCCCTGGATAAAAGGTGATGTAGTGGCTGCTTTGCACTTTTACCAGCTTACCCCCTGAAGGATGCATATTTGGATACTCAGACTTTTCTTTCTCTGTTTAATAAACATGTGTAACTACAGTCAAGGCACTGGCTCACAGTGACAGGCACATTAGGTAATAAACTTGACATAGACAGTGGATATGTGTACAGGTTTAGGGCCTGCAGAGAGTTTTGTGTTAAGCTTTCTACCATCATGCATTCTGTAAGCTGTGGCTATCATTCTGAGTAATGAGGAATATCTCATGGATTTTGTATTTATTATTACCAAGATGTGTTGCTTTTGTTGCAAAGGTTTATATTGATGGAAACAGAATCTGTTCACAAGGCTCCAGAAGGTCACAAAATCTTCTATGCTATGAAGCTGGTAATGGCCTAAATAACTTCCTTTAGCTGAGATACAACTACAGAAGATAAAGATGATTTAATTTAGAAAGTAATTTGCAAATAAGCAGGTCAGTCGATGCTCAAACACAGTTATTACCTATGTATGTTCATATACTATGCAAACTCTTTCCTATGTAACAAAATTGAAATATTTGGTAAGTCCTATAAAATCTTCAGGTAATAAATACTACCAAAATATCACTTATTTTCAATGCTTTTGTGAATTGCTCTGAAAGTAATGCCTCCTATTTATTTCCGTGTAAACTACAGCAGAAACAAAGAGCAAAGTAACACTATTGGATAGAGTAAATTCTCAGTTATGAAAGACTATTTTTATATGTAGTCAGCACCTAGCTGCTCCATAGCTGTGCATTTTCTCCAGTGATGAACAAGAACCTGGTTGCCTTGCTGGTAATATTATGTACTAGCAGAGGTGGCCCACAGATACTGCCACCATTGTTGAAATGCACCACTCACTGTACTCACAACAACTGTTTCATCTCCTTAAGTGTTCAAATACTGTCAGTGAATATCAATGAGTGCCATTTTTTTTCCACATGGAGGAATTCAGTGATACACCTTTGCTTGGTATATGCTTCTATGTTAGATACTATTTTGTCAGACTGCTCCTCTGCTGCCATCTGTCACATGGCAACAAAATTTAATGGAGTACTGATGGAAAAGCTCAGTCTCTACTGCCACACAACTGACTTCCACTTCTGTTCTTGAGAACCAGCGTAATAAAGTAGGAGGCAGTACTTTTGGAGCAACCCTCATGTATATTAATTATGTAAATATTACAAGAAAATGAATCTGTTGTTAAGGATTACCTTACCCTTGCAGTGTACAGTCAGTGAAGTTTTTTTTCTTCCTGTTTTCTTCCTGTTTGCTCCTTTGACTTGAGCCTTTCTGCAGAAACCATTATTTTTGTGTCTGAGCCCAGAGTGAGAAGAATCAAGAATATGCCAATTAATAATGACTGGAGATAAGTGTTACATCTTCAGCTGTTTCACATAGTTTGAAGATGTGAGTGTGCTAAAGAAGCTTGTACTTTGAGACAGGGATCATACGGTAGAATCAAGAATGGGAAACCTACAAGTAGGTACAGAAAAATCTTTGTACTTTGATAAAGGTTCAGAACCTGGATGAACTGGGATCTTCAAGGAAGTGGGAGACTGCTGCTCCCAGTTGGGTGTAGAGTAGTGATTCATAATGGTGACCAACCACAGCTTTCAATGGCATCTTGAACAAGAGATCTTTCTGTTCTTCTGTGAATGGGTCTTTCCATCACCAAAGATCCAGAGTATGGTAATAATTGATGATGTGAGAGTGAATTTATTTAAGGATGTTTCCTTCTTGGGCACTTTGAAAATTTTGCTTTATACTGTCTTCTCTTTAATTCAACCTCATTCATGAAGCTGCCTGCAGGGCATCGTGGCCTCAAACACAAACTATTTGGTGTTTTATTGGGCATTTATTGGGCATGAGTTTTCTAATAATGCAGAAGTAGCTCTTACATTGATAAAGACACAGAGAACATGAATGAAAGCAGCTCTTGGTTTGAATAATTTCAAATGTTTGTCATAGAGTCATGAAATCTGGACTGGAAAGGAGAAAGCTTCACATATCAACCTAGCAACCTGCAATGTCATTATTTTTATCTTCTAGTTCTGAACTCCTGCTGATTCTGTACTTCTGCACGTGTCTGCATCTCTTCCTTGTTCTCAGTGGATGTGGAGTATGCTAGAAATCTTTTACCAAGTTTTGTATGTTTCTGTAGAAAAATGATGCAGGTTTAACAGCATGTGCAGGTATTTGTAGAAAAGCAAATGTGTTTCCCTCTTGGCTGTTTAGTTGTCTGTAACAATAATGTCATAAATAAACAATGTTTCCGTGAGGGAAAAGAGGAGATGTTTATCAGATAGAATACATGCCAGTTAGGATAACTCTGTACAAAATGTTAACATGGATTAAACAGGAAAACATGCTGCTGGCAAACAAATTGTTGGTGAAAACAGCTTCAGCTAGGGAGTTCCTTTCCCTGTTGGACAAAAATAGTGCCTCCATGCTGACCAACTTTTAAAATTAAGACATTTGTCACCAGAACTACTGGGTCTGTGGAAACATTAAAATGAGAATAATTGAAGTGCTGCAGTAGAATAATGCACAATAAATGGTGCAAGGAACTGTACAAATGTTGCAGATTAAAGTAGGATCAGAGAGATAATGCCTAAGGGATTACTTTTTCCTATCCTGAAATTATATTTCAGGAGAATTTAAAACCTGACTCTGTTTTGCTGAAATCAAGTTAAGGCTTTCCTTTGCACTCAGTGGACCTTGTGAGTAAACGCAGTCTGGTCAGTCCATGGAGAATGAATCCAAACTGCCAAGAGAATATATGCTTTATGTCCATCAGAGTCCTATCTTTAATAATATGGTTTTTCAGTCTGTTTTCTTCTTCAAGGTATGGTTAAGGGATGGAAGGTTACCTTGTCCTCTTTCCACTTCCACTTGTCTTCCTTTGTTAAGATAGACAGGTAAGGAAAAAAAGAAAACAACTCTAGTTGGGCATCTCCATTAATATTGTACTAATTGCATCACGAGTGTTACCACTCACGTGCTTGTTGGTAAAAGTAATAACAAAGCCAGTTTTGTCATCTCTGGTTTTGGGTTTCAAAGAAGCAGAGGGCTGGATGGTAATAGCATCCAGCAAATAGCAATGGAGCACACAAGTGGTACATCCTCAGAAAGATCCTACCTCTTCTCAGCCATCACAAAGCATTTGTAATGATATGCATTATAGAGCAGGAAGAAAAAATGCATTAAAATTATCTTCAGCATTATTAAAATGGATACTTCAAGTTGAGCAAGTGCTTAGTTATGTTAATTTTTTTTTTAACATTTGCCATCCTAAACTGAATCTAAATTAATCTTTGACATCTGTTACAGGAATTTTACATTTGTAGTTTTCCTCTCCACACTTAGATACATGTTTATGCTTGAAAACTGGCACATTTTAATACCAATAAGTGACATTAATAAATAATGTGAAGATGGAAAGCATGTAAAAATTCTACTACAGAATTCAAAACAATCTATGATTATCTTGTTATTGTTCATTTATGTACTTTGTCGGCTCAGTGAACATGGTAGAAAACAGGAGAAATCTGGTCTTTAGTAAAAAGTATTCGTATTGGGAAAGTTGCTGTTTATATTTGAAGAATGGGAAATGCAACTGGGAGAAAGGCAAGGTAGTGTTTGAAAGCAGAAGAAGAAAATGCAGAGACATTAGAGATAGGTAAACTGTGGAGAAGGTAAGTATATTCAATCAGTTGCTCTCTATTGATTTGAAGGTAATCTCTGCCATATTACCATGTACTGATATATGGACTAATTAGTTGAACAAAGCAAAAATATTTATAGAAAATATTTCTCTCAAGCAGCCACCAAAGCAACCAAACAAAGGGAAAATGGATTCTCTGTGTTAAAAAATTAAATTCAATCTATATTTATGAGCCCATTCAAAATGTAGAGCCGTTTTGCTCTCAGTTTTCCAGTAAGCAGAAATACCCATGCATCATAACCTAATTGTGTCAGTATCTAGACATTTATGGAAGAAATGAAATGCTGAAGCTATAGGCATTTCCAGCTATAAATAATATTGTATATTAATTTATTAAGTCATAATCATTATATGTGCCTTAATACATCCAATAAAGTAAAATTTGGACAAGGAGGAGGGTAAAGTAGATAGCCAGAGTCTTCCTTTTAGAAGAAGATTTTAGTGTTTTACTGTTTTTTACATAGGTTGCTCCAAAAGCAATGCCTCCTATTTATTGCCATGGAAATGACAACAAATAGAGCACAATATCAGTTGGATAGAGCAAATTCTCAGCTACAAAAAAACTATTTTTTTTCAACACAGTCGACACCATCAGCTATGCATTTTCATCAGTGATGAATAAGAGCCTGCATGCCATGGTTATAACACTGGCGTCAATGACCTGCTATCATCACTGCTGAAACGTACCGTCCACTGACTCACTTACATCCACTGTTTGGTCACTGTAAATATTCAGCAAGTGTCAATGAATGTCAATGGGTGCCATTTTTTCCACATGGAGGAGTTCAGTGACACATCTTTACTTCATAAGCACTTACATGTCAGATGCCATTTTGTCAGACTGCCCCTCTACTGCCATCTGTCACACAGAACAAAACATAATGCAGTATTGTGTGAAGGTTCTACTGCTATAACACTGACTGTTGTTGTGGACTGACATATTAAAATAGGAGGCATTACTTTCAGAACAGCCCTGGTAATTTCTCAGAGTGTTAAGATGTCTCCCAGTATTTTGACTCATATACAATATCCCTTCAAAAATGTAGCTGCTCATTCTAACCTAAAACTGATGCTAAAGAGAAAACCTAAAACAGCACAATCAAATGTATGAGGTACGTATCACAACATTGAAATTCCAAGCATGGAAGGCAAAGAAAATGTTTTGGGAGGTGTGATGTAAAACAGTCTTAGATAATTTGAAGTAAGTGGGTGGCAAATACATGCAGATGGAAGACTATTTAATTTCAGACATGTATAATTTGCATGGAGTAGGAAACTGTTGGTCTCAGTACTTAATGCAATGGGCAAGGTGTCAGAATCAATCTCTCTTGCTTTAATTGAATTTGTAAGTCTCTCAACATCTTCAGGCTCCAATCCTGAAGAATGAAATGGTCAGAGCATGCCTCCCTGCCTTAAAGTAGTTTATGAGTCTAACCTTAGTAAAGCCTGGATGATTGATGTTGTCAGGAAACAAGAAACCTGTCAAAAAATTGTTCACCAGTAAACCTTCTTCGTTTAGTCATTGTTCCTTAAATCCTGCGTGATAAGAGAGTTGTAAAAGTAGTTGTGGCCCTCTACCACATCTAGGGAGGCAAAAGAGTGCTGCCAAGACTAATTCATAACTACTGATCCACCTACGTTTTGCCTGTGGGAGATCTCTAGGGGAAAGTAATAAATATATTTTATGAGAGCATAGAAAGATCTCTGAAATAAGGGAGGAGAGCAAGCTGTAGTATGGCAAAGGAAGGCAGCATAATAAATGTAATTATCCAAATGTCTCACCTGCCATTTCTCTCATCCTACCAAGCAGCAGCAGTTGGACGGTAAGATATGTTAATAAGAAGTGTATTGAATGGATTGGTGAAGCTGTTCAGAGCCAAGTTCAGTCCACTGCTAAGCATTGAGACAGCAGATGCCAAAAGAAGGCCTGAAGGAAAAAATGTTCTCTTTTGAATATTTGCATTCCATTTTTCTAAAGTGTTCTAAGAATTACATTTGATTTTGGAGGTGCATGATGAAAAGCAGAAGTAACCTCTGCTTTGGCCTGAGTGACGTTTGCCACCTGGTTTGTTGGAGCTGCTAAATTCACAGCTGAAGCCAGCACGGAGTCCATGATAAAGCAGAGGTGGTATTGAAGGTCCTAGGATCTGCCAGCAGGTAAGTTAGCCGTTTCATCAGACAGGAGTTGAAATCCTCAAGCAGAGTGCCTTGTCTGTGCGAGGCTCAAGTTCTGCAATATCCAAACCAGTGATTACAGTGATAAACACTGTGGCTGTGAAACTGAGACTACAGTATCAAAACTTGTCTTTTCCGTGAGGTCCTAACATAATTATATGATTCTAGTCTGAGGACAACTTACTCTCCTTCTTTCTGCAGTGCTCTGCAAGTTTTGGGTTTCCCCCATATATTTTAGCTCTTGAGAGCAGTGGATTATTTTTGCCTTTTCCTTGCTGTCTTCCTCCTTTTGAACTCCAGTGTTTCTTTCATACGCACTTCCTTTGGGACTTGAGATAAAAATTGTGTGTGAGTAGTACTGAGAACTGAATTGTTCCTCTTAGATTTGATCCTGTTGGTTTACTCTTTTTTTTTTCTTTTTTTTCAGTAGCCTCTGCTCCTGTGTAGTATAGGCTCCAGTTTTAATTCCTATATTAAACCTTGTATGTTTCTCTACTGTTAAATTGAAGAAAGTTTCAAAAATTGAGTAGCTGAAGACTGTTTCCTGATATGACTTAAAAATTTAGTAGGTGAAGAAATCTCATCTTATGAATGTGATGGTATTTTGTTTTGTCTTTATTTATTCATTTATTGACATATTGGTTTTGATTTGAGCTGGGCATAAATATAATGGATCTGTTTAGCAGAAAGGAAATAAAAAACTAAATTATTTTAGTGCCTGAAGACCAAATTCATTAGTTTTTGTTAAGTAAGAGCACTTTTACTTTTTCCTGTCATTAAAATGGCTTCTACCTTTGAGAAATCCATTAGAGATCATGATTATTAATAACCAGATTATTGTCTTTAGTTCATCAACCACGATGGACTACTAAGTCTCATTCAAAAAAGTATGTAAATAATAACTTATTTGACCTTAGTGTTTATGATCCCTAATAAAATATCAGAGGAGGGATAATTTCACACCATTTAGGATGCACGCATTTGTGTCCCACAGGTCACTTATGAAAACACTCACTGATTTGATCTCTGTTCTGAAGAAGGAGGTGCGAAATTTTGTTTAAGTATGTTATGCAACTATTATGTTATCTGTCTACTAGGGATAATGATAAATACAACCAAAGCTACTAAGAAATTGTCTTACTTTTGTGTATAGCATTTGATTGATATCCAGTGTGGTGTACAGCATAGGCAGTAGGCTTGTGGAACAATTTTTCTAATTTTGCTGCTTGTCTTTTGGGTTTTTAGTAGGAAACTCTGTTCACCCTTCAGGGACACAGTTTCCTCATTGCTATTAAAGGATAAACAATACATAGTTTCTATTTAAAGTATCAGAGCATTCATAAGGTGCGGAGATCAACGGATTTGTCTGTGTGCTCTTCCCTGAGTGCTTTTGAAGCATCACATGTGATAAATACAAGTGCTTTGACACTGTGTTGATGAGTATCATAGGAAGCTTGTATGAATTTTACCTTGTGTTTTATTTAGCTGAAGTAAATAAATATACCTTTCTATTCAGTGTTTATGGAATCTACTCCAAGACAGCCCAACCTTTTCAATGACAGCTCTCAGTACTGTCAATAATAAAAAACAATTGCAGCCACTAGTTTTTCAGATGCAAAGTGAACTTTATTCTGCCTACATACACATGGATAGAAATCTTTTCTTTTACGGGTCTAGGTAACACTAAAAACAGACTTTGAGATGTGTGAAAGCATCAACCAGATCAAGGCCCTTTTAAATAAGGGAAACTTGAACTACGGCTTGCATAAACTTCAGAGTAAGGGCCTGAATGAGTGTCCATGTGATGAATATATATATATTTTTGCAAGTTTTGAGAAGACACAGTATTTGACTCCCGAATGTTAAGAATGCATTCATCTCAAGGCAGTTGATATCCCAATCAGAAAAGGTTCCAAATGTTTTTTGATAAATTTGAACTTTCTTTTCATGACAGGCACAACTATCCTGCAAATGTTTCCTGCTGCAGTGCATTAATTGGGTCTAGAATAGTGGCTGAGAAATGCTTTATGAATGATGTATCATTCCTCTAGTGATGTTATGCATCTGAATTCCACAGGTTGTAAAGTAATTGTATGTAAGGTACTCTGTGATATCACAAGCGGATAAATGTCTCCTCTTTGACTTGTTAAAAAGAAAATATTTACTAAGACATTTTGGATTCAGTGGGTTTAATGATAATTATATTGAAATTATGTAATGTGCATGACAGGAGTGAGAAGTACAGCGGTACATGGGGAAGTTATTTGAAAGGATTTTATACTCTTTTTTTAAAGACTACGTTTTAAGAGATTAATGTGAAATTTTTTGTTTTGTTTTTAATGCTGTTATTTGCCAATATAAAGTTCTGTAGCATAGATGAGAAGCTTTTCTTTCAGTCACTGTACTGAAGAACTGGAAAATACTAAAACTTCCATAGAATAAATGAGGGAAGTATGTTTGGATGCTGCTGAAAATGGAAGGGATGAAATAAAGAACATACTGCAAAGGTATCCAAACTAGGGATTTTGTGTTTGGTTTTGGGATAGGTTTGTGTGCTTATATCAATTATAACTTGAAATACTTAAAGGAATTCACAAAACACTTCCACCTCTATCAGTGCCTCTGTTATTTCTTCTCTCTGAAGAAGAGTACTTTTCTTAAGCTTTTCCTGCAGTCTTGAGCTGCAAAGAATGCCAGTGTACAGACTTGCACTGATATCATTATTCTTGAAAGGTTTTGCTAAGATGTATGCATTTTAGATTTAACTTCTTTGTAGCTGGTTTCTTAGGTGTCACAAAGACCTGCACAGGGAATTCAAGTGAAAATGATGCAATGTGAGAAACAACGCTCATCTGAATTTGGTCTCATTTTCTCAAAATAAGTGAGCAAATGTACCTCCGTCACACTCTTCACTCTCTTTCCCCAAAATAACTGTTACTACTTCAATTTCTCAACAGTGGCTCACCTCTATTATAAAAATTCTATTTTCTGTGACGACAGTAAGCTTGAATGTGTTTGTGTGTACAGCAGATCTACTTAGCAGCACAGTGTAAGCAGCAGATATCTCAGTAAATTAACTAGCACATGCACGCACATTCGTGCACATAAACAGGGTTTTAATAGGGAAATAATGTCTGGTATGTCCTAGGGTGAGATGTGGTTGCCCCTGGAGATAGATGTAGTTTTTATACTATCGTGTTGTGCTTTCTGCAACTGGACTGTCACTCTGTTCTGCTGACTGCTGCAGAACTCTGATTCAGTGCATTTCTGTGATGTGATCTTTATCCTGGTCCTTCTCAGAAATGCTAGCAATGCATGAAGGAATTCAATCCCAAAGGCCTTACAGTCTGTTTAGATCTGCAGATTGCATAATATTAGTCTTTGCTGTCTTCTCTGAGAATGTAGAATTTCTCGAGCTGTGTTTCATCACATACACGTTTTGTTCTGTATATGTAACAGTAGTCAGAAAAGCAGTGAAGGAAAACATGCTTTGTACTAGAATGTCATTTATTGCACACTGTGGCAAAAATGGTGCATGCATCTCCGTGAACGTGCTGTACTGGTGATAAACCTTCATGTCATTAAGTGAAATGCACCATATGCTGCAAAGTACTGCTGTTCTTTGCTTTTTTCATACTCCTTTTATGTTCTGTTTGTTCTGATACTAAATAATGGTGAGAAAAGTACTGAGTTGGTTAACTCAGTACTGGACTGCTGACTCCCCTCCGTGGTTAAACAAGGATCAAGAAATCTAGCATCTCATGATCACTATGCCCCAGATGGCCTCCAACCTTTATATCCCCCACAAGACCTTATCTGTTAACAAATAGCAGGCCCAGGATTTTGCTTCCCCTTGTCACCAGCTGTGTCAGGAAGTTATCTCCCACACACTCTAGGAACCTCCAGGACTGTTCACTGTTTGCTGTATTATAAATCCAGCTGATGTCTGGGAAGATGAAGTATCCCAGAACAACGGGGAGAGACCTTGAGACTTCACCCAACTGTCTATAAACTGTCTGTGTGCCTCTTCATCCTGGCTGGGTGGCCTGTAGCAGACTCTCAAGATAATATCAGTCTTATTGGCCTTCACTTTTATTCTGACCCACAAGCTCTCAACCCTATCATCACCATCATTAATTTCCATACATTCACATTATTTCTTAACATAGAGGACCGCACCACTGCCTATCCTGCCTTGCCTATCTCTTTTGAAAAGTCGGTAGCCATCCATCACAGGACTCCAGCTGTGTGACTCATTTCACCATGTTTCCATGATGGCTACTATATTCTACTATATACTACTTTCCAACTGCACAATGGCCTCCAGCTCCTCCTGTTTATTACCCATGCTGCATGGATTAGTGTAAAGGCACCTGAGCTGGGTCTCCTTTTGAGTGGCAGTAGCCCTAATAGCCTCATGACCATACTCAGATGTTTCCACAGCCACCAACCTCACACCAACTCTCAAGTTCTTCCTACAAAAGGGTGAGTTGTCCAGGTATTAATCATATTATTTCCTCATCATTCCCTGCAACTGGAGGGATACAGGAGAACAGAACTTGTGCTCCCAAACCCTTTGCCTATTGCCCCAAGGCTCTGAAGTCCTTTTTCAAAGTCTTTAGGGAAGTTCTTTCTATATTATCACTGTCTACCTGAAACAACAATGGGGGATAGCAATCTGAGGGCTGAACTAGGGAAGGAAGTTTCTTCCTCATGTCATGGGGGTGGGGGTGTAATTGGGCTCACTAGAACAGAGCCTGTATGTCCCAGGAAGCAGCAGACCTCTCTGTGTAGAGGATCTGGCCTACATATTGGCCCTTCTGCTCCCTTCAGCAGTGAGTCACCAATGATAATGACCTGCCATTTTTTCTTTGCCGATGAGGTTTTAATGCTAAGTGAGTTCTGGTTAGACTTTTGTAACACCACCAACTGGGGAGAACCATTCTCACCACCAAATAATTACACTTCCATTTTTCTTTGAAGTGAAATTAATTGTTTTGTAATATTTACATTTGTAACTTTGCATTCGTAAGGAAAAATGTGAGGGCTGGGCTGGAGGCCGGCTGAAAATCTGGTCGTGCATATTCTGCAAAAAAGTATTACTCAAATTTCTCACAGGTGAATAAACTGCATGCGTGGGTGAATCTAGTTAATTCCATAGTTTAATAAACCTAGAATCCCAATGAGGCTATAACAAATTCCCCTAGTGTCTTGGAGTTATGAGAAAGATGTATAAAATTATATGCAAGCAGAAGAGTTCTTTCTAAATATGAAGAGGTTTTTTGCGCGTTATATTTTTTTGTTCTATTTGCAATGTGAAATAACTTGTCTGTGGTTACCATGATTAAGTAGTAGATCGTTTATTGTGCGAGGGCAATATCTGGCATCAACATGCATCCAGCCACTTTTTTCTTCTTTGAATAATTTGTTTTTGAAACAGTTTGTAGCATTAAGATAAATGTGTCTGTCTTAACATCCCTCTGAGAAAAATGGTTATTTATGCAAGTGGAAATTTCTGCTGCTTCCTCATCAGAGAGCAGTGCCTTGTCTTAAATTGTGCCATCTTAATAAGTCACATGTGGATCACAGATCAGAACCCATTCTATAGTTAGAAACACAACAATTGTGTGTTGGCTAGGAGTTATGCGTTTCTCGAAACAACTGAAAGCAATGTAACTGCCTAAGTTTTCTGTACAAATGTGGAGTTCTTGGATGGTAAACCTTCCACAATAGAAATATCAAATAGAAAAGGATAATTCCACACTGGGCTCTTTTTGCTGTGTCTTGATGCAGAACCAAAATCCCAGGTTAGCAGATTTATTTATTTATTTATTTATTTATTGTGAGAGTATTATGTATACATCTGCTATTTTACTGGCATTCACAGGGACAAGATAGTTCTTCCAAGAAATCTGGAGTTTGTTGGAAAGGATGTATGCATTCAGATATAAAATAAAGCAACTCCATGTTATCATGGGAAGATCCCACCATATCCCCAGCAAAAGGAATCTGTTTTTTTTTTCTGTTTATAGCTTCTGAATTGAGGAACAGCTTCTGTCTTTATTTTCCACTGAATTCCACTGAATAAGCGGGTAAATGTTAATATCCTCCTCTCTCTAAAAATCTGCATGGATTTTTACAACAAAGGTGAAACAAAATAGCAGAAACTGGCCTTCAAAATTTTCAATTAGTTAAGATCTTTGGAATTCAGATGGAAAAAGAATGAAGCTGAAGGAAATGATGGTCAATAACTTTCCACTGAATGAACTTCAAAAATCATAGTTTTATTAATAGGTGAGAGAGGATAAAATGCACAAAATAGTAGCTAAATTTCTGGGAAGCCATATACTCTGTACTAGTTTAGAAGATCATAACTACGTGAAATTGGGATGAAACTGAATTGATTACAATCTGATATTTGCTACACTTCAGCACTGCTGGCAGAATCTCATCCATCTAACTAAACGTGCATAACATGCTTTCTTAGCACTTTCACAGAGTCTTGAGTTCGTAATGGCAGTTTAAGTGCATCTTTTCCAATTATTACACAACACAAATTTCGTCTGTGCTAATAAAACTTAAGAAAAATTAAAATACACGTTTTAATATTAGAAGTCTATTTAATTATAGCTAATGCCTTTACCTGTATTAGCACGTATATTTTTCATTGAGTCTGCATTATAATTTTCCATTTATTACTGTGAACATTCTTTTAATGTATACCTGTAATCTAACATAGACCATGGCTAGTAGACACCCAAGCTCTAAATTTGTCTTATCATTCTTATCGTAGCCCACCCACCAAAAGAGAATTCTGATGTGAGCAGTAAACATTCTACATGGAAGGTCAAGGTGACAACCTCTGTGTTGCAGTGAATTTGCAGTGAACCTGAATTGCTGCAGTCATCGGAATCTTTAAGAAATGAAGGCCTGCTGTGTCTGCCTATTTCTTGAGAGTAAGTACTGGCCTGAAAAACATTCCTCAGCAAAAGAGCTTATCCAAGAAGGCAGTGCCCTAAATTCTGCTCTGCTCACCGGCAACCAGGTAAAATTTATTTCTCTCAGGATTTTTTTTTTTTTTTTTTGCTAATTAACTGTTTTCTGGATGAGGTGATTATGTTGGTAAACTATTTAAAGCCATTATGATGAAAATTGCCAGGAAATGAATTCACACAGTCTTGGTGCCTCTTGATTTATTTATTTATTTTTTTTACCAGGGCTTTGAAACACTGCTGAGGTTTTGGCTTACCTATCTTTTCTTGCTATTAATTTCTGTCACACTCAGTAATTGACCTAATAAAGGCAAAGGCAAGAATTTATTATACCCTGGGCAATACTTAACATCAACTTTATTTGCTGGAGCAGCGCTTCTAATCTACAAGCTGCTGTACGTTTTGACAGTCCTTCTAAATATTAAATTTGACTCTATTAAATGTTGAATCTTATGTTTTTGGTTGCTGCTGTTTTTGCAGTTTCTAAGGCAGACTAGTGCATATATAAACGTATCATTTTAATGAAGCTTTTGGAGAAACAAGTTAAGCTGTGGCTGTATCTATTTTGTTACTGCCAAAATCCATGAAAACTCTGTGATATAAAGACTAGTTTCTGTAATGCTTTGTGAATTAGTTTGAAATAATTCCTGTGATGTCTTGAGAGAACAAAGATGAGAACTATTCAACTTTTCATACCCCTCCCACGCTTAGGATTTGATGAAATTTTCCTTAGGCAAGTTTGTTTAAAATGGTTTGCAGAAATACAGTAAAAATTAAAACCAGGTTAGATTTTCATGCAGTAATCTTCACTGTTGAATCTGTTTTTCTACCATGTATCAGACGGTACAATCATCTATCACCCCCAGAAAAGGTCTGAAGAAATAGTACTACGTGATCCTGGAATTGTTTATGCAGGAATTTTTATTCTTGGAAATCTTTCAGTGTTAAAGCAACAAGAAAACATATAGAATGTCCTTTGGTGGAATCTTATTACACTCGTTATATATGTAAACTGATATTCTTTGATGCCAGCACGTTGCCCATACAGAGAAATCTCTGCACAATTAAATGAAAGGTAAAAGAAAAGGACTAAATAAAAAGTAATTTTTCTCTTATCTGATTAGAATTAAATACATTAACAAATTGTCTGGTAACACAAATAGGCAATAATACAAAAAATCTACATTGTACATTATTTCAAGAAAAATAACTTCATTTGAATACAAAAGGATAAATACACTTTTTTGTCCTATAGCCACTCTTGTACAGTAGGTGAACACGGCATCGTACTGATGCGGTGCTGCTAAGGTATACAAGGATATGACTGGCTTGAGTTTTATTGAGGGGGCTGTTACACATGTGCATCACTAACATCAGACAAAGAAATCTTTCAACCAACAAGGGTTACAGAGCAACGTTCACTAAAGCACAGGTTGGAGAGGATTCGGGGACTGAAGCAGGCCAATATGGCAGCTTTTACAGATTTCCTTATACCCACAATGCACTGACAGCAAAGAATGCCTTTATTTGGTTGGTCCCCACACTGGGCGGAGGTACAGCAGCGCACCAGAGAGGAGTAGCAAATGTTTTTCGTTTCCCTTCCCGTTTTGGGGCTGTCCAAGCTGTTTGTCCTCTGTGAGCCTGGCAGCCAGCACTGATTGGGCAGAGCAGGAGCTGCCAGTCCATCTCCGGTTGTGGTGAGCAGTCTTGACTCAGAGTGCCGTCCATAACTGATTAATATGGCTTAGTTCAGTTAGGCCTTCCAAGTTTGTATGTGTTATTTTTTTCTTTCTTTTTCCTTTTTGAGATTTCAGTAGCAAACACTTGGATTTTGTTTTGTTTTCATGTGGCATGTTCTTTTGAAGCAGTCCAAATACAATGCCATCGACCAAACGAAGCCTAGCACATGTGAAGTCTGGCTGCTCCTAGTAGGGCCATCAGCAGTAATAAGGGACTGTGGGATATTGCCCCCTGGGTGGAGCTTTGGCTGCAGCCTCCTGGATCCCGTTCACACTTAAGCTTCTCACATAAGATGCCAGTGTAGGCTGGAGGGCACTGGCACCGCACGTTGTTGATGCATGTCCCTCCATTCTGGCAGTGCAGGAGCTCATTGTCGCACACATTTGCTGCAAGACAGCAGGGGAGGGAGCAAGAGAAAAGCAGAATAAATACCAGTTCGTCTACAGGAAAAGTCTGCATGGAAAGCAAAATTAAAATGCTGTGGCTCATCTCACACCTCCCTCCTCTTCCTGAGACATGGGAACAGGGGAAACAATCTGGTTTTTAAACACTTCACATTGGAATTTTGGTATTTTATTTGCTAGTTTTCCATCTTTTCTAATCAGTAGTCTTGGGGAAACTTATCGTTCACTTCAGACCATTGAATATTAATGAATTAATATTAATAATGAATTAATAATGAATTATGTATATTAATACCCGCTTTGTGCCAGTGTCTGCGTTTTTATAGTTTCTACTAAAGTGGAACTGTAGGGATGCTGTTACTTGAAAGGGACAAGGTATCCAAAGCATTTGGGCAATGCAAACAGTGTAAAAAATGCAACGTGGCTTTACTAAAGTGAAAAGATCTGTATGAGAAGGCAAGATTTTATAACCAAGAACTGTGCGTATCAATGATCTGAATAAAAATATGCAAAAAATATAAGGCAAGCACAGGCAGGAAAATCAGCATGCTATCCAATGGGGATTTTATGCTATGTGCATACGGAAATAAAAGATAGTTATTTCCATTACAGATCAAATATTTCTTCTTAATTAGATTTGCTACTTTGGTACAAGGGGTAACTGGCAACTCAAAACTATCTTGGTTAGACATTGTAGCCCAATAGAATGACTTCAGAAGTCAGATTTGACAAAAGATTTGAGAGAAAATAACACAGGCAGCAGCTACATAGTATTTTCTATTTGAAAATCTGGCAGCTTTGTTTTTTTAAACTATCAAAATATTTCATTTGTTAAATATGTAGAGACAAGAGGAACATAGTACTTGAATGTGCCAATCTGTTTTATTTTGGAGAACAACAATGGTAAAATGTGTCCTATGTATACAGCTCTGTCTTCCACAGGAGTGTTAATTTTAGTAAAGATTTGCACCTTCTATTTAAGCAGGATGTGACAGAAGAAACTTTCCCTCAGGGAACTAGAGAACGGTTTGGTTGAAACAGTCTCAGCATTATATGCTGTTTATACATATATTAGCCTGGAAATAACCTTAATAATTCAGACTAAGGGAAAATTATTCTTAATTTCACTTAAAACATTCTATTTAGCTCTACAAAATTGTGTATAGCAGTTTTATAGATGTTAATTTCTTTTTTTAAAAAAATGCAGTTTTATCAGAACTAAAATCCAAACAGCCCAAGCCCTTAAGTGATGCTTTTCTACATAAATCTGTACAATTTCGTGTTCTCAGAATATTACTGGCAATGTTTTATGTCCAGGCCTTCATTCCAAAAAAGAAAAATTCTCTGGACTTTGGAAGGACACTGAGAAAGGGTTTTCTAATGTTCTGCATTCATGTGAGCCAAATAATAACACAATGTTAGAAACTTACACAGATCTAATTGAGAGAGAGCAGCTAAACTATCTGTCTCAGTGATACTGTCAATAATCAAAGCCCCTTTCTGAGAGCTCTGGATTAAAATTTTTTGTCCTGTTTCTGAACTGCCATGTCAGGATCTGGATACTAAGGTACCAGGAAGGTGACAGATGTATGTCTGAATTTGAATGTTCTCTTATATTCACTGTAATAGTGTTTATTATGTACAAGAAATAATAAATCATCACCAAATAAGTATGGTGAACTTAACAACCTAGAAAAATATCATGATAACAGGCCAAAAAAAAGTTTTTTGAAAACCTATATCTGAGGTATATAGCCTCAATCACAACAGTTATGTAGTTAATGCTGACCTTGTTATTCAGGCTTCATATTCAATTTTTATATAGGTAAATATATGTAATAATAATAAAAAAAAATTGACAGTATGTTTACTGTGCCTATTTGCTCTGGACTACTCATTGCAAATTAGGCAGCAAAAATGGTGAAATATCTGTTCCACCAGTACTGACCATTGTTTGCCTTGATTAATTGAAAGAAAATCGATAGTCAATTAAATACTGCTTTTTAAATGGTAGATATTTCACTTCATGTTTGTCCCTGAATATATTATCTGTCTTTTTCTGAGTATTTGCCAAAAACAAATTTGTTTTCCAATAACTTTACAGTTATCTTGCCAATCATAGCTTTTTGTCTAGGAGGCCATCCACCCAGATGCTGGTTGTCGTGTTACAGAGTGCTGGATATGGGTGACTGATGTGGCTCTGTGCTCCATGAGGGCTGCTCTGCCTTACGCACTGATGCATGGTGATGAAAAGTCCCTGTGTAATTATTGTTGCCTACAAAATACTGGATACAGAGTTACAGATGTGAAGCTTTTAATTCAGACTGTTAATATATTATTAAAAAGCTTTCTTTCAAGTACTTAAGGAATGAACCAAAAAACTTCAGTATTTTACGCACAGAAGTTTGCCTGCAGAAATGCATTAAGGTAAATACAGTAGAGTTTAATGTTCTTAGTACTTGCAGCTGGAAATTTTTCAGCTGTTAGTCTTGTATTGTCAAAGATTTCTTTAGTTTTTCACTTGCACCCATGTGTATGTATCATGTAGGTAACAAATGCAGCCATTTGGAAGGGAAACAAATCTGAAATCTCCCTCCCTGTCTTCCCCCCCCTCACCTTCTGGATGGCCTGGTGAGGATTATATTTAAGACCTAAATATTAACTACTTCTTATCTAACCATTTTTATGTTTATTTAACTTAGGATTTGGATTCTCGATCGCTAATGAGTGCAACACATCAGCAGTATGAAGTACTTTCATTGGAGTGTTTTCACTGAAGTCTAGAATGAAATTTATTCATCAAATAAAACAAGTCAACATGCTGCCAAGTATTTTAGGCAAGAATATTAACTGTTGTTTGGAAAATTAATAATGTTTCTAATGTTAATTTGGTATTTTGCTAGGATATGCATTGTAACGTGTATTTCAGAAGCAGCTCTCTGGCTCATTCTGAGGAGGTGGTGATGTGGCAGCTGCTGAGCAGAGCAGGGGGAGCCAGGACCTTGGGCTGCCTGCTCTATGTGGAAGCCCAAGAAGTACTTGTGCGGGCAGGTAGGGCTGATGAAGTCCAGCACACAGGTAACCCTTAGTCTTTTCTTTTCCCTGAGCATTGAGCCTGAAAACACGGGGCTTTTCTGCACTCTGCATCCCTCCTGCATTCTGTTACATTTGGGCAATGTCCCTGCCCCCTCATAGCAAAACTTTCTCTCCACTGCTGAGAAGTGCTGAACCATCTTTGCCTTACCTTCATTATTGGTTTATGGTTCATTGGTTTATGGTCTAAGCTATAGTCTGATTATGGAATCCTTAAAAACATTACACAAAGGAGACAGAAAAAAGCCATGTGTGAATATGGGGGAAAACCACTGACAACAAACAAGTGTCTTCAACTAGTAGGAGATGGTAATTACTTTTTAAGCTAAAACTTACACGTCTTTTCCAAAATATTTATTAATAAGTTATTGAAGCTCCTTTTGTAGGATAAGGCCTTTATAAATACTGCATGATGACTTAGCTCAATTTACAAAAATATTTGCAGGAAACTATTTGATTTGTAAGTCTAATGTCATTAAATTTGCAAATAGAATAAAAAAGGGAAATAATGGGAAGAAAACCTGGTCTTTCCACTAGTTTAAGCTGTTCAAGAAGTAATTGATATGTGTTTCTGAGAATTTTTTAGGTATCTAATGAAATATATTGAGTAGTGTAGATGTTTGACAAATGTCTACTTTCCTCTTAAAAGTTCAGACACAAATATTGCATGATAGTTTCTGAGTCTGTCCAAAACTCTATTATCATAACAGCTTCTTGGAAAAAAAAGGGAGATTATATTAGGACTGATTTTAGCTATGAAGCTAAAGTGTAGACACAGTAATACAAATGCAAGCCATGTTCTTTTTGATCTGGAGTGTCACCTCGGACATAGCATTGCACTGATGGCTGACGTTCTTTCTGTCTACTGTCTTGGGTTTTTCAGAGCCCATGCAAGGGCTTTGGTCTGACTGCTGCTCAGATAAGAAAAAAAATACCATAATGGGTTTAAGACTAATTTCTTTTAGCCTCTTATCCTTCAGGGAGGCCATTAAAGAGAGGAAAAAGTATATTTTGTACCTTGCTTCATACTACCTTTGTTTTGGTTCAGCTTGCCTACAGTAGCATCATATACAGGTGGGTCAGCCAAACAAACATGAGGAAGGATGGAACACTCACTTAAAAAACAAGCAGACAAAAATGCCAAACCAAAACAATTTTTTTGATCTGAGATACACGGCATTCCTTTTCTCGCCAGAGTCAGGACTGATTTTGAAATGTTTGTTGTTTGTAGAAACAGCATAAAGATCATTAACAGTGAAATTAAAGAAATATATCTTTTTATTAGAAGTCCTTTTTTATTTTATCGAGAATTCTTAACCCCTTCATTACAAGCAGTGTGTTTTTTTTTTTAGATCTCTCCCACCACTGTTTTTCTTCATTGCACTTTTTTTTTTTATTATATCATTTCTTACAGCTCCCTTCTTTCAACTGTCTCTACACTTGTACTTTTCATCTTACGGAGCCTGCATCTTATAGGATTTGGACATGTTGATGGGTTCACCTCTTAGTATACTACACAGTTTGGTCTATTCTAGAGAACTGTCACAGGTTTTTGCTCTATTTCTGCTGCAGTGAATTTTCCTTACTGTTCCTCTGTAATTTGTATGAATGGTGCTACCAAAATCACGAGAATTTTTGGATTGGATTTCAGCCATCCTTAATAACTGAAAGCATGCAGGCCTAGTGGCTGAAGAAAAAATGGGCATTATTCTTTAAAAATATAATCATTTAAACAGTTTTAAAACAAAGCAAAACAACAGCCCCTTCTTCCTTCTCCCTCTAGAACAAAAAATATATGTATATATTAAAAAAAAAAACAAACAATGAACAACAAAACCGAACAACTGCAACAAAAAAGGAAGCTTGTTTATAGCTAGGAATATTGCCACCCACATGTATGCATTGCAAACATGCACAAGAAAACCTCTGCAGTCATGAACTAATATTTTTCCTGCAGTTTGTCAAACTGACATTACTGGAGATGGGTCATGCAAAGCAGTCTCTTTCAGATGACATTATTTTTACACAGTATGAAAGAACCTTAATTCTGTTCTTATTATGCTTTAAGGATTTTTATGTGGAGCTCCACTGACTCTCATGAGATTTCAGCCATATAAAGTAAATATTAGGAATAAGTATGTAAGAGCACGGAGAAAGGTTTTCAATAGTCAGGCTTCTGAGATGTTGACAACAATTGTTGTTGCACGCTGCATGACAACCTCAAATTTTTTTAGCAACTGTGTGTTACTGATTGAATAAAGAGTGGTCAGTAACTCACTTGGAGGTTTCATCATTAAGACTTCGTCCCCTAGCTTTCTACCAATTAGGTCTACTATTAGACTATTGTTAAAATTTATTGTTAAAATTTATTTATTAATTTATCAGTTAAATTTACTGTGATATATGTATATACATATATGTGTATATATATATGTGGGTGTGTATGTGCATATATACATATATATATTAATGCCATGAATATATGTCAGAGTGTTTATCAGACCTACTCAGAGGTTTTAAATCAATCAGATCTGATATAAAAAAAACAGTTATTGCTCCTTTAAATATATCCACAATGGTTTATTTTTTGAAGTGACAGCAATTGACCATTTGCTGCACTGGGTTAAACAAAACTATCTTAAGATGCTGCCAAATCAAGATGAGATACATGCTTATGTAGTATAAGAAGAAAACTGGTTTTTGCTTACACACCAAGGCACATTTAGAAGTTGAGACAAAGTAAATCAGTGCAGACAAGTAGAAGGCTAAGGCATACCTTACTGTGTCAAACTTACTGCCATAAAATGACAAATAATACAAATATCTCTGGTGCAACTTTGGAATTATTTATGATTAATAAAATTGTGAACAATACAAGGGAATAAACATTGACCAAGTGAGAATAGTTTCTAAGGGCAGACATCTCCATCTTCCCTGAGAAATGCAAGTTTGGGGCACAAAGGCTTTTTTTTTTTTTTTTTTTTTTTTTTTTTTTTTTTTTTTTTTTTTTTAGTGAAGCCAGCTTTATCCAAGTCATCAGAGAGTAAATAATAGGTGCGTCATGAATAAACTGCACTTACTGTGCAAGTTTCTGGTAGAATTCTTGGATTGTTTGTCTATGTCTAATTTCAGTCTTTTTCTGCACCATTTTCACTCCATAGCTATACTGCTTATACTCAAATAGCAGGAAAAGTCTTCAGAATTCCTACTGGAAGATGCAGCTACTGTTCAGAGCTCTTCCCTGTGCACAGCCATGGAATGGATGGTGATTCCCCTCTCTTGCAGATAGGTTCCAGTTTATCCTGGCATCCGTGTGGGTAATCATCTTTCATGATTTTGCTACTGAAAGTGTAAATTCCACCATAGAACAATTTTATTTTTTTTTAAGCATGGTGACAGACGGATGTAGGAAATTATTTCACAACTTGTGACTACTTTATCATTTTTCATGTCTCATTTTATCTAAAATCCTTAGACTTAATTAATAAAAGATAATGGGAAGAAACACATCAAATCCGTCTGAGAGATGGGGAGAATTTGGGAATACATATACTTGCCTGATTGTGGAGTCATAACAATCTTAACAGAAAAAACACCAGATTGCTTGTTAAAATGGCTGGAAACAAATGCAGATTTAGTCATCTAAGAATTATGGTTGAGATGAAACCAGAAAAGATTGGAGGGTTTTTGGAAGTGGTTAATTAACCTTTAGTTGTACGATTTGAATGGTTTTGATTTTTACTTGTCCAAAAGAGAATTATTTCCAAAGAGAAGAAAAAATGCCCCATATTTTTTATTGCTTTGCTTATGGAGGACCACTGTCTCACTATGACTCTCACCATGTTTTAGGATAATCTCAGGAAAGCAATAAGCTACATCATAGCTTTATTTGCTCAAAAGGGTCACTACATACCCCTATCACTCATATTCCCCTAAAAAAATTGTAGCTGTAGTGCCATTATTTCTATGTTCCTGGAGACAAATGAACACTCATAAACCATCTGTCTTCTTCCCTTATGGCTACTTGTTTAAGTCTGGATTTTGATATAGCGACTATCAATACACTGCTTAAGCATAATGACCCCTTGGATACAGAGGACACAGTGGTTATCAGAAGGCCCTGTTCACAGTTGGTGGTTGGATTTGGTTCCCCAAATATCTTAGGGCCCCTGCAGATTGTAACTTCCCTGGTTAGCCTGCAGACCTCCTGCCTGCAGGTTCCCTGCCATGCACCACTTCCTTGTCTGCATTTGACATCTGCTGTAATACAGTGCTACTGTGCAACAAGCATTGGAAGTGACTCCTATAAAAACTGAGTTGCTGTGAGCAATATCTGTCAGAAGCTTCACTGCGACTTCCACCCAATGGAAACATCAGTAATCTTAAATTACACTGTCATAAGTAGCAAAGATATTAAAATAGGATGCACATGTAACAATTAAAGGGAAAAGAAACTCTGAAGCAATTGATAGATACAAGATATTTCTGTATTATTTAATTGGGACTTTCAGCTATGTTAGGGTAACCATAAGTAAGGCTAAAACCAAGCTCTTACAATGAATTTGCATTTCTCTAGCATGTACTTTTCAAAACTGAAATTCTGCATAAGGTGCTAGGATAATACTCTGCTATGGAACACTGAAACATGAATGTGCAAAGTAAATGGCCTAGGATCTTTCAGCAGGTGAACTTTCAAAGTTTGTGAAGATTAGCTACAATGTAAAGGTATTTATATAGCTCCTGCAAAGTACCTGAAATCTGAGGTATAACATTTTCTTGTTAAAGCAATAATGCTGGGAATTTACACTGACAAATTGTGTTGAATGTGGATGAAAGTCTTCAGAGTGCTTTTGTTAAGCTGACTCTGGAGTGGGGATAAAAACATTGCCCCTGTAGGTCTCACAAAGCTCTTCAGAGAGACTAAAGAGTTACTGCTGCCAGTGAACAATAGAGAGGTTGATGCCAAGGGAAGTCAAATGGTTTGCCTACCCTAACAAAAGAAGGGTACAAATGCAGGTCCTGTGCATTCCTGTGCTGTTTACTGCACTGTACTGTCTTTTTAGATGTATGCAACAGCATATTTGATCACTGTTTCCAAGGGAATTTGGAGAGTCTCAGATTTAAAAACATTTACCAACTACAAAGTTAAAAAAGGAATATGCAATCTTATCTAGTTATAAGTGGCATGTGCAATTGAATAAAATGTTTAAATATTCTGACAACTAGAAATAATGATGTCATGTGTGTGCTTTCTTCTAATCCGACCAGTTAAATCTTTGGCTACTTCATGTTCATATATCAGAAAGAAACATTTGCAAAACTTTACTGTCTCTTTTGCTTTATCTTGGCTTTGATTTTATTTATATTGTTATCTCATTAAAATGAAATCAAGGAATGATCTTATGATCTCATGTCATAATTCCTTTCTGAAACACACTGGATGATAATATGCTGTCTTGGAAATGCGATTTTAATTGCTGTAGTGCTTTATTTTCCTACTCTTTTCACTGGAATATCTATGAGGTGATTCAATAAGCTAGCTTTTACCACTCAGCAAAAATGAGAACTAATAAGTTAATGCGTCAAATAATTAAAGCTATTAAGTACTTCGTGAGAGTTTTCACCAACAATATTTACTGCTACACACAGGCTAGCTCTAGGCATCAGTGTGCATTTATCTTCGCGACAGGGCAGCCATTAGTTGGGTAATAGATGGATCGCAGATGGAAAATAGATACTGGTCTTTCAGAATGATCCTTTTCAGGTGCACTAGTTTTGCTGCAATACGCTGCAGAGATGTAACCAACAGCATCAACTTAGCCAGTGTTTTAGTTAATTTAGTTATTATCACATAATTCAGCATAAATGTCCAAAAGACACTTGTACCAAAACACACTACAAAATTGCTGTCCTGGTTTAACTATACTGCCTCCTAACAAAGTTTCTAAGGCCATAACTATTGATTTGTCTTTCCAAAAGAGATGTTTTGGTAAGTCTGCAATTAGAATTCATGATATGTTATGGAAGATTGGCTGATTTGAAGATGGACAAACACACTGACCTACATATTTTACACAATAATATTATGCAGTTGTTACAATTAAGTTAATTAGAAGGTAACAGGATTGTAATAACATTTTATCAGCTATACAGTTAGTGTCAGAAAAGTTGTTCGTAATGTGATATGAACTAAGGATAGCATCTCTGAATATGAGTATTGATCATACTTTGACAAAATATTAAGAGAAATCAGATACAAAAAAAAATCCAGTTACAGGGCTCTTAAAAGAGCAAAACTGTTTCCTTCTGTACTCCACAGAGGGAAAGTTCTTGCATAACTTTTGATTTGCAAAGGTGCTAAAATTTAATTATTAGTGAAGACTGAAGTAACCTGAGACCCTCAAGGAATAGATAACTGCAAAATATTATTTCACTTAGAATTACTTGCTTTATTTTATTTACAGCTATTTTCTCCAATTTTCAGAAGATTGCCAAGTCATATTAGTGTTAAAAAATAAGACATCTACATTGATCTGGACAGAGGTTCAGTATGTTCCTCTATAATCAGTGTGTTATGTTTCTATAGATATGTCATATCAATACCTTCAACCTTCGTGATATGAAAAATGATAGCACTACTCAAAAAGTTTTCCACTTACATATGAGTCTTAACAGCCAAAACTGACTTTTTTCCTCACACTCTTTTAGAGCCCTGCAGGTAGTAATGTTACTAACTCATACACTCTCCTTCAGTTTAGATATGGAAGTGTCACACACAAAATGTTCAATTTTTATGAAAATGTATTTCTAAAAGGTTAATTATTTTTATTTTTAAAGTAACAGTATTTTTCTTTGAAGGATTCTTAGAGAAAATGAAAATAGAGTTCTGCTAAATAACTTTCAGATAAAAAGCTGCATTTCCTGACAAGGTTATCTTTTCCAGTCTACTCTTTCCTGTCCCCAGACATCTTCCCATGCAGAACCCAACCTTACAGAAGCTGGACATGCATAACTCCTATCATGTTTATCCTTCTCTTTCGGCAGCTTTGGCAGAGACTGCAATGGAAATCTGCCTTCCTCTGATCACTGATCTTCCCCAGGACTGCATATATTCCTTTGCACTCTCTCCTGCGTGAGGAACCTGTGTTTGCAGCATGCCTGTGTAAAGTGCTGGGTGGTAGATACATAGATACATGTGCATGGTGTTGGAAGACAAGAAAAGACTGTAATTCCAGGTAAGATGACTATTTTGTAGTACTATTCATGCTCTCTTCATGAGAGATCAAACACTGAGCTTCCTCCTGCTCTATAGATCCACATGGCAAGCCCAGGTAGCCATCATGTCACAGGCCAACCTCTGCACAGACAGACGGTCTTGGGCAGGATAGACTCCCACAGGGTTCCTTAACTCCTGAGGTTCCAAACATACAGTGAAATAAGAGCATGGAGGGAGTAAGAAATGCTCTTTGAGAGAACTTTTCCCAATTGGTAAGATGGCAGATCTGAGTGGGATGATGCCTTTCTGAAGTCTGCAAGAAAGCTACAGAATGAACATTTGCTAAGCTCAAAGAAAGATGAATGCTGAAGAGGAGAGGAACTGAACAGAGGGATTTGGGCCAAAGCCAGGATGGGTGGGAGAAGGTGCAGGAGGTACCCAACACATCTTAGCTGGCTTTGTGTTTTCTACCTGCAGTACACTTCAGGTCTTCTAATGCTGCAGAGCAGGCGTGGGCTGTAGTGTCGTTAAGTTGTCATTGTGCCACTGAATGAAAGATATAACCAAAGCACACTTCTCTAAGCAGCATTTGTGTGTTAAATCAGTGAGGGTTTTGCATGAACAAGCACAGCTCTCAGGTCATTGCGTAAAAATTATATATAGCAGTATATGGTTATATTTTGATAGGTGGTATAAATCTGGATCCAAATTTCCAAATCAGTGCAGAAGTTATGCTGTGCACACACAGCCTTTGTTTCATGTGCCTTCCCAATGTACCAAATGGCACGTGTGCGCACGTAATTTGAGTCATTTCAAAACACCTGGCTCTTCTTTTTTTGAGACATTTGCATTGTAATACAATTTTGTAATTTGTCTGTAAATATGTGTGGAATGAGATTTTTTTTTTCCTTATAACTGAAGTCTTGCAGAGAGCTGCAATTTGCTGTATAATGCCAGCACAATGGGGCTGATTTAAGGGTGTTATTTTTGCCCTCAATATAAATTTCCTTGCAATAATAGTCCCAGTTTAGATCTCATGTTGGGATTCTCCTGTTCTTGAAATCAGTAGGAAGTAAGCTGCTTTTTTGAACCTTGTGAGAGTAGCATGTTCTCCCTGGGCTCTACTCAGTGCTTATTGCCTCTCTGTCAAAATGCAGCTTCAGTTCTTAAAGAGTGTGGTAAAACTCTCTCTTCTTAGAAATGATATTCTAAACTCTTCAAAGTAGGAGTCCTATTTCAACATATTTTGACTTAAAAGGAAAATTCATTTTCCATTTAGAGTACATATAATATTCAGAGCTCAGTGATGAAGCATTCTCATTAACAGGACACAGTTGTGCTCTGTTGAGAATTGTCTACTATGGACATATATTTTGTGCTCAGAATACTGGAGATGTTTGTTGTTCCTGCATCAGTCAGTGTGTATGGGAGCTGAAAATGGCTAGTGCATATGGGTAAAAGCTGGGAGCTCTTTTGATTCTAATTCTTGTGCATTCCTGACCTATAGTTGCTCAGGTGCTAGTTAATATGAATGTAAATAACTTTTCAGGGGAAAGTTCATTCTGCAAAGACGTTATGACTAAGCTCCTTATAACCTAGCAGTTTTGAAGTGCAAGAATAGATTTTTGAGCCCATTGGAAAAGCTTTCAAATTTGACTGTTCAGCAATTCAGAGATGCTCACTATACAGTTCCACCGCTGACCTCCTAAGCTGGAACAGTATTTCTCTTTATCAGCAGACGTTTTTTTTGTAGTTTATTCTTTGTACTTATGGAAAATAAACAGGATCCATGTATGTCTACAGAGTACAAAAGATTTTCAAACTTACTGCCTTAAGTTTAGTGAGGAAATATTGTGTGTAAATTGATCTACAAAAAGAAGTACAAATCAAAATGTTGTCTCTAGGTTCAGCCAATGGCGTCCACATAATTGTCAATATGTAGCTCTGCAGTTCTATCTGAACAAAAGGCAGTTATTAGAAGAGTAGAAGAAAATAGCATATGAAGAAGTACTTGTCCAAGCTGTAGTTATAAAAAGCTGCAAAGTAGTTTTGGGCATAATGCTTTAATCATCATGTGCTCCAGCAGTGTACTGTAATAAGAGATGTTAATGAATGTGTTCCCTTTATAATTCACCAAGCTGACAGAGGTCCTACAGACATTAATTATCAACATCTGAGTTACGATCAAACTCTTCTCTCTTCTCTGTAGAAAACTTCCACTACTGTCACATCTCTTTCTTCTTACCTGATCATCACAGTAAAACTTTTATTAAAGACTTAATTATTCTCCTTAGAATAGCCAAGATAATTACAACAGGCTTGACTTGGCTCCCATTAAAAGTTTATGTTAGTGATTTTGCTGCTGGATATAGTCCAACACGAGGGAAGAGCCATTCATAATCAGCAAGATTATCTCAAAATTGCACAGTGATGAATTAAAATTACAGGAACAACACCATTAATATTGTACTGAATATCACAATACTTGTGTTTGGGCTTTCATTCCCCTCTAAATACATTTTGGCTGAGTCCTGCAAAACTTTATTTACTTTCATTGTTCTTATATGAGGAGCAGTCAAAGTTCTGGCTAAAAACGTGGACTGGCACTTGTGATTTTGTTTCTCATTTTATCATTCTCATGTTTGTTGATGAAATATTTACTTATAAGCTTAAATATGGGGTGAATCTGAAGTCACTGTAAGGGTTAGTACATGAACAATGGTGAGGATTATGTAGGTAGGACACTTATCAGCAAGAAAGAAGCCAAAGGAGCACCATGCCTGCAGATGATTTGGTGAGCCAGTCATGTTATAGATGCACAGTGAATATCAAAACAAAAAAAATTATCAATAGATTTATTTACAAACAGTAAAGAAGAACTCTGAAATTATAATAAAATGAAGGAAAAAAGAAAAGAGCATCAACTCAAGGATATTAACTTCAAGAACATGTTAAGGCACCAAGGCAGGCCATAAATGAATTAGGGCAATGTATTAAAGTCATAAAATCAGTAATAAATTTGTTTTTGGAAATAGATCAGAAGCATAAGCTTTCCTGTAAGTCTGTAGGACAAACGGATGATGTATCAGGTATGGATGTGGAAAAAAACCTATCAAGTATTTAGTACGTGGAAGAGCTTCAGGAGGTTACCATGTCACTGCTTCTCCTGATGGGGGCATACTCTGAAGGCATTTCAAGGTCTGCACAAACCATTCTTAAAAATTTGAGAACACTGTTGTATCAGGTCACAGGAAGCAAATAATATTGATCCAAGGATTTTGAAAAAAAGCAGAAACAATTTTCTGTTACCTGTGATTTTACAAATTTAATTGTCGGGACAGACTTTATTTGCTATTAGAAGCAGCTTTAGCAGATGAGATTTTTCTAAAGAGCTCCAAAGAGATTAAGAAGAACTACAGACTTCAGCAGGAAGTGATTTGATAGGAACTGTAAGGAAGAACAGAATTAGCAAATAAATGAACAAGTATGATAAGCAAGGATGAACTTTCTAATTTGTGTGTGTGTGTAGAGGGGAATAAAAGGAAATAATGGCATGGAAACTTAGTTGAAGATTTTCTGAAGGAATTGGTAAGCAGCATGTGGACACATGATCAAGTTGATAACATCAATCTCCAAAAGCATTTCATGAGATCCTTCAGCAGTGTTTTTCAGATAAACATAAAGATATCATGAAATAAGTGTCAATTTTTACAAGCGTCATTAATGATGGAATAAATAATGGGAAATAGGATAGGAATGAAAGTCAGTTATTACAATTGAAAAGAGTCTACCACTCAGACCTGCAAGATTTGTGTCAGAAATTAAACATGCAGAACTGTGCTAGAAAAGTGAATGAAGAGTAATGTAATAAAGTTTGCTCATATTATAAAAGTGTTGTGCTGTAAAGATTTTCAAAAGTATCTCTAAGCCACTGGGTGATTATAGAGTAACATCACAGGTGAATTTCAGTTATGACAAGTAATGCCTAGCAAAAACCTCCACCCATATAGCTACTTGACTTTTACCATTTAGGAAAGACCTTTAAAGTAGTTCTGGGTAATTTACTGACAATTTTGACTTAATGCTCTGCATCAGAGGCAAATAAAATCTTGGTTTTCTTTTTTAGTTTGGGAAAAAAAGATGGAACAGAAAACACTATACTGTCACCATATGGTGCACCAATCCCTAATACTACATGAGATACTGACAAGGTATATGGTATTAATAGAAGAAGTAGAGTCATCTGATTGTAGATATAGACAGTTAGTTACTGGTAAAGGGAGGATTAAATGGATAAGGATTACTTAGTTTATGAAAGCAAAGATATATTGAAGGAAAATACAGTAGACATCTATAAAATCTTGAATATTATGGAAAAGATGAACTGGAAATGATTATTCATTTATTATTACATCTCTTCTGCCCAAGAACTAGGAAAAACCAAATGGAATTGTCAGCCAGTTGAAGAATTGTTGTATTTGTTATTGTTCTTAACAAGTGACTAGACAAATCAGTGGACCAAAGGCTCATCAAGACCAAGTATGAAGGTATTCATGAATTCTTTGGCTAAGAAAGTCCCTATATTGCTTCTTCCTAGAGTTCGGATGCCCAAGCTAATGAAATACCACTCAACACTACCGTCAGGTACACAGTACTGGGGTAAATTGATCCCTGGTTGCAGACTTTCTTAGGCTTCTACCTAAGGGTCGACAGGCCTGGAAATGTGAAGACAATCGCAAGCCATGCAGGTTTTGAAGTCCAGCTTTACTGCAGGCTAGGTAAGATGCTCAGAAGTGGAAATTAAGAAATACAGGGAAAAAAAATAGTTCTGTTAAGCATTTTAATTAGGAGCTCAGATCTTGAAAGGCCTTGATTATTTCCAGAAATTCATTGCTGAAGTACAACATATTGATACTAAGTAAAAAAAATCCTTTGGCTCAACTGAATTCCTTTAAAATGTTGTCTGAGATGTTTCACACCTCTATAGATTATTCATAACAGATACTGTCAACGAATAAGGAAATCCAAAATTTTTGGAAGTACCTCAGATAGTAGCGGTACATCTTTAAAAAGCTTTGAGTCATCAGCTATATACAGATAGACTGAACATTGGTATACCTGCTTCAGTGGTACCCATTTATTAATGCATAATATTAACAGCCTTTATTTTAATTTTTAATTTTACTTGCACTGGGGGAGGCTAGCTTCTGTTAGGGAAGACAGTCAGCACCTTACAAGTTCACACCTATCAACTAAACTTTGATTTTCACATTGCCATCAGCATGAACAGAAAGATCTCTGGGGAGAGATATATTTGCCAACATGTAAATGAAGTTAAAGCCCTAAATACTGAAGCTTTAATTATCAGCATGTTCTGGTGTCAGCACTGCCGTCAGTTGTATTGATGGCATGGCAGGAAGTGTTGACTGTCTTTAATTGCTTTGGGTCAGTAGTTTTTAACTCCAGGTAAGTAGGATGGAAATTATTTAACTTGCTCCTAAAATGATCCTTTTAAGGACTCTTTATAAAAATGTCCCATCTGAGTGTGTCTGTGGTGGAATAGATCTTTTTATTTCTGTCCACATAAAAACATACTGAGCAGGCAAATTATAGTTATGGCCACTGAGCAGGCTTATAAGGAAAACAGGACAGATTTTCAGAGGAAAAGACCTGCTCATCACTGTTCAAAAGAATACTTAATAATTCATAAAAATTAACTGTTTTATAAGTTTTCCCTTCAACATGTTTCCAAATGTGAATAGATTAAACAGTAATTGCTATCAAGCTTTATGTTCTATTTCATGTGCCTAATAAAAGTTTATCTTACGGATCTTTGTATATTTTTGATCTATTCCTTACAGACTGCAATACACTGTATTAAAATATTTATCATTGTGCTATCAAATATTAACGATTTTAAAATCATCTGACTAAAGAAAACAAATAATGCTACTTGTTTAACTTTTTATGAATTTCCTAGTATTTTGTTATTCAGAATGCTCCTTTTGACATAGTGCCAAAAATACTGCAGTACCTGGAAACTTTATTCCCTCTTTTCAAATTGCCCTGTTTTGAAATGTGCTCTACTCCATTCCATTGCTATTGTTCATTTTGTTCCTGCATGTAGAATAATATCATTTTTTCTGTCTGTAAGAAGTTCCTATGTCATTTCAACACAAGAGTATTGTTCTGTACGCTCGGTGGTGGCTTTCTTTTTTCTTTTTCTATTTTTGGAGTGCAGGGTGGAGAGAAAATAGAACAGTTGTTTTTTTATTTTTTATTTTTTTTTTAGGATGTCTCCCAGTTATCCACTTGCTTCTTCATCTGAAACTGTGTGGCTTTATCTGGTACAAATACCAATAACTGTCATGTGACTGATCTCATGATAGAGAGGAGAATGCTGCTGTGGGGCAGCCCATTGCAGCCCAGCCTCCAGGGTTCTTCCCTCCCAGCACAGGATGCTGCTCTCCCTGGCTGCCTCTGCTTCTCCAGTGCAGCAGAAAATACTTGTTTGCTTAGTATCCTGCTGGTTTAGCTCTAAAATGGTTCACTGACAGTCCAACAAGTGACTGAGATATTTCTAGGGATGTGGGATTAAAATTGGGAGCAGTGGGATTGCAGCACCTGTCATTAGAAGGGTTTGGACAGCTCTGGAACAGTTGATACCTGGGCAAGATCAAGAGAACTTCTTTGCACCAATCCAATCCTTTACTTTGCAGGGGAAAAAAGTTTCTAATAAAAGTCAAACATACAAATGTTGATGCTCAATTTCTGTTCACTTCAGTGAATGCAAATCTGATCACTTTGTTATCAGAGATCTTGAGCCAAAGAGCTGCAGTGTATTAAGAGCCTCATGCTTCTTTGCAAGATGCTAACTTATGTGAACTAGCCCTGTGCTATTCCTCCTTCTGTTTGTTTTATGACTCATTATTTTCTCGAGCTGCCCCCCACACAGGTGTTACCTAACTCACAATCCTTATTCTATTCACAGAGGCTTTCCTTCCAGCACACAGGTGCTTTTGATAATGTCTTCGAGCACATACAAATGTCTCTCTAACCTATTTCTTTTTGCAGGTTACTCCATTTTCATGATGTTTGACAGATTTTAATGAGGCAGTACTAAGAGCAGTCTGAGACTTGATTCCAACTGGCCATATTATGGTAACTATGTGAATCTGTGTAATACTATATATAGAAAGCATCTTATGTTTTCATTTTCTCTCTGCTCCTCATAGAGGAAAGATGGTTCATTTCATCCTTTTTGTAAAATGCAAAGTTTGTGTTCTGGTTTTGTTTTTTTTTGGTGTCAAAATACCCTCTCTGCAGAGAGATGAGCCTTCTGTTTCTCCTTTAAATCCAACATCTCATTAAAAAGTAATAACCTTCCATAATAATCATACTTTGTTAGTAAGAAATTGTCTATGTATTGCTATATCTGCATGGCTGTTTTGTGGGCCGTGTATCTTGGAATTACTGTGTTAATAAACATATTCACATTGTCTTTTCTCAGCTCTAAAAGACCCAGGATTTCAGCACGTGTAGTAAGCCAGCATGCTTCCACTGAGGTTAATGGAATCAGCGTTTTTGAATCATCTGAGAATCAGGTCTGATAACAATGTAATTTTGTTTGTAATTTTGCCTTACTTGTTATTACACCTATAAGTCATACTTTGCCTTGAGTTGAAGCTGTGGGATTCTGGATTGGTTTAAGGAGAATTATTCTGCATTTAAATTTAGAGTAGTTTGAAGCAGACTGTTTCTTTGACATCCAAATCCCTATACACACACAATTTCTTCATTCTGCATAACAGTCATGTAAAATAGATATTGTGAAAGCAGTATTTTGTGTATAAAGAAACAAGGAAAAAATGTTCCTTGGGGATGGCATTGTTCAGAACTTGGTACCTGTCAGTCAATTCTCTCTGTGTTTTATTTCCCTTTGGCTCTGAAGAGGCAGTGCACTTGCTAGCACCAGTCCTGGCACTAAAACTAGAACTAGAAGTTTGTGCAGCACCTGTGCTGAGGGGAAATCCTGCTATATCCTGGCAAGATAAAAGCATTACAACTGCCACTGGTAGAAGGATGTAATAAGATAGATTGGATTGTCTTACAGGCACACAGACAAAGGTGAAATGGAAAACAGGGCTTTCCAGTTCTGAATTTGTCATAGTTCCCCATGCAGAATGTCAATGTATAGATATAGAAGGGCTAGCAGATATATCCGCATACAGATAAGTATAAAAACTTGCTAACTTTCAAGAGGAGAGACCATTACATTTATATATTTAATCAGTCTGGAAAGAAGAATGTGATGTATTTTAAGAAAATAATGGTAACGCATCTTTTATTGTCAAATACTGAAACACAAACTTCCAAAAGCCAATGTTAATATAATTCACAGGATCACAACTTCTGGTTGGATTTCTTTTGAAATTCAATTTGCATGATGATTTTGATCAAATGCCTGGGGTTCTCACATTTGTATCATGTGATAAAATGTAGACAAAAAATATATATTTAACTTATTTGAGAAATCAAATGCATACTGTAACAGAATATGAATTATCTAGCAGGCTGCAGAGTGATAAAAGGTCAGTACAGATACAAGCACTGAGCACAGTTTGAGCTTTTAAGATAAGAATGTAATTGTAATCTTCTCCTTGCCTTAATAAAAAATATTTGAAATAGGAAAAAAAATAAAAGGGTAAAATAAAAGCAACTATTCAGAGATCAATGTAAGGCATCTGGCTGAAAACTGAAGCAAGACATTTTAAAACAATTGTCAATAAATACACTGAATTTAATTTCTGGGTGCAAGCTATGCTTGATAACTCCAAAATCCCTCTTTGCTCATTAATCATATGAAGGAAGATAGTGAATAATATCATCTTTTTCTCCATGGGAAGGTCATGTCTTAGGCAAATTAGAGTTCTGTTGCCAAGTTGGGATTGCCAGAAGAGAAACTTTTTCTTTGTTGGATTGGATAAATACACAGCTGGCTTTGGAATCAGTTGTAGTGAGATTGAAATTAAAAGGTACATTTTCAAACACTCTTATATGAACACAACAGAATTTAGATGCCTGACATGACATGGAGGAGAAATATGACATATGCAATATTATGAACCTGCATGCTTAGAAAATCAAAATGGTCCGGCATGGTATTTTCCCTTCATCTGTTTTTTAGTCTTGGTCAGTTCTGTGCAAATTATTCTACGTTTTGTTATGGATTCCTCTTATCACTAGGAACCGGTCACTTTGGCCCAAAACAACTGTCATTGCTGGTTACATTTCTTTCTAGCTTTAGAGCTTTTTTTTGTTCTGTTTCTACATTGCTTTCTAAAGGAAATGACTTAATTGCTATAAGACAGAAAAATTAAATATGGCTATCCTGTTTCCAATGTTTCTGAGATTCTAAAATTCTCTTCTGAATTCATTCTCCTCACTTAGATCTCTGTATGTGTGCAGGTGAGAAAACCATTGGAGGTATGTGGAAGAGTGGTGGAGGGCTGAGCCCTGGCTGCTTCCCCTACACTTTGCCTGCAGCGTGGATGGGTCCAGAGGTAGACACGGAGGCACAGCTGCACCTCTGCCTTTTTTTTTACTGAGGGCACAAACCAATCCCTGGCTGACTGCTGTGTCTGTGCAGCATAAACCCTGAACTCAGTAAGATAACAGTTGTTATCACGGTGCTTTTTATCTGGGAGGCAATGTCTTAAATTGCATCTGACCTCTGTATGCACAGAGAAGCAAGTGATGAGAGCTCTACCTAGATCCTCAAAGGTTTTAGATGAAATCAGTAAGAGTGCAGTACCTAAACGAATACTTCTGAGGATAATAGCTTCTGTGTCTTTCATCCATGTGTTGTACAAGGGAGACTCTGAACAGTAATTTATCAGATGATGTATTGTGAGCCTTAGAACACAACAGGATTTTCAGCACTCTTTTTCCCAAATAGGTTCACTAATGCTGGATACTAAGCCATTTCATTTACTACCACCATCATTAGAATAATTAAACTAGCTGCGATATAGATTTAACTTTATTTGTGGGTAAAGCTTCTGACTGTCCTAGGTCATTGAAGTTTAGCAACAAAGCTCCATACAAATAGATTTTTGTAATAGTACCAATAGGCTACATATGACAAAAAGTAAACAAACTCATATTGGTGCACTGTGTGTGTATCCATCTTAGCATATTTATATTTCTGTGCAGTGCAAGCTCAAGGTAAACCCATATGACCATGTGCTACAAGTCCAGACAAATAGTTCTTTTGTGCTCTGTTAAGGCAGAAGAATGAGCTATTATTTTTTCTGTATATTAGGACCCACTTGTTTGCCAGCAAGTTGTTCAGATTTCAATGGGAAGAAAACCAAGCTAAAATTGCCACACTGCAAAATTAAATGAATTGGAATTCTGTTCCTCCATGAAAAGACTTGAAACGAGATTTAAATTTTGTGTCTGTTCCATAAAATTAACCACTGCATCTGGTTTTTCTTCTGAACTTGTTCAGATAAGTTGATGAAACTTGGGGGTTATGTGACAGAAACACAATCAGATGGAGATTTGTTCAGAAAATTACAATGCAGAGAGGGACACTTAATTGGTTCTGTCAGCAAAACAGAAAAGCACTAGCTTGCATTTCCAGAAACTGTCTAAAACTTTTACAAATAGTCTGACTCAGGTAAAATCAGGCTAATTATATGTTGGGCTCAAAAAATACTCATTAGAAGAACATTATTGGGGTTATAATGTCCAAAACATAAAGACAGGAAACAGTGTGATTAATAAGCAATTGGTTTGGCAGCCTATTTTATCTATTGCCATATTAATTATGTGACTGTACAACACAGTACACAGACCTTCAGCTCTATTCATTATCTTAGCTACTCAATATCTTATTTAAACCCACAGAGTGAACACAAGTATTTGCTATGCTTTATTCAAATTATATTGCAAAGAATCATAATGATTTTCTTGTGAAAAGGTGAAAAAAAATCATGAGAGGTCTCTAGAGTTTCTGGAAGTGAGTGTTCAAAACAGTTATAACAAAAGAAACTGACAATGAAAGCCTAATCCAGTGTGTACTGATTGGATATTTCCACTCATATGTTTACAAGACCTGTTAATGAGAAAAGTATCTAAATATCCAAGGAACTGCTGAAACAGCACCTGCAGCTAACAATGTTTACACCAAATTTCAGCTATTATTTTTAAGGACATTTTTTTCAATTCTATTTTAATATTATTGTTAAATTTTGTGTAGTTTTCACTAATTATAACATATAATAAGCCAGCACTTTGCAGTTGTATTGCTCTGAGGCTTAGTTCTAAGGTGTGAAAGTATGATTAAGTTAATCCAAGAGATTGAAGTTTAGTAGGAAAAAAAATGAACACGCAGAGAAATTACCTTTTGTCTTTTAGGAAGAATTTAAAAGTTGGATTTAATATGCTGATATGTTAGTACACAAAACGTTTTTCACAGATAGCAAGACACACACATTTATATATTTCAGTGGGAACTCTTGCAAGAATTAGCAAGAGCAAGGACACTGAAAGTGTACTAAAATTAACGGATGGCACAGCCAATCTATTGTCCTCATCTGGGAGTCTCCAGAAAGGCTCAGGCAGTATGACATTCTGGCAGCCTGCAGAGGTTTTGCTCATTTTCTGCTCTTAAGTAGCTGCACATGATAGCACACAGACGCAGAGGCAGCAAAGTTGCAGAAGAGGGGCAACTCTGAGTTACTTACGTTGACAGCCCAAGCTGTGCCAGATATATCCCGGCAGACATTTATCACATTTAGGCCCTGATGCTCCCTCCTTACACTCACAAAATCCTCTGTCATTACAGCGATCATGGACTGAACCAAAAGGGTTACAATAACAGTCTGCAGAAACAAGACAACACACACACACTGGATTCAGGTCTACATGAAGTGATAATTCATTTAATACCATAGAGGCTGCATTTCCAATGTTACAGGTAAAGGAAGACTGTCTATGAATAATATCAGGAGTAGTGACTATAATTACTGTAGTCCATATATTTGTTTGCAAATGTCATTTCAGGAAGAGGCATTTTATGATATGAAGAGAAAAAGGTAAGCAGGAAGATGTGAAGGCAAAAGCTATCTGTTCTTTGAGGGTGATTGTAACAGACTGGTAGGAATGTTTTTGACAATTTAACAAATGTTAGGAAAGCTTTACATATCAATGTGCCATTAGGGCAAAATGTTTCACATCATTAAAATGGGCTTGTCTATATATTACTCAATGGTTTTAGAAATGCTGAATGGCTTTAGAAGGCTATATAAATGCACTTTAGTTATTTCCAAGATAGTCTTCCTTTATTGTTTGGAGTAGTATAATAATTTTTGTGGATATTTGTCATTAAATTGATGAGGCTGTATTTATCAGTGACATTAATAAACCTTTTACATTTTTCACAATGATAAGCAGAGGTGAGAAGGAATGTAATGCAAAACTTATCAGAACTTGCTTTATGTTGCTGTTTTCATTTCTCTCATCTCCCAGTGGGCAGATGGAAGATGCAATGAGGCTCTTTCTCTGCTGTATATTTTCCACACGTGTACTGACCTAATTAAAGTAAGACTAGGGCAACCTATTTCCTCCCACAACAGTTACTGTAGGGGGATATATCTTCTTCAACCACAGCCCTTTTCTTTATTGTGATTAGAATATGAGAATTCAGCTTTCAGCTAGCTATGCGAAGAAGATGTTAGCTAGCAGTGCTCATTTTTTGGCATTCTCATTCTTCAGTTTTTTTTCTTCAAGTGGTCTTATCTTAATTTTTATGTAGACCCATGTAGACCCAGAGTAACTCCTCCCTTACCCAAGACTGCAGACACACTTGAATTTTGGCAAATCTCTGCTGCTGTTGAAAGCAAAAGAAATACAAATTGATTCTTGAATCTGAGCGACCTGCAGGAATCTGGCTTTGTGTGCCTGTGAATCACTGCTGCTTTGACTACTTTTGGCAATTTTTCCCCAGTATTAGGTTAAAATTGAGTGAAATTGAAAATGACAAAATGTAGTTGAACTGGGAAGGAAAATATTAAAAAATACAATGGAAAATCTGTGTCAGGAAAAAAAAAACAAACCAACAAAACCACCCAACAATATTAGCAGAAAGACATTTGTCATCTGTTGTGTCAGTGTCTAATAGCCATAAATTGCAGATGACGCTTTTAACATTTGGCATGCTGAGGAAGAGAAGTTACCTTTGGCAGTTGGATATCCACAATAATTGTGGATAGCTAGCAATGTTCATTAATGAAGCTGAATGCTGTAATGCCAAAAATATTGTGCAAGACAGCATAATTATGCTGTGATGGGTGCCACTTGAAAAGCTGGCAATCCTGATGTTAATCAGATGTACAAAATATTTATGTAAATAGACATAGAATGGAGTTACATACTGAATGCAGTAAAGTCACATTTGTTTAAGGTGTTAATAGAAAACCTTGAAGGACAAAAGGCTTGGAATTACATTAGAAACAGAGGACCCAGTTCTTACAAATTAAAAATAACTTAGTTGAACAAATCAGATCTACAGCGATTAAAAAGAAGTATTTTTGAAAGAAATGTGTGGCCAATGCTATAGATAAATAGTTTTCAGTTGGCTGCAGAACAAGAAACTGACACTGAGTCAGTGAAAGCTTTTCTACTGAATTATCATATGAAAATGTTAGAAGTATTGGGTCCATATTGTGCTCTGCCACAAAGAAAACTTTAAGTCGAGCCATTTTTGTAAAAGTGCTAGATCAAATCAGAGAACAGACCTGGGAACCTTCAGAAACTCAGCTGCGTCTTTTCCAGTACACAGTTGGCACAAGTGTCTAACCTAGAAAGGTCAACAGAACACCCAAGCTCATTGTCCAACACTATATGACATGCTGTACAGTGTTTCCCATCACCTGCCAAATACCTAAGGCATTAAAAAAATCAAATTCCAGTGTGCCAAAGAAAGACAGTGGGTATCATTATGACCTTGCAGCAATAGGTCGTTAAGTAACATTTCCAGATCCTCTTAGAAAGAGCATATGCCAGGCTGCAGGATAGGAAAAAAACCTATCTTCTGCTAATCCAGCTGGGTAGGTATTTTCTTCCTGACCTCAATTTGGTGACTATAAAGGATGGGAAGATAACAGTAGTAGTCATCTTTTCACTGAGATGCACTATATTAATATAATTCTGCCAATAAGTTTAAAAAAAAAACATAGGCAAAATGAGCTGAAGCTTACAGGCTTGCTGCTATCATTCTGGATTGACAGTGGCTACAGAGCAACCTTTAAAGCATTGATCACTGGAATTTATTAAGTTTTCACAGATATTAACTGGGACCTAAGACTAGGTGACCACATGGTCGGATCTTATAGGTAAGACAATAATCACTATTTCAGTATTTACGTTATAAAAGCAAAGGAAATGATGTATTACTCTGGGTCCACTTGGAGGTTTCAACACTTTTCATGCTTACCAGTGTGTGTGTTCACTGAAACAGAATTATTAGGCCAATTCTGCTAAATTGCACTACAAGCATGCCCAGTGAATTATTTTTGATATTAAAATAGCATGACTTATTTAGAAATTGGGTTGTCCACTGAAGGTAATTTGGAATTCAGCCGATAAACATTCGACACTTCATTTTAGGAAATAAAATTTATTTTACTTCTAAAAAATTTAGAGCATAATGAAATAAGATTTAAGCCCACTGTATGCTATGTTGCATTTGCTTTATACTAAAAAAAAAAAAAAAATCCATCAAAAGACAACAACAAAAACCCCTCTCAGTATTTAAATGCTTTTTAATGCTTCTGGTTTTAAAATTGAAACACTTTCATCGTTTAGATAGCATTGACTAAGATTCACATTATCCATGTACTTACCATATATATATCAAAACTATATAAGTAGTTTTGATAAATCAGAGCCAAACCCCTGCTAGCTGCCAATAAGCTATCTAAATATGTTTGAATTTTCTGTATATGTAGTTGAAGAGGAAAGAGTTAAACTGGAAAAATTAGACTTTTTATGGGAATAAGATTTGTAGTCTTTGAAATTCTGATTATTAGAATGTTAATGTAATGTTCTAATCATACTTAAAATTCAAAACACTGCTCTCAGAGAAGAAATGAGCGTTTCCAATAGAGCAAGACTCCATGTGTATGATGCAGCAGGATGGTGAATCCATTCTCTCTCTGCAATGAAAATACGCCCCACATTTTGCAGGATTAAATCTTAGCAGCCCCGCATCAGGAAAGAACTTGTTTTCTCTCTCTTTTTTTTTTAATTTCTTTCTCAAAATGTTCTTTGGTATCCTTTGCATTCCACTGGTTTCATGCCAGCAATAGTATGAAAGTGCTGCGCTGGTGAATAAGCTGAGAAACAAGGATTTTTATGCATTATGATCATATGATTCTCAAAGCTGCCCTAGACCAATAAGAATATTGTTATTTAAACAAATTACATAATATGTAGCAAAACTGTGTTGATCCTGTAGTCATCTCACATGGGAGCCCATGAGAATTTTGCTTGCTTTAAGGTAGGACCTAAATGGACCTAATTCTGCTTTTCCTTAGTGTCTGGACCACTCTGAAATGCACAGTACTAAGACATTCTAAATATATTACTTGCAAATTAATTAATTACAAACCTACTTATTTTTTACCCTGGGATTATTAACTTCCTGGTCTTAGGGATATAGCTACAGTTGCTAACTTAGCACTTCAAGTGTATATGGGAAAACAATTTATTGCATGATCTGATGAAAAATCCCGGAGTATCACGCTTATTAGGCCTATTTAGATAGCTAAAATTATATAGCCCTGATGTCATATCGATGCTGTCCCTCATTTACATCAAACAAATATGAAGGACAGTGCTTTTTACTGATAACATTTGATTGCGTTAACATCCTCAGCACAGTCATATAAGAAATCATGACTTGCCTACTAAAGTTTATATTAGCTCAGACTAATTAATGTCAGAAGAGATCATGCATTTTCTGAATGTGTTGCCAAGCAAAGTTAAAAGAAGGGAATGTGAAATGCAGTGTGTGGATGAATCCAGGTGTTCATCACAAAATAAAATGTAAATCTGACAAGCTGTAGACTGAAACAAATAATAGCAACCTAAAAAATGTCTGGATTGAATCTCAGGAATGGATTATAAAGAATATTAAAATGTAACTTATTCACTTGTAGCCAAGTTGGTATGAAAATCTTTTTTTTTTTTTTTTTTTTTTTTTTCCCTCTCTTTCTTTCTGTTTTCCTTCTTGGAAAATAGAAAGAAAAACTAATTACAATGGAAATTCAGGAAATGTTATTCTGATGCTCGTGTCTATAAGCAACACTATATAATGAAATTGTAAATCTGTTGTTTGAATAATGCCTTTTGTGGAGATGTGTTCACTACTAGATGGTGTATGAAGCCAATAGCGAAACTTTTATTGACTGTTCTTGGTCTTCAACTGCTGTCCTATCACTTTCTATGCACTGACTTGAGGTGATAAGAGAACAACGCGTATCCTTCTTGTGTGATATTTTTTGTACTATACAATTTCTTATTTTGTTCGGACATTTGCTTTAATTCTGCATTTTGGATAGTTACATGAGATATTAGGTTTAAAGCCCTGCTTTTGTCTTGGTTTCCCATATTTGAATTGACATTATGTCAAACTGGTCTGACAAATTCTAATCACACAGGCATAATTTCAGTTTCTTCTCAAAAGAGAGAGGAGTTAGCAGCCCTGTTCCTGTGAATAGAATCTGGAGCTACGTGTTCTTTTAAAATTTAAGTTAATAAAAGATGAAGAAGAGATGGCTCTGGGGAGACCTCACTGTGGCCTTTGAATACTTGAGGAGAGTGTGTAAATAGGAGAGGGAGCAACTGTTTATATGGATGGATAGTGATAGGACAAGGGGGAATGATTTTAAACCAAGACTGGGAAGATTTAGGTTAGATATTAGGAGGAAGTTTTTCTTTCAGGAGGTGATGATGCACTGGAACAGATTGCCCGGAGATGTTTAGGATGCCCCATCCTTGGAGGCATTCAAAGCCAAGCTGGATGTGGCTGTGGGCAGCCTGGTCTGGTGGTTGGCGACACTGCCCATGATAGGGTGGTTGAAACTAGATGATCTTTGAGTTCTTTTTCAACCCAGGCCATTCTGTGATATTCTATGAAAAGGGGTTAACAAGCACCAACCCCCGTCTTCTATTCATGTACCTGGCAAATTCTGTAGGTCTTCTGCAAGTGTTCATGAATGTACTAATAATTTCGAAAGTTAGACTAGGAACAGGGATTTATGACCCAAAAGCTTCCATTTTCACACATGTACAGCTCCCTGCTGCAGGCCAACACAGTCAGCTTCTTGGGGCTTCCTGGGAGAGTCTTCCCAGGGCCATTAATCAAGGGATTTCATCATCATGTACAGATCCAAAATACTTCCTTGGGGCTACAGTGACAACTAAAGCAACAGATGGAAAGTCTTCACAGATGTTCTTATCCATTGAAAAAGCTCATTCTGGCTCAACTAGCAATTAAGCAGCAGCAGTCCCTAGCAGCTGCCAGTAGCTGAAAAGGCACAGAAGAAAAGCCACAGTTACCCCAGGACTGACCTATGCACACATTTTCATCGTCCAGCTCTGCAGAAGCATTTCTGAAGTAGCCCAGCCTGCATAACTCACAGTGCTGACCTCTAGTGTTGTGCTTACAGCTCACGCAAATGACCGTATTGAGCAGCTCGATGTAACTGCACCGGTTGGAGTGCCCGAAGCATTCACAGTCTTTCAAGGAAGAACAGAAATGTATACAGAATGTATACAGCAGCAGAGTAATAGCACATTACATGCTCAGTAAAAATGAACTATGAGAAGAAGTATGAATGAATGGCACATACATGTTAATCAATGTAACATGGACAACAGCAGATGTTTATCTGCAATGAAAGTGAGGTTTGTTTCAGGCAGGTTAGCGTGACTGACCATAGCATGACGTCAAAGGCTGGTTGCTATTGGCAGACCTGATGGAACTGAAGCATTTGCAGTTGTAAACCTTTCAGGAGTACTGGAGGCTCAGTTTCTGCTGATAGAAATGCATGTCCTTTTTGCGTATTTGAGATGAATATAAATCGAGACACAGGAAAATCTTTCTCATGTTAAAAATATTGCATACAGAGCACAGAATTGCCAAACTTCAGCATGTTTTAATCTATAATGGTAGATTAAAAAAAAAAAAGCTTTGTTCTGACATAAATGGTAAGCATTCAAAACTAGTACTGAATTCAGCTCAGTGTAACTGGTCGGCACCTTGGGAAGGAACTGTTTTACTTCAAGAACAAACAAATCTCGAGTTTGACAATTTTGGTAAGAACCTCCTCAAACAAGTGAAACAGGAGAAAAAAAAAAAAAAAAAAAAAAAGGAAGTATTACTTAAGAGCAATTTCTGGCACATTTCTAAGGTAAGTATTAACGCAGTTTTAGTTCAGACATGAGGAACAATTAGTCCAGGAAAGAGCTTGAAAACTCTCAAATGTGTACTGAATAGAAAGCATGCTTATTGCAGCCATCTGAATTGCAGCTGGCATGACAGCCTCTTTTGAAAAAAAAAAAAAGAACAATCAGCAAACCTATGCTACGTACAGAATGCTACTGCCTCAGTATTTAATCACAACTAATATATGTTTTTCATATTCAGAAAAATAGAAATTAGGAAAGTATCAATATCACTATACAAGGCACAGCTGCGATGTGTGTGGAAAGCTTTTGTATGTCTGATTGCTTAGCTCTGAGTCTGAACTCAGAATAAATGCAGAAAAGGTTATTAGGATGATCAGAGAAGTAGAGAGCCTATTTAAAAAGTGAAGAGTATGATAATTTGGCTTGTTTACTCTAGGAAATTGAAGCCAGGATATTGCCAGGCTATAAATACAACAAGAAGATGGTCTTCTATCATCATAAGTGAGTATCTTTGCTAACGGACAACGCTGCTGCAAAACCAAAGGCATATTAACTGTCCATTGGGACACTTCAGATGTAATCCAGAAGATAGTATCTAGCTGTTAGGAAACTGAGGTTCTCGAACACCCTCCCAAATTGTAGCAACACCACTGATGCTTTGGAGTTACAACTCCAAAGTTTATTGAATTAGTAAAAGAGATTATGGTATGTTTCTTTGCAATAATGGAGCACTAGATGCAGTGATGTGGAAGTACTTTGAGGGCTTGAAGTTAACCTATAATTAGACACTTATAGCAGAGGATGTAAAATGTTAATTTCTGATATATGTGGCAGGGGCCAGGTCTCTGTGACTTTTTTAAGGTGCACTGCTGATTGTGCTGGGCACATAATGAGCCCATAAGTTGGTGTAGTGTGCCTGAAACAGTGTGTGCACCTGTTTATATGTTTGTTAAGTAATTGCTGTACCAGTCCATGTTTATGAGTATGTTATGCACGCAATATGCATATACTTCTTCTGCTGTTCGTCTGATCTAGCAGCCTGTAAATGGATTGTATATTTTCTTTTACCTACAGCATTTAGTGTAACATATATATCCATCTTTAGAACTGCCTTTCTGCTGCCAGGAAACATTATTTCAATTTACATATATATATTCAGTTAATATATGCACATTCCTGTTTTCTTTGATGTAATGCTGGTGAAGTAATGCTCACAGTTCATGTTAGCCTGATAATTTTGATCCCTGTAACTGCTGTACAGTAAAAGCTTTGGTGTACTTGATTCAATACACTACCAGTAGACATAGTCTGTCATATTCCATGATTCTATGGTTCTTTGATAATGGAGTGGGGAGGAAAAGTGTTAATGTTTCTCTTTTGTAACTAGTCAGTGAGATTCAGCATCTCAGGCAGCTGTCCAGCTGCATTTCTCCCCTAGTTTAACTGTCTTACCTGAGTGAAAACTGCCCTTGAGGGGTAAAGGCAGCAGATCTAAAAGTGGAAACTAGTGCTATCAAACAAAAAAAAATTGTTACAATGCTAAGTTTTAGTGTGCTGAATTTCTAAAATAAGAAAGATTGTTTCGGGATAAGCAATCTGATCATTTTGAATCTCAGATGAAGAAGCAATTCTGTAATTTCTGCTTTGACATAGCACCTGTCTTCTGCCCCCATTGCACAACTTGTTTTGGTGACAAGATACTGTGCTGATCTGTTTGTCAGTCTTATGGCTAAACATATATCACTCTGCAGGTGAATTCAGAGGAAACAGTAACAGGCAGCAAAATAATGTTGCAGTTATGTTACAAAAATATGCAGACTATAAGTAAGTGACAGTAAATCAGACTATGCTACCTCATCTTTTGTTTTTAAAATAGTAGAGAGAATGTTTTGTGAATGAATAACTGCACTATTTCCACTCTGAAATTGATATGACCTTCAGAAATACTATTATAGCAGATAATTGGCTATTACAAAAACACACACAAAAAATTGCTGCACATAAAATAATTCACTGCTACAGCAAAGCTTTCTCCAATTTATGATCTTGACTACAGAAGAAACTAATGATTTTGAAAGGCTCAGTTTGATGTACAAATGTACTCTTAAACAGGCTCTGAAGGCCAACTCAAGTTCTGATGCAGTTTGTCAATTTTTAGGGTAAGTAATTAGACCAACTCTTGATTTTATTGCTGTCTACAACTTCTTCGTGGGAGAGTGGAGAGAGAGGTGCTGATTTCTTCTCTCTGATGACCTGTGATATGGTGGAATGGTTCAAAAATCACCAGGGGAAGTTCAGATTGGATATTAAGAAAAAGTTTTTCACTTTTAAGAAAGGGTTAGGCAGTGGAACAAGTATCCCCTGAGAAGTGGGCCCCAAGCTTATTGGTATTCAGGAAATATTTTGACAGCTTTCTTAGATAAATGGTTTAAGTCTTAGGTTGCCCTGCGTATACTCAGGGGAACTCTGATTCTTGTGGTTCCCTTTCAACACAGGTGATTCTATAATTCTAGTAAGTACTGTTGGTCTTAACACTCTTAAATGCCAGATGATAACCAATTTTTTGCTCTTGTTCCATTTTGCTAATACATTCAAATGAAGTTATTTTGCCTGTTGGTATTGGCCTGGTCAGTGAACGAACCATTTATACATTTTTACAGGCTTATATATATGTTGAAAACAAAACAAAGAAACAACAACAACAACAACCAAAAAAAAAAAAAAAAAAAAAAAACCCACACAAAAACCCCAAGAAACTGTGCCACAGGTTTGCATGTTATAAAAAATTACTCTGTCATAACAAGTAGAATTGCATTCAGCATCATGGCACCTGCTTACCTAATACCTGTTAATGCTGTGTGGCCCTTATAGCTTATCATGTAATTCACCCCTACCAGTGCACAAAGAACAGAAAGTACAACTTAAGGTTTTTAAGCATACCTCGCTGGTTAGCAGCCCAATAATTTTCACGTGTTTGCAAAGCCACGCAATTGCTGAAAGAGGTGGATGAAAAGTACTAAAATCAGGCTGAAAATGGTTTAACAAGATTGAAATGCCCTGAGCTTACAGCAAAATGCTGCTTTCAATTCCTAACACTATGTCAGAAAAGGCACGGATAAACTAGAGGCAGTTTAAAGCTGAGTAACAGTAAGGAGTAAATGAATTGGAAAGTGAAACCTCAAAGGAGAGGTAACGCTAGTTAGGTATGTTTAGTGTGAAGGAAAAAGGGAAAATAGAAAGCCATGTTAGATTTGATTATTATCTTTGGATGATTCAGGAATTGTCAAATTCTTTTCCAACTCACAGAAGATCTGACTGCACGAGCCTTTAAAGATGATTTTCTGTTGTGACAACCCTGATCCTATTGCATAAAGCATAAAATTAAATATTGAAGATACTCATGTAAAGGTTGAATATGTCTTTCTATAAATTGAATACTCTGTTGCCTCCCCTCTGTTGTAATGCTACACATTTACATCTTCGAGATGATGTACTGTTCTGCTATCAGTCAGGATTGGGTTCAGCTCAAGCTTCAGCTGGGACCAGTAAAACATGAAACGTCATCACATGAAACAGTGGTAGACACACATGGAAGGGAAGCACAGTTTTAAAACTGAAACTGATAATGCATGAGACAGCAATCAGTGTCATTTTCTAATTAAAACCACAGAAAGTATTTCAAGAAAAGTACATTCAGAAATCATTAAATTCTTTTTTTTTTTTTTTTTTTTTTTTTTTT
>NW_024962266.1:9528220-9567361 GCF_019238085.1 Lagopus leucura
TGCTTCAAAACAAATAGTTATCATGATCTTATCAAATGGGTCAGACTAAGTTCTAATGTTTGTTGGTATCTCTAGTCCTTAGAGATGTGTGTTTCATGAATAAGGAGATATTCCCTGGGCAGCCTGGTCTAGTATTAAATGTGGAGGTTAGTGGCCCTGCCTGTGGCAGGAGGGTTGGAGATTCACGATCCTTGAGGTCCCTTCCAACCCTGTGATTCTGTGATTCTGTGATTCTGTGATTCACAAATAGCTGCAGAAAGACAAAACATTTTTATATGTACTTTTTATAGATAAATTGAAGAGGAAACCCAATGAAAATATCTGAGCTCAGGCAGATTGATAAATATGCAAATCAAATAGGTTGCTTGTATGCCACTGAGATAGTACTGGCATCCTTCATTGTGCCCACATAATGCCATTATTTTGATAAAACACTGAAACATCAGTACAAAACGTAATGCCTATACTTTCAATTTGCACATTGTTACAATAAAATGAAGATGTAAGACACACTTACAATGCATTAGAAGACATAACTACATATTCAACTCCATGGGTACAGATACTTCTTGATGATATGGACAATTGACTTTTTTATGTTTTGTTTCCCCTCAACTAATCTTTTTCTTTCCTTTTTTACAATTTATGCAGATGGGTGAGGAAATCTCAAACAAACATTTCATTTCTAGGTAACAATCTGAATGGTCATTTACTAATATTTAATTAGTTCAAAAACAAGCGCCACATCACTTATATGTCAGCAGTGACTGTGTAAAAAGCATAATTATTTTTTCTGTGTATGCCTTACGTTTATGTGACTTAATGTTTCTGCTGTCAATGAAGATGCCTCACCAGTAAAGCTGATGGGTTCACTTCACAGATATTCCAGATTCATACAGTGCAATGTTCTCACAACACATAGCACTATGAAATCACTGTATGAATCCAAGAATTCCTACCTCTCTTGTGGTTTGCAACTTGAACAGAAGAAACAGTTGTCATAGATAATTTGGGAGCAACTGGATAGGTGATAAAATGAACAATAAATTAGAAACGATATCATATAGAAATAAATCAAAAGATTAAAAGAAATAAATCAAAAGATTAAAATAAACTATTTTGTTTCTTTACCATGTTAAATTAACTTTAACAATGGCTACTGTTTTGTAAGGAAACCATGAAACTTACTGAAAGTGTATTATAGGCTACCAACTATTGAGTCATTTGAGCTATAATATCCAAAATAAAGAGAAATTAATTCATGTAAGCACACTGGCAATTTTGTGTTAGATGTTATAGGTTAACTTCTACTAGTACATGACCAATGGCTATAAGGCAATCAGAGTGCTCTACAAAGGGTTTTATGAAATTTACTTGCAAACATACTCTGGCCTATTTGCATAAAGAAAGAAAATGCGATAAAATAATATTAGATATAATAAGATTTTTGTAATCATTCTCATTATACACTATAATTAACAAGTATTTAATTTACAGTAAATATATAACACAAGCATATAATCTAAATAGAAATGCTTTTAAGTTTTTGTGTTTTGTGTTCCATAACAAAATATCAAAAATAATGCTACTACAGCTGGCTCTCATTTACTGGGAAAGAAATAATGAGTAATCTTGTGCTGCTCGAGATGTATTGTGCAGTGAAGTTAGGTCTTAGATTACAAGTAATATAAATGATTAAGCTATGAAATACGTTGTGAATAAGGTAGGCTAATCATTGGACACAGCAGAGGAGTAGACATCAACCTATATTTTTTTGTTTATTTGAAGAACACATGCAAAAACTTAGAACGTGGGCTAAATTAAATTATTAGAATACTGCCATATCGTCAGGGATATTTAGCTCAAAATATATGTGAATAATACAAACTAAAGTACATTCTTAATCCTTATAGAGAGCACAGACCAACTGTGATTTTCTATCTTTTGTGTAGAGAATGTAGAAGCTTGCACATGTAGCACATTAAGTTTTATACGTGTATGTGCGTATCCCCATCTGGTCACTGTGATCAATGGATAGAGCTGCAGCCATTCTAAGATACTTTCCCAACAGAGTCCTTTTTTTTTTGTTTGTTTCTCTAGTTTAGTAGCTATTTCTATCTCACCTTTTAATTTTGTACTCTCTCCATCTATATATGCTAAAGGCCAGAAAAGACATCCTCTGAATTGTCAGAGCAAGCTGCTGACCAAATTTCTGCAGGGTTTCTTTGGGAGTGAATGGTTATCGGGGCAGTAAATAAGGAGAAAAAAGAAGGACCGTTATATTTTTACACTGAATGATCTTTATGAAATGTGTAGCACAGCTGAATAGAACTTCAAATAACAAAGAATATTGCTTTTACTTTATTATTCATCTCAAAAAGTCATTCTGTCACTTTCAGTGATAATCATCATGCCAAAGCCTAGGAATTTTTTGTGTGGAACTTGAATTGCTGAGAACAGTCTATTCTGCAGAGATCGTGCTTGCAGGCTGAATGGCATACAAGCTGAGAGTTCCCAGCTCACTTGGGAAGAGAAACTGGAAACAAAATATTAGTAAGTGTGTTTGAAGAAGTGAATTGCAATCTTTCTCAGTCAAAAAATCTGAAAACTTATTCATAATACTGACTGTGCTGTTTATACAAGTCATTTCATATTACCTAAGGACTTCCGTACGACTTAACATGTGTCAGTACTTATAACCTGTGTGTCTACATTTCCAGACTTTACGTAGTGATGTGCTTGATCTTACTGTTGAAAGATGCCCAATTCAGGTGAGTTTTTTTTTTATGGTTGAACTCTATAGATATTTTCTCACAGAATATCATTACTTAGCACAAAAAATAAAAAAATAAAAAAATAAAAAAAATTGAGTTGCATTACCACTGTTACTATTTTTGCTGCCATGTTGGGACTCTTTGAAAGAAATTTGGGAAATTTTACATCACTAGGAATTTTACAGCATCCTACCTTGATTTGGTTTAGAAACCTCAAGAGAAGAAATATTCGGCCATATCCTATCAAACTTTGGAGGATCTGCATGCGTCAGGAAAAATCAGGTTTTGTTATTTGCATCTGTGATATTGTTCTAAACAGGCAAGCATGTGGACAAAGACATAGATTACAAACATCCATTACTGAACTATTCTAGGTTGCACTTGAAGAGTACATGATTTCACACTGAACAAGAAAACAAGCAATTGATGACTCCCAAAACACCAAATGGACATAAAATACTGTGCATAACAATTTAACTTCAATGATTCAAAATATCATTGTTCATTGTGAGAAGATATTCAAGTCCAACATATTTGGTTCTAACACATAGAACAAAATAAAAGCATGTTCTTTTAATCTGCTCTGTAGAGATAAAATCACAATATCAGACAAATATAGATTTCTTACCAAAGACACATATCTTACCATTGCATCCTGTTTTAGGGCCTTTTGAGTGAAACACATTTCTGTTAACAGAAGACATATATTTTCCAGTAGTGTGGACCTTTTCTTCACTCTCACATTTTTTTGTGTGTTGCATTTATTTCATATCACAGCTAGACTATGTTTTTGTGAAAATACAAAATGTCTAAGTATTTTAAAGGCCTACATATGGAGGCATTTTGTCTCTCATCAAAGGTGTAAGATATGTCTCTTTAGAGCTTCATTTCCTTTAGTCAATGTGTTTTGTGTTGAGGTAGGGTGGAATGATTACACTTAATGGTGCTGGCTGCTGGAGCTGAGAGCAAGTAAAGAGGTGAGCTGGTGGTGGAGGGGGAGGGGGAGAAAACTTCTTTGGACCCTGATGTGAGACATGGTCTTTTATACTGTTTCTTGTTTAGTTTAGTTTTGTTTCTGTTTTCTTTGGTCATTGATAGCTCCCATCTGCCTAGCTTTGGACATCAGATTTGGACAGCATTTTTATCCTCTGTATGTTCTGCAGTTGTTTCTTCTCTGAGCCTGAATAGAATTTTCCCTAATGATCACATCAGCCTACACAGCAGTGATATAAACAGGGAGAGGGAAATTTATTTCTGCATACAAGAAGTTCAGTTGTGTGGTATGTAGATTGCAGTTGTCACATCTCTTTGGTATCAAGAATCTAGGCTAACAGGTCTTTTGGAAGATAGTATGTTTCACTGATAGATCAATCATATTGGAAGACATAGAGGTGAAGAGAAAAAGGCTGGGGCTTCAACCACCTGATCTAGTAGGAGGATGTCATTTTTTTTCTACTGCACTTTCTGATCAATTTGTCAAAGGTGAATGGAAAATGTCTGGGTGTGAATGCACGTCCCAAAAGCTTTCCTTTGAAGAGAACAATTTAAGGAAAGGCTTCCGCTGTGCTATTTACTATTAGGTATTCTTTTGAAACTGAATCAGTTAATATTTGATCCAAATATATCATTGCATCATATTCTTGCTTTTTTATGGTTTTTTTTTTTTTTCCCTATTAGTCAAGATAATGCACATAAGGAAAACTGAGCTGATTTGGTAGTCTTAAGTCTTGATTGAAAACAACCTGCCTCTACTAATCAGATCCACCAATTCACACACATAGGAAGTGCAAACACTGTAGTCAGTGCATTACAAAAGCTATCTCAAAGCCATACTGAGGTGGCATGGTAATCCTATCACACTTTTAGACTATAATTCTATGCATCTACGACTACATTCCACCTCCTGAAACATTCATGGACTTGTTATGGTAAAGAAGTTTGAAATACATACAAATAAATGATTTGGACATTTAATTCACTGGTTAAGTTTTGGTTAAGTTTCAGGAATGCTTAGTCTTGGCTTAAATTTTTGAATGGACTGGACATCAGATAATATGTATGAAAATCAGGAGCTAGAAAGGAAAAACAATCTTAATTGACTACATTCTCTAAAATGGCTTAAATAGTATCAGAAATAAAAGTAACAATATCAAAGCTTTGTAATGCCTTAAGGACTAACCTTCTCAAATACCTGCTACTTAATAAACTGTAGGTCCTATACATAAAATCATATCAACTCTTATTCTGATAATGATTTCCCCAAGGAATCTCTTGTCTTGTCCAAATAAAATCATTACTTCTGTGTCAGAAAATCAGTGTTAAGTGTTTCTAAGTAATCCTATAAATTCTACAGATTCATAATTCTTTTCACAAACTGACTTGAAATGGAGACTGTGACTTGCTAAAATAATGAAAACTTCCCTGACCTTTTAAATTAGACTATACTGAGCTATGTTTCTTAATGGGCATACAAAAAAAAGATGAGCATATGTACTGTGACTAAGGATTAACAATTAAGAGTTATTGTTGGTTATTATTACTAGTTATTAGTGCTATTTGTAACCACCTTAGAAAGGCTTTCTCAAGGTCATTTGTTCTAAACTGTGCTCATAGCAAGGTCAACTTCAAAAGTTGTTGTTCAGGGTTGTATCAAGTTCAAATCATTTGCTGTCTTTAGTAGCTCTGGGCTGCTTGGTAATGTTAGCGCTCCAGGAGACTTAATGCTTCTTTTTTTCACATTTATATACATATACATATATATGTATATGTATAGATACATACATATATATTTTTATATATTTATTATATATATATTTTATATATAACATATATATATATAATTAACATATATATTTTTATATATATATTTGCTAAAGAGAAGGGTTTTTTTCTTATGTCCATACTCATGGAATGTATTATCACCAAGATTACATGTTTCCTTATAAAGGTCTTTTTACTTATCTTTCTAGCTCCCTCCTTCCCTCCTTGAATGTGATGTTAAATGCTTTATCTAAAAGCATATGTGAGACTTCCAAGTCAGAGAATATTGACTGTCATTCCCACAAGTATGTTGGAGCAGATGAGTCATCAGAAAACAATAACAGAAAACAACAGAAAACAATAACATTCATTTAGAAGCTACTTATTCTTTTATTGCAACTTGTGAAAACATTTCTAGTCCTAAGTGATCACCACAAAGCTTATTTTTTTTAAAAAGACAAGTTTACCAAATAAACTTTACTATTCCAGAACATTTTATTTGCATGCTCAATTCTGTAGTCCTTGTTTTCCTGAATAATTAATGTTGGTCTAGGTATTCTAGAAAAAACACTAGATAAATCTAGGATACTACTCTGTTGTTAAATGTTCCATGGTAGGTGTTCTAGGTAAACAAAGCTACAGAAATGTGAAAAAGGGCTTCTAAAAGTAGATTTTTAGTGCATTGTTTGAAAGTAAAGGTACTTTAGGCACCTTAAATAGTAAAGGTATGTCAGATACATGAACGAGCAGAAAATTAAGACATGATGTTTTAAATTTGCATTGGAAATTTTTGCATTTTTACTTTCTGTTATTTCAAAGCCAACTCTTGAAAAAAAAATCTTTTGTGGAGAAAGGAAAAGCTGATGATTGCAGATTTACTAGATATATGATTATTTCCTCTGGCCATTCCCTTCTAGCTTCCCCTCAATGTTTTGAATATAAAGATATTAAATAAAGAAAATGTATTTCAAGTATTCCCTAGAAGTGCAATCTGCACCTCATGCCACATTCTGGCTTTGAATTAGGGAAGTAACAGAAATGAAACAGGTCATTTCAGCTTAATTTCAGCCAGGCAGCTGCTCAAGAAAAAACTTGTCATTTTGTTGGCAGAAATTAATCAGCTCTTTGTTTGTTTCTCACTTCTACCGTGTACTGAGCTGGCAGTAAAATTGGCATGTACTTCCACTGAGAGGGACTATCCTTCACTGGGAATGCTGACCAAGGGCAGGTGATGGAGCATATGAAGACTACATTGCTGCCTGGGCATCTGCACTCTGTATACTTTCATCTCCTAAAATGTTTAAACTGACTTGTCCACAAACAGAGTATTTGCTAAAAATCACTCATGGTAAATCAATAAGCCTTAAGTAATGCTTACTCTAATGTTAGACAAAGATAATTTGTGTTTCCTACTGTCATTTATTTATTCACATTATATAGAATCTTAGTGAGGGAGACTAGTTATGTTTAAGCTTAGTCTCTTAAAACTTTGGCTTAAAACACATAAAAGTATTTAAAAAAAAATCAAATTCAGTGATTCCAGTAGAAGGTGTTGAAAACTGGCCTTGCCACTGCCTATTTTAAACAGTGAGTAGCTGAGAGATAAGATGGCGTTTCATCCAAAAAATAGGCATCTGCTGGGTACGGTGATAGATGTATGACAGTGGTTTTAGGTTTAATATTAAACAAAAAAGGATTGAGAATAATTAGAAATAATGTTCTGATCAGATCAGTGGCAATGGAGATTTTGTAACTGCTGAAGTAATTGAATGTTTGTACCAGATGATATATGGTCTCTTCTTGCAAACATCATGTGATGATTATTACACTGTTTTTAGGTCTGTTTGAAGCAGTGATAACACACCTCATGAAAAATTTGTCTTACGGCAGTTTATTTATACTGAAAATTGATCTCCTGAAATGGGAAGGAATGTCAAAAGAAAGGTTTTTTTTTTTTGTTTGTTTGTTTGTTTTGTTTGTTTGTTTTTTTAAATCATGCACTGATTTATTAAGTCTTAAAAAAATTTCTCGGCCAATTTTAGGCAATCTTTTTGGAGCAATGTAGGAAGTTTCATACCTGTTCCTTTGAAGAAAGGAGAATTCTGCATTAATGTGAAGATGTGGTTGTTTTTGCAGCTCCTCAGCTACAACATCTTTTACAACTGTTGGAAGAATTTAAATGCAATTAGTTCTTTATGCGTCCAGTTGTTGTTTCAGAGTAAAAGCAAGTGATCTTTTCAGAGGTTTTAAAAATCCAGTGATCCAGTTCTGGAAATTTTGGAGCTGATCTTAGAAAAAAATCCACTGCTTTTAACTAAGGTAAAAGATTGTTATTCTCACACTAGTGAGGTTGGAAGGACTATTCTTCAATTGTAAGTATTTATAGTATTTGCAAAAATACTTGCAAAATATTTGCAGAAGTATTTTTTTATTTTGATTTGTTTTGCTTTTATCTTACAGTGGTGCTGGAATTCACAGTTGGACCGAGACTACTGTACTGTTGTTCACAGCTGATGAAGAACAGTAGATCAAGACTCATTCTTCTTTATACTCCAAGAAGTAAATAAATTTCATGTCTGGGGACAAAAAAAATAAAAATAAAAAAAAAGAAGAGAAGTGCTTTTTCTCCTCAAGCTTTACAGATGTTGTATTCTTAAATATCTTCCTAGATTTTTTTGTCCAGAAACTTTTCTAAGTAGCTGCATCTAAATTTGCACATTGTGACTGCAACATTTTTTCCACAGGTACCATAACTCGTATCAAAATGTTGCTTTATATAGTGTCTCTGAAGCTTCCTATCATACGATGCTTCGTTAACGGCTATATAAAAATTAATGGGGAACTGAATAGCCTTCTCTATATTACAGCAAATTAAAAAGAGAAAGTTCTGAAAAGAGTGATGAACTACTGATTGTAATTAATCCTAGATGATGAAGACACTTTGGGATGAAGAATGAGAAACAACACAGAACTGCCACTGGCCACATCTACTAAGTTGGAGAGAATGGCTCTTCTTATCTGTTAAAATTGGTGGATCTGGCAAATCAAGCAAACTAAAACAAAAACTCTCCCAAATTCCAGCCCAGCAGTTTATCAGTGCTTTCTTGAGTAGTACACTAGAAATCACTCCACAAAGAATGGGATTCTGTTCAGAACTGGAATCAGCGAAGGGACCTCACTTAGTGAACTTCAAAACTGAAATCCAAGTTACATAGGAGAACAGTGGTGTTCTCATGAATCCTACCAGGTAAATAAACTCACAATTTCTTTGACTTAGAATGTTTAATTTACTTTCATAGCTGGCAAATGAAAGCATTATAGCACAAAGGATACTGGTATCTTTTTTTTTCAGCTCTGTAAAGTTTTAGTATCATAGAAAGCCTAATTGTTAGACTTGAAGAAAAATTCTGGGCTCATAGAGTTATTAGAGTAACAGTGAGAAAACAAATACTGTCTGCCTGTACCTGCTTATTCAGATAAGGTGATTGCCTTAGACTAGGGGTCTGATTTACAGTGTTATTTAGTAAAAAGTCAGATTTCATTAAAACTGAATTGAAATGGGAATATTTTGCTAATATATCCAAAATGTTACAATCTGAAAACTATCTAAAAGATTTTGTAGGTTCGTGGTCCCTCAACTATTCAGTTCTCTCTGTAAAACTTGTTCTCAATTAATTACAAACAATTACAACCTACATATGCATATTTAAATCCTGCACATATGTAGATGTTACGTACATAATCTAGTCCGGAGCTTTGCACTGTAATAACTTTGATCCCAGTGCAAATTTAGTGAGAGATGTTCTTGATTGGTGCAAGGGGATGAAATCAGGTTCTAAATACTTCCAGTGTGATTTTTAAAAAATAAGATTTCTAGTATTTGCTCTCTCAGTTTTACAATATTTCTATTTCTCACTTCAAAATATCAAAATAAATATTTAAAACAAATAAAGTTACACTCATCCTAACACTATTTTAAATGCAGAAAGATATCCACCAGATCTTTCAAGGTTAAGAAACTAATAAAACAAGAATGCCCGTTCAAGGTTTATTTTATTTTGTTTTATATTCATTATCATTCCAAGAAAAGCTCTCTTAATTTGAAATTGGCTGTAAAGAAGAATAAAAATATAGAGAACAAAGCAGAGAATGCCATTTGAACATCTTGATTCCACCTTGCACTTGGGTGCACGGTCTGTCTCTAAACTCTGACTCATCTGCCACCAGCAGGCTTTAAGGTGATAATCACCCACAAAGAGCTATTTGCACATCATGTCTATCTTATCCTGTTTCTAATTATACCTTTATAACAAACTGCTTAGCATAATTAGTGGTGTTATGCTTCACAGGAATAAAGATAGAAGCTATAGGTTAGAAGATTCAGGTTTCTGAAGGCATACATGTACAAACTAGTAATTTTTGTATGTGGTCACAATAACAAATATTTTGATGCATTGGTCTATGTAAAATTATACAATGATTATTTTAGCAAGTAAAGTAATGCAGTTCTCAGAATGTTCAAGTATTATATGTAAGCATTGCTGATCATAAATTTTACCACTATGAAATGGTTTTGGGACTCATTAATTGCTAATGCTCTCACCAAATATCTTTGCAGATACGGCTGAAAAATGCTGAAAGGGACAGCGTTGGAATCTAGAATGCTGGAAGTGACTGGACACCTATTATTCAACTGATAGACAGCAGCAAGTACAAATGACCTTAATAGGAAAGCTCGGGTTTATTTACTTATTTTCTAGATGATCAGAAAGGATGTTTACTTAATGACCATTCATTTTTTGTACTCAAACTAACAATAAACTGCTTTAAGATGATTGAATTATAAAAGGAATAGAGAATGATGTGTGTATGTGCACACAGTAAAATACATCGTAGTTTTCTTTGGGGATGCTTTCATTGGGGTCTTCAGAATGTTTAATGAACGCTGATTGCAGCGGCACCTGATTTGTTTGCTGGCAGTTTGGTCTACATTCGTTCCGTCCCTCCTGCCCCCTTCTTATGTATTTGAAAAAGCCTGAAGAACACAAAATGCAATATCGCCGTAGTAATGTTTGCTGTCAGGCAAAATAAAACCCAAATGGTATCTCCTGAGAATAAACTCCTGTCCCTAGTTAGGGAGAAACTCTGCTGATTTGAACACAAGCATAGCATAGACAAAAGAAGTAGTAGTGCGGTATCCATTAAAGCAGCCACAACTATTGAATCTTCTTTGGCTTTATGCATTAATTGTAATTCTGTTAAATTCTCTTAGAGACAAGAATATATTTATGGGTTCTATCCTTGTTTAACTGATAATTCTGCTGTTTCTATCCTGTAGTAAAGATGTTCAGAAGATTGTGCAAGTAGAGCTATTTTTCCCCTGAGCTATTTAAGAAGAAAAGCATGAAAAAAAGCAAGCAGAATATCAGTATTTACTTATGCTCGTGAAGAGATGTTCGTGCTTCAGCCTTTCCAGGTAAGTAAAAAAAAAAATTGTTGAATTCTACCACATATTACTCCAAGATGTTTATAGCACATTTAAGATAAAGCATAAACTTGCACTAATTTTTCAATTTTCTATGGAATGTTAAAGACATTTTTCTCCATTTTTAATAGATAAACAGTACTAATCAACCCAGTTTAAAACACAAAGAGGTCAACATTGCATCCTTTCAGGTCACCATTACTTAAAAGGTATTTGAGTTTCCCTGTTAAGTTTTCAAAGGCCAACATCTGCTGATGCTCAGAAATGGTAGATGTGGTGACAAAGGCTGTATGGAGCGTGAAGTGAAAACACAAGTATATAGTCCATGCAACACAGCACTAAGAAAATACAGCACAACCATACTCCAAAGACCTATTTTCCCATTCATCCCATGTCTGTTATTAATGGCAGGATATTTCTGATAACACCAATATAAACTTACTCTTCTCTTCCATGTAGTTCTTTTTTTTTGTTGTTGTTATAATATATATGTATAAAAACATGGTTTTAAAATAGCGTATCACTATCCATTTTCAGCCATGAAAATGTCAAAGGAGATATTGAAGCAGGAAAATTACATTATTCAGATTGAAGGCTCTCAGTTTCAGGTTATTGCCATTGATGCTGCTTCAGTATTTAAAGCTACCAAACAGATGCCATGGTATTCAGCTGTTAGCACTGTTCTTATTTACAAGGAGGCTAGTTTTGACGATATTTAGCTTGCTGCCTAGAGTTTAACAAATCAGTGCTATTCATGAGCTTCCGTAAACTGAGCTGATTTATAAATTGGCAGACCTGACTATGCATCAAAAGAAGTGAGGCAGTTTTATCCAAATTATTAGAAGCTTTTCAGCTGGATATCGGGTACGGCAAATTGTATTTTACTACGATGATATTTTCTCATTTTGATAGTCCTGCATCTCATAGAAGTTGCATCTAAGGTTTCTGCAAAGCTGAGGCTGTGGGGAATATTCTTTCAGTCAGTCACAGCATGATAGATTTCTAGTCCTGCACTCTATTTGTAAGCAGCTGACATGCCCTGACTGTGTGCACTTGTCTGCTGTGGAACTCAGCTGAGACACAGGGCTCAGCTACTATGTTCTTCCTTTGTTTAAGTGTTCTGACATGATTTTTCTGCTACTTCCTTGATATGCTAGTTCTTAACATTACAACACTATGTTTTTATCATAGTTCTGGTATAATATTTTGAAGCTTTATATGCATACAGAAAAGCAGGATTATTTTTACAAGGAACACAGTTCTATTTGTTCTGTGCAGAAAAGCCCAGTTCAAAGGCTACTGGTGGTAATCCAAAGATCTGAACAGATACACTACATTTACTAAGCTACTGCACAAAAAATGAAAAGTATTTTTAAAAATCTTCTGTTCTCTCTTTGAATTTATACACAAACACATGAAAATTAATTGTCCTATACTTCCCTGTTACTAGTAAACATTTTCACAAAATATACTCAAGAAATATTTTCTGTGGAAGTTTTAATTCTCTGCATAATGCTCATTTTTACAGCATTCATCTTTCATCTGCCGATAAGAATGCATCAGAAAATCTGTGCTTGAAGGCAGATATGTTGACATTCTCTCTGGCTATATAATGCGGTTACATGTTACTGTAAGCCAGTACATAACCCCTTCACTGTAGAGCACATTTCGGATAAACATCATCTACAACAGAGAGGGATGTTGGGAAACGAGATCCAAGAAGCTGAATGAAAATGCAAAACAATACTGTCTTTTTACTTACTACCAATACTGGAAATACTGGGTATACCTGTAGAGAAAGAAAACAATAAAAAGATGTTAGCTGTTTACTGTAGTTGACAGCACTATTACATCTAAGATTCTGAATGTATATATATATATATATCTCCTCATTTTCAGAATATTGTATCAATAAATAGTTCCAAGCAATTGCTAGCATTTATCCCGCCCTTTCTAAATGCAGAGTCTTTAGATTTTTCAGTATGAGACTGTGGGGACCACTAAAATGTATTGACAGATGGGTATTTCTGGGACCCATACCAGATCTCAGAACTTCATGAATTTGTTCAGAGCAGTTTTGTATTTGAACTAGCCAGCCATTAGGTTTAGTGCTCTATATAAAAATATAACTCATGCATGTATTATGTAGATCTAGGGAAAAAATGAACCAAAGGATAGATGCATTGCTAACTACTTTGGCCAGCTGCTTAAATCAGTTGATGTCTTCTGTTGCATTAACTACACATAGCTATTTTTTTCATCCTTTACCTGATGGTTACCCAAATTAAGTTAAGGAAAAGAAATTTAATTGAGCAAAACAATCTAATGCATTAGGCTTGCCATATTGACTAAGCCTCTCATTGATTTCTTTTGCTGCTTTCATTTCAGTTTCTGAGCTGAACTAATGCAGGGAAACCATTCCAGAGGCAGGTGAGATTTACCAGAAGAGGTGGGGCTGCTGAGGAGTAAAGCTGCTACATTAGCAATGTGGGATCTCCAGTTGCCTGATGTAGTTCTGAAATGTAGCTTGTGGTTATATCTGCCCTTAATGGTGCTTTTTTTTTTCATGTCCAAAACTGTGGACACAATATCTTTTCTGAAATGCCGTTTTCTTTATATTAAATGGTATCGATTATAGTACTATCGCTGGTTTCCAGTGTTAAACTGCAGATCAGTAATTAAATTCTGAATATTTGCATCCTCTCAGTTAAATACAGTTTTCTTTCTGTAAGTTTTATTGACTTCAGTAGAATGTGCTTTACTGCAAAAGTCTTTTTCTCCATTAAACATCTGCTGTACTACTTTCAAAATCCATCTTGAAGAGTTCTGTCTTACTCAGAGATCGTATGGACTATTCTCTAATGAAGCAAGTTGGAGTGAAGGAATGTTTGCATGATAAATGACTTTCAATGTAAGTATGGTGGTAGAGTCAATTAGGAATCGTTCCTAAATTCTAGCCTGGCAAGGAGAAAACTGAAGTAATTTGGTGTACAGAATGATAACCTGAACGAAATATGGCAATGCTGGGGCACATGCCAGAAAGTCTGCCCTACTTTCACATCGGATGTGGGAACTGGGACCTGCAGAAGGCCAGGCCCTGCACTTGGGGAGCCCCTGCTGAATGAAACTCTCAGGCATCATTTCCAAACTTCATTTTTGCTGAGATAAACATGTATGTGTATGTATATACTTAAATCACACAGTTAGGTATTAAAAGCTAAATAAGAATATGGTCATAATAGAACATATTTTTTGTTCTAAAAGTTATAAAAAGAACTTAGTTCCCTATGTACTTTTAAATTATATAGGTTAATGTAAGAGAACTTCTATCCACATGCCTTAAAAGTCAAAAAGCCAACAATCAATTTTCCATTTTTCCCCCAAAGTTTCAATGGAAGTTTGTTTCCTTTTCTTGCAAGTTATTATAGATGTTTTAAATTAGCAGAATTCATTTTCCTTTATACACTGATGGAAACTGCAAGAGTATTAGATAAAGTACAGATCCTGTGTTCTCACACTCACACTTCCACTGTGAAACTGTATTTGTATTTCCTTCAGTATACTCCCCCACCTCAAACCTCTTTTCTCTCCTACACACACACACAAATATCCTTTCCTTTCTGTCCTTAACAGATTGTAGGAAAGGGAGAGGCTTTCCTGCAAGTCTGATCTCCTCTTTTTATTCTATTTCACAAATTCATAGTGATAAATGCTTCCTGGGCAGAGAATAATGAGAATAAAAAACCTGCTTGCCTTTAAGGGCTCTAAATTAAACTTGCAAAGTTGTCTTCAGATTCTATTTGAAAAGCTCTTTCACTCTTTCCATAGTTTCTATATTTGTGTGATTTTTGTAATACCAGTTACCCTATGTGTGGTGACTGTGTTGATTGTGTTCTACTTTATGCCCTTTCTGCTAGAGTGAGAATGGCACTTCTGGGTTTGTCTAGAAAAGAGGTGATTGCATAAGGCCGTGAGACAGGATCTATTAACACTCCTTAAAAACTAAAGTGCATATATAATGGGAAATATGTTCTCAGTAGTGGTGCTCTGGGAAGATTAGGACTTGCATATTGAGGCCAGTTCTGGCACAGCAGAGCTGCATGAGGTGCAGGAGTTGCTCCCATCAGCAGCCCTGAGGTGTGCATGCATGCCATGTGGGGGCTGTGGCATGGTGGAGAGGAAGCTGTTGGGAGCTGGGTGGGATGCTGTTGTCCCCTGGCATGGTGGGTGCCCATCAGCCTTGTGGCAAGATAGATCAACCAAGCACAACTCTCTTCTGCTAAATTAAAGAAATCAAGTGACTGTATTTACACATAATGAGTTGTTAAACCAAAGCAATGTTCTTTCACTTGGAATCATTGGGATGCTTATGCATTTTTATGGGGAGTCTTGTATTGAGGAAAGAGCCAGGGTAGCTCCTGCCCCCAAAATGGTGAACAGTGCAGAAGTCTCTGATCCTATTTGCTATTTTTGACTTGACTTGAGGGTGGTGATTTGATATACTGCATGTTTACTGAAGTGCTTCTAAATATGCACACGTTACAAGAGAGAAAAAATCTAGTGCTTTCCTTGCATATGGTGTTCTGCATCTGCCTTGTAATCTTCTTGTTTTCCATTATCAGGAAATGGGTTGTTTTAGCAACTAGATACTGTGTAGCTAACTACTGTGAATGGAGAAAAAAACTCCAGAAATTGGATGCTTGCAAAGAGGCAGGTTTTCGATTTCTTGTGCAGATTGTGTCAGTATGGAATGCATAACAGAAAGGAATGACATCAAGCTTTCAGTGAGAAGGGCAATGCTGCAGTTTGCAGTCTCAGAGCAGGCCATATGCTGTAGCTGCCATGACCATCAGTGTGTTTGCATGCTTCCTGCCAGCAGAGCAGGTAATACAGTCAGGCTGCGTGTCCTCCTGGGCTTGGAGAGCATTTGTGATGGAGGAATTATTCTGGCAACTCAATCTTGGCTACTGTCTTTCTCATGGGCTTCTCTGCCTTTGCCATCACAAGGCTGGATGTGCACCTGCCATATGATGAGGAGTCAGGGATGGGCTCCTGCTGCTTTCAGAGCACTGCATCTTGCTTGCAGCTCACGTATTCGGGGAGACAGAGTCACCCAGAATTATCCAGGTGAGGTGAATGCAGCCTAGGGACTGAGAATTTAGACTGCCTGTTATGAAGGTATGAGAAGATACAAGAATAGATAATGCAACGCTATTTTGGACTCCTTAATTGCTGATGGAAGTTGTGTGAGAGTTTTTTTGACAAAAGATATTTCCTTATAATTGCACTCTACACAACACTGATTCTTAAAGAGGTGCAAAATATAGAGTTGAATTCCACAGCAAAGAGTCAGAGCAGGGCTGCAGTGTCTGATCTGCTTTCCTGGGATATATGTGATGCAGCATGACAGCACTCCTCACAGATATTTTTTCCCTTTCTAAATTCTCCAGTGAGGCATGATCACAATATCAGATCATCAGTATCAATTTTAGAAGTTCTGAATTCTATAGTAACTTAAAGTTCTGAGAAGCTGGAGGAACCTAGCATCTTGTAATCCCTTCATCAAAAGGAGTGATTATTATGATCACAGAAGTAAACTTTTTATGCTCTGTCAAATTGTGTTTAGGCAAAGGACCACACACTGTGAAAGACATAATTCTTAAGAAGTTTTGCATGTGTTTTGTTGTGAGAGCCTTAGAACTTCTGCTACTGTTAAGTTTGCAATTGCTCACTCCGTAAAGATTGAAAAGATTATCAGAATTGTCAAGAAGCAATGTTTTACTTCTTAAGCATGCCCCATTCCTCTGCACTGAGATCATGTGAGGACAACATCCTTTACTTAATTCATGAAAGTAGGCACTGGAAAGCTCCTGCCTGTTGGTTCAGAGAACAGGACCCTTAGAAAATGAGACTGTATCTACAGTGTGAGCCTGCCTTGAAAAGACTGTTGACTGCATGATCTTTTCAGGCATAGGGAATCCTGCTACATAGATTCCTCAATAACAAGCCTGCCATCATACAACAACCTCCAACATCACTTATGCTGGTCCTTCAAGATGGCTTTGTGCCATCAAATATTCACGGAGAAAAATATGAACACAGATGAGAGTAATCAGCACAATACTTTAAGTACCATTACTTTTTGCCAGGACTGTTTCTGTGGCAGCTGTGCTGCAGTGATGCCTCATAAGTCTTTTCCTGCTCAGGGAGGATTAGCGCTGTGCTGCTGAGACAGAGGCTATCCTGTCAGAGGGGAACTTGCTGCAGAAGAAATTCTGTTAACTGATTGAGACTATCTGCCTAACTTCTCACTGAAAAAATCCACCACTGAAAAATCCACCAGTGTTCTTTGTGTCCTGATCAATGCTTTGTTTCATGTCGAACTATGAATTAGCAAAGTCGGGTAGAAGCTGGGAGGCATTTTTTAGCTGAGTGTCAAGCATTTCTGGTACAGGTTATTGGCTGTGGAGGACTGACAAAAAAGCAAGCAGACTTTGATGGATGGGAGCCCAGCACAGACTCGGACAGCTCTGTTTGATAGAGCAAAGAACATAAGTGCCAGAGATGATCTAAACAACAGAAGGAAGAAAAGGGCTTGTGCTGTCAGACACGTATGACTGCTGAGAGAAAAGCTATCTTGTAATACCAAGTACTGAGAAATTCAATAAGTTCACTTTGAGTGCCAAAACATATTGCAGTACAAACTATTTGTAGAATGTGGCAGCACAAGGGAATAAATGTAATCACAAAATAGTCAATAAGATAGAGTGAAAATATAAAATAAATGCTATGCAGTAGTACCAGTATACAGTGAAGAATTTGATGTTTTTCACAAAAGCAGGCAAAAATGCTATGCATTCTCCTAAAAAAAAAAAAAATTACTTTCAATAAAAATGAAAAGGATACAGATATCAGCTTTATATCAAGGGTTAGATTATGAGTGGGATATAGCCTAGAATGCTCTTGTATTTCATGAGCTGTAACTTGAATAGGTATGAACAAGCCTCACTGGCTACCAAAATGGCAGAATCAGGACAGTGAAAACTACATCAATTCCTGTTTGGAAAGATTTTGAAACAGTCCTCAGGCTTCTTGTTGAATCTAAGCAAATTCCCCGGTATCAGAGAATGTCTGGAGAAATCTTTATTTTGTGGGGAAAAAAAAAAAATCATTTATAGAATTACATTAATTACAATACTGCATCTTATTTAAGCACTCATACAAAACAAAAGTGCTTCAAATCCATTCTAAATGAAAAATATTTTGTCTTAGATGAAGAAGGTAGAATCTGAAAATTGGAAGGAGGAGAAGAATCAAAGGACACTGCTGTAATGAAGGACTAATTATTGTACCCCTGGGGAATATAATTACCATATCAAGGAAGGTGTAAAGCCAAGCTAGTAAGTTAATTCTACCAATATGTTCCCCAAAAATGTTCACAGAATGTATGGTTATCTAAGAAGACTATGGCCCTAGAGCTACATTTACTGATCACCTGATGGAGATGGTGAAACAAACTCAACAGTGCAAATGAAATTACTCTGGTCCTGCAGAAAGACTACAGAATAATGCAAAAATTCATATGCTAAAACTCATGCTGGATTAAATCAGGAAGTGACAATGAAATGAAGCTTTTACATACCATGAATAATTGCTGCTTGTAGCAAGTAATCAGAAAACGCACAAGAAAAGAAGCTTATTTAGATCTTAGTAGTGCATAGGACCTGATTCAAGAAGCAGTTATCAGAGAACCACTTCTGGAATGAAAGCCAACATACTTGTTGAGAGGAATAAGGAGAAAAAAATCCACTGCAGAAACTTTCAGAGAGAGCAGATAAAAATGAGGAATCTAGTAAAAAAGAAACCAAAAAAAAAAACCAACTGAACAAATATAATGCAGACAACAGAGAGATGTAAAAATCTGAGAGACTAAGAATAATTGCATACAACCAATCAAAAGAAAGTAAATTCTAAAAGTGAACTTCACTAAAAACATAACAATCCTACCCAAATGGCAAAATAAAGAAGTCTTTAGAAAGATTCTCTTCACAAGTGTAAGTTAGATTAATAGAGAAACATTGGAAAAAAGCATAAAAATCTGTCAAGCTAAATATAAATGACAGTACTTGGAGAATCAACTTGCTACAGACTTAAATTTAATGCATATTTATTTTCCTTTTTAAATAAACACACCATAAGCAGAAGGCTTCACAAAGAGATGATTGGGTAGATAGAGAATGCTAAATACTAAATACTAAATTAATTGTTTGCACTGATACTCACAACAAAGGTTATAGAGATTCTCACAAACTGAGGAATTTATAAAAGTCTGCCATGACCAGAAGTTGTTTTAGAAGATAAAAGTAATATCAAGCAATAAGAATTGCCATATGGTTGTATTCACTGGAAAAGTGTTTTAAAGGAACTCAAATATGACATTTCTGAACGAATAACTGTAACATATAACCTGTCACTTATGTCAGCCTTGATGCCAGAAGAAATGTTGTCAAGTGTGACACCAGTTCTTCTTAAAAAGGACTTAAGGGCTGATCCATGTAATAATAAAATACAAAGCAGACGCGTTTTTATGCCACTGTAAAAGATCCATGTTATGCTCATGTCTAGAATATGATGTGAAGTTTAAGCCTCACAAAATCAAAAAAATGTCACCACAGAGCCAGAAGAGAGCAGGAATGGCACATGTAAATGATTTGGCATTGCTTTTATATACGACAAGATTAAATAGATTAGGATTCTTTATTTGGGAAACAGATTGGAGAAGTGGACGCGCCAAGTCTATGAAATAATAAATGGGATAACAAATAAATACGGCTGCGTTATTCCATTTTTTCCTAAGGGGGTAAAGACAAATAAAAACACAAAAAGCATACAAAAGGAAATTATTTTCATTCATTATGTCTTTAAAATGCAAAGTGTGTTGCTGTAAGAAGCCACTGAGAAGGAATTTATGGCAGCTGTGTCTCTCTCTTCTGAATCTAGAACCACTGTAGGAGACTCCAGTGCAGAAAGCCTCTTTATTGCTCAAGACTGGAAAGGCCAACACAAAATCCTTCTACGTTCACCTACGTCATTCAGTTTTCTATAAACTGCTTCTGGTGAGCACTGCTGAAGTCAGGATTTGAGGTTTGATGAAACACTGGTCAGCCCAAATAAGGTTACATTTTCACAGTGCTTTAGTACTGCTACTACTACTACTAATAAATAGAAAATTCTTTCTTTTATTTGCAACAGTTTTTGATTTTGATGGAATAACATATCTGATGCAACTCAGTGTCTCACAGTGACTCAAGTTGTCTCATCAAGCATCAGCAACCTTTCACTGTGTGCTAGTTCCACTGTTTCTGTTGGTATATGTTCAATTCATTTTAAATGATGTCAGTAACATAACAAACTGCATGTGGTAAGATCCTCATTTTCAATTTCAGATGTATTTTGCCCTAGTGCAGATGATTACTGGGGTAATCATATATGCATGTGTATATATATATACATATACATATATATATATATATACATATATATATATATATATATATATGTATGGTTCCATATATGCATATGGTATGTATATGTGCCTATGCACGTATACAAATACATACATAAATAACATCAAGCTGGTAAATCTCACCGTTTTTCTCCAAACAAAACTTTAAAGTTCTAATTCTGAGAGCAATGCTCCCTTTTTATAACTTGGAAAAAGTGAATTCTCTTACAAAATGTTTTTCACTTGCTTTTTGAAGGTTCCTTTTTTCTGCTCAATAGGAATTTTATCATAATTTCATACCCCCACACTTCACGGTTTGTTACTTGGGCTATTACTCTCACATTTAACTTGATAAGGTCCTGCTTCCTGTGATACTCATTTTTGAGTCTTGATTCCTCACAGCTGCTGCTTTGAAGTCTTAGATAACATTCCAAGCACTGCACATTTCTCCTGATTTTAAACTTCTATTCAACGAATTACATAGCTTTGTTTCTCTTACATAACTTTTCAGTAAATTGTTATATTCTAATATTCTAGAAATAAATGTTTTGCTTTTAATCAGAGTAAAACTCTGGACTTTTTTCTTCAAAGAAGCTATAAGTTCTGTCAAAAGGTTTGGTGATTTATTCTCATCTTCTTTAATCCTTTCTTCAAAGGAATGTAAGTCTGTTACTCAGAAGGAATTTGAATCATTGTGTATTTCATACATGCATGAAAAAAAGAAATGATGCTGTGCAACCTCTCTTTCAGCACCATGTTCTGTTTGACCTAATCCTGACCAGGACCAGGAAGAGTTGCTGCAAGCAACTTCCTTTGGATGATATTCATAAGTTTTGGAATGGTATATGTGAAATAGTGAGTATGCAAGTTGTTGAACGTGTATTAGTTTGAAACAGGCAGAGATAAAAATGTAGTTTTTGCTCTCACTTTTCCTCTCAGAGATCAGCAAGATTGAACGTGAGTCTGGATTACAGGTCCACATCAGATACAAAATTCATTTATCAGCCTTCAGATACAGTTAATAGAAAGACTTTTTAAAATTTTCTTGAATGGATGAAAAATCAGTAATGATCTCATCTGACAAGTTGTGCTGCGGTTGTTTTGAGTCCAGAGGCAATAAAAATGTATGAGTGGAAAGCTGAGAGAGCCTTAGCTGAAGCACTGCTGCAGACATTCCCACTGGTTTCCCTCCCCTTAATGTGCTTTTTCATGTGAAGGGTGCTATTCTTTTTTGGTTCCTTAATCTTTTCTGTGCAATAGCAAAGAATATGTCCATGGATACAAGCATAACAACTATTTACATGGGTTGACAGTGATAGGACAAAGGGAAATGGTTTTAAACTAAGACAGGGAAGGTTTAAGTTAGATATTAAGAGGAAGTTTTTCACTCAGAGAGTGGTGACGCACTGGAACAGGTTGCCCAAGGAGGTTGTGGATGCCCCATCTCTGAATGCATTCAAGGCCAGGCTGCATGTGGCTGTGGGCAGACTGGTTTAGTGGTTGGTGACCCTGCCCATGGCAGGGGGGTTGAAACAGGATGATCCTTGAGGTCCTTCTCAGCCCAGGCCATTCTATGATTCTATGCAGTTCTCATGCAAAATATTTACAAGCATGTAGAATACAGATAATGACATGATGCATACCTACAATTAATGTGCTTTAAGCCATGTTAAATTACGGGCACTCAATCATAAAAAAGGACAAACTTTTCCCAGAATTAATCCTCCTTCATAGTTGTGATATGGGCAGAATTCTAATAATGAAATAATCTTATTTTGCAGAATTACTTACAGATATTAGCAGTGCCCTTAGGTATAGGCAGATAAGAACCAGGGCTCCATGGTCGGCCCTGGTAATTCTTCTTGCATTTTCCACAGTCTGGGCCAGTTGTGTTATGCTCACATTCACAAAGTAGTCTTTTGTTTTCTTCTTTACAGCCAGTAGCGTGAAGGTTGCACTTACACCTATTTTTAAAAAGCAAAAATAAAAGAAGTAGGATATTATTTAAACTGTGTTTATTTTTGGCTTATATTTTTTTTGTAAAGAACACCCTATGGAAATTTTCTTTCTCAATGTGTTGTGACTGTGTTTTAGCAAGTATCACAAGATATTGCTCAAAGAGCACGTTATATTATCATCAACTCACACAGATCTAATAAGATAAACAGTGCTAATTTCACCAAGGTCCAAGGTGCTGAATCTTTTCTCATTTCCACTAACATAACTCCACTAATCAACTAAATTAATTGTAATTTTCATACAGCTAGGTCTACAATCTTGCAAAAATTCAAGAGTTGCTTGCTACACAAAGAGTTTGTATCCTTAGAGAGTCTGTCCCAAATTAAGATCTGAATAGGCCATGGACATCTGAGAAAGCAGATTTCACTTAAATATCCTCTACAACAGCCTACTTTGGGAGAAAGGAACCTTGAAAAATGTAAGTTCAGTTCAGTGATGTTTTGCCATTCTTGTCCAGCAAGTGCTATCTTGCTCAGTAAGCAATTTTTTTTCCCTGCTTTAATTTAATATAATTATAGTAGCTGAAGGTCACAGGAAATATTGTTTCCTGAGTTTAATTTAGGAAATAGCACCTAAACAAACTTTGAGAACAAAAATCATCACATAAATCAGATTCAGCATCTGCTACCTGAACAATTGTATTTCCCTTAATTCCTCTCTCTGCCTGAAACTAGGATTCTTACAGAATGGGAAAAGTAATTTCATAAACAGTAAAATATTTTTACTTTTTTTCCATCTCTTTCCCCAAAATGTTGGAAATGGCTAAAATCTGTTTCTGTTTGGAGCTGGAGAGAAAACTAGTATTTAATGACTCTAGTTGTTTGTTTTCATAACAATTGTATGTCTAGAGATTTAAAGGGTTGTCCTGTGAGTATTTGTCACCTGTTCCATACACTGGCCAATAATTAGAGCAAAACAGCACATGGAATGACCAACCGCAAATTAACAGCTGTCAAGCTGACTTCCATTTGGAAGGAATATGACCTGAAGCAACTGGCCACATACATATATATCCCCAGGGTAAAAAAACTTGCAGTTGTCATAAGTGGCTGCTGGAGAGAATCCACAAGAATTTATAATGCAGAAGATGGTGTAGCATCCTTTTTGGTGATAGAAATGAGGCAGATGAAATTGTTGCTATTTAAGCAACACTTACTCTAAAGAAAAGCAGGACTGGTACTGTTTAAATAGAAATTAGCAAAATATATCGAACATGCCAGACAAAAGAAGGTGAACTTCATTTTTATATAATTTCTGGAATATTGATGCTTAAAGACTATACCAATTGTAAGGTAAATTTTCAAAGACTGGACACTGCAGAGTGAAAGATACCTGTCTGGATGTCAGTGGATGAGATGTGGCCAGTCATGCAGAGCTCAAGTTTTGGTAAATAGAACTGCTATTAAGAAAAGTGATGAGTTGTTTTACTGCCCACTGGACTATGAAAATGGGAGATACACAATGACAGCATGCACAGGAAGGGGTCAAGGGAGAAAAAAGTAGGAGAGACTGTGTAGCACTAAAGACAGGAACTGATTGGCTTTTCTTCAGGAGGAGATTTCTGCTTTATTGTAGGAATTCATCAGTGTTAGAAACAGCAAACTGATCTAGGCAGAAGAAAAAGTCAGCTGATACTGAGACAAGTGGTAATTCTTATGGATCTGAAGACTGCTGAGTGCTGATAAGGAGAAAACAAGTGTAGATTGGTGCCAGTGTACATGGCTCTTCTACAAGCACCAGAAAGCAAACAGTGGTTGTGTCAGAAAATCTTGTAAGAAAAAGTCTGTATATAACAGATGCTGTAATTCTACTTTGTTCCTAAGGAGCTGGTCTGGCCCATCTTCAATTTTGCTTGCATAACTGTAAGTCTTGAGTAGACTCTGGTCTCCTCCATCTCTCTCTCTGCTTCTATCCAGTCCTGTTCCAACTCTCTTTATGCATATGTTTTGTTGGTATGTAGATATGGGTGTATATATTCATATGCAAACAGTTCCTACAAATTCTCATGCCTGCTGATTTCCTTTCATGTTCCACATTCCCTAATGTCTTTGTAAGCTGCCTTCTCCCTTCTGCCTTCGTATTCCTTATTTCTCAGACAAGCTCGTGGAAACAGGTGGGAACTCTGAACTTTAAAAACCAGCTTAAGTGAGAATTAAAAAAAAAAATTAAAAAATCAGCCCTTGTTATAGGCATTCAGAATACGTATAAAAAAGCCAAACAGTATTGTCATCTTAGCCACTTACCTTGCTAAACTTGCTAAATGGCTCTTCCTGTCTTAAATTTGTAGAACAATTCATTCAATTAATGCCTCTCTGCAAATTTATTTATTTGTATGTGTTTATATGTGTGAAAGCTTTCCTAGCTGGATCACCCAGGAAGCTGTATTCTGCCTTCAAAGAAAATTCCAATGAATGGAATTATAAGAGAAAGGAATGCAAACTGTCTACTCCTCTCTCCCACCAAAAACAAAAAAAATACCAAAAAAAAAATCCATCACCACCACAAAAACAAAACAAAACATAAACAACAGTGACAATGAAGGTATTACTTTACAAGAGCATGATTTAAAGTGAATGAAATAAAACAGAGTAAATTAATTATTGAAAAAATAAAGGACTGATAGGAAACTGTTGTAAGCGGAGAACAGATAGTCAAAATCTAACATCAAGAGATGAGCACTAGAAGTGCTGACAGTGTTACAGAATCCTAAAAAACCTATGATTAATCATGAACTTCTATAGCACGTTCAGCTGAATTCTGAATGAGGGTCAAGTGCAGGCAGCGCTAAAACTGAAAAAGACCAATAACAACTGTGGAAAGCAAACAGTGTGTACTTTTGGAACGTATTATGGGAATAACATGCTAATATCAAATTATGTGCTGTATATGGAGAGATGTTATATATGTCTATTTACTTATTTATTTTTGGGAAGGCTGTACTAGGAATTGGGCTATCTGTCCCAGGGACCTCATCAGAGGTGTGTATGGACAAATCACAGGGAGCTGCTGTGCAGAAGGAGAGAAATGCCCGTTGTGCCTGAGGGACAGACTTCCAGGGTGGATGAAAGTGGTAAATATACATAGAGGGGCAGGGAGATGAGTAGAGTATAATAAAAAAACCCCTGCTTTTATTTGAGGGATAGGCAGTAAGGGAAATAGAAAGTTTTAAGTTACTGAGAAGAGATCATTTATGTAAAAGTAACATCCAGATAGACTGTGAGGAAGAAGACCCTTATGATGAGACATATTGGGTTGTAAGTCCACAACAAAGCAGATCCTGGAGTTCAGCTATTTCAGGTAACTGAATCAGAACAGTACCACTGATCTGGCAGGAAAACTGGGCTCCCACCAGATCGTAGGAAGGGATGAGGACATCAATGGCTGTGGAAGACACATTACCCAAGTTCAGAGACCCTCATCTATATCCTCCTCTTTTTTTCTTTTTTTTTTTTTTTCTTCCAAAGAAGCAGCTTACTTTTCTTTTTTCACTTCAGAGGCAAGGAAATATTTTATTACCTTATATGGCAAGGTAACAACTATGTTAATAAATTACTACTGAAAATTCTAGGTATTACTTGCTATTTTTTTAAACGCTTTCTTTGAAAGGCAGTTCTTACTTGTTACTGCTTTGAATTTAAGTAGTAACAAAAGACTTAATTAGTTTTGAATGCAAAGCATATTAAACCCAAAATTTCATATAACCCTTGCAGTTGCTTCTGTTGGAAGAGTTGCCTACGTGTATAGGAATGGATAAGTTATGAAAACCTAAAACTCTGCATCCATACTATGTGTACTGAACAAGTGCCAGATGACAGCATTTTATGCCTACGTAGTTTCTTGAAATCCAGAAAAAAAGTTAAGTGCTTCAAAAGGTATGATGTACACATACCCAGAAATGTAATGACTGGGTATTAGTGGGTGGGTAGCAGATGCTTGAATGTGTTCTGGTAAAGGATGATTGAGGGAGCTATTTTGAGTAGAGTAGCTTTGAGAATACAGGTTAAGGTGTGGCAAATGTAAGAGGATGCATGTAGCAGCCTTTGCACCACACTGGCAAACTGTATAGGGGGAAAAAAATACAAAAAGGCAAAGTGTTACTGTGAGATACAATACATACTCATTACAAATAATCATAGAGTCATAGAATGGCCTGGGTTGAAAAGGACCACAGTGATCATCTGGTTCCAACCCCCTGCTATGTGCAGGATCGCCAACCACTAGACCAGGCTGCCTAGAGCCACATCCAGCCTGGCTTTGAATGCATGATATTGCTTATTGATGAGCTTGTGAATTTGAACACCAAGTCTGCACTACATTTGCCTCCATTTGGAAATTTCTCTCCCAGTGTTTCTGAGGTCAGGGGTTTCGCATCTTTCAGTTCAACCTGCAGGGACATTTCCTGCTTGGCAGCCTGCTTACAGCACACACAACATATTTCCCTCCAATGTGCAAATCCAATTCTGAATTGCTGGAGATTTATATGGCTGTCCAATGCTATAAACCCTAATTGTGTAGGAGAACAAATTTGTTTTTCTGACCACCCATCTTTGACAGACTCATTATTTTGTCATAGAGCAATTTAGGTGATATTTTTGGCCGTTATATAAGGTGTAGGAAGCATTCTGGCGTGTTCAAGGAACAGTTCTGTTTTAGTGGGAGAAGGAGCCCTGGGTGCTGCGTTCCTCACAGATTCTATTTACATATAGACAAGTGACATTAAAATGCTGTAAATATCACTAAAGTAATTGCTAATAGCATGCTGATTCACTTGCATGTGAGTGCCAACCAACAGACTGGGGTCACCTGAGGGTATTGTTGAAGGGATCATTCATGAGAAAGAAAGACAAGAGATGCTCTTTGATACATTTTTTACAGCTAGCCATATGTTCCTCACTTAGATACATTTTTGGATCATTCTAGGTCATAGCTGAAGTTTATAAAATGATCTTAAAACAAACTTGCAAGCCCTCTGCGTGGACCCATCATTTCCACATGCTGTAGCTCTGCACCCACAGGAGAGCTTGCCCAAGATTTGCTTGTCATAGTGCTGCCCAAGCAAGGTAGTGCACGCACAACGTGAAGTGCTATCCTTACACAGTTTCAGTGCTGGGAGACATTGCTTGCACTGGGCATTTGGAAACACTATTAGCAATGAAGTAACTTCGTCATCTCCCCAGTGCCGGCAACTGCTCCCAGGACCTTGTCACAGCGGTCCAAAAGGACCTGGCTGAAGTAGATGTGATACCAGAGTTGTTAACATTGCTGTCTATGTCATCCCTCTCAAGGTTACTAATGACCTTGAGGTGGCTTCACCAAGAGATTCAGTTTTCTAATATAATGTAGATGAAGATGGAATGTCCCTGTTGTAAATACACTCTAAATGATACCTCAGCCATGAAAGAGAAGAAGATCAAGAAAGTAGAAAGTGGAAGTTAAAATTGAAACATCTTTAAAACATATCATGAAATACTAGAGATAAAAACAGCATTTTATCTGAACTATTTTGTCTGTGTGTGATTTACATTTAGGCTGTTTTTACTTTATATTTTCCTTGTCATTTCATGAGACAAAGTTGTCAAAACATGTAAAACCGTACAGATAAGTGCCAAAATTCTTGTACTGTTGAATGTACAACGTAAGCAACAGGAAAAAAAGACAAGTCCCTTTAAATGTCTTGTAATAAGTAGAACATGTTTTCCTAGAGGCTCAGCCTCAGAAAAGTAATGTATCTATTGAATGTTTTTATTAATTACATCATAGAATTTTTCCATGCTGTGTCAAAGAATAAAAAATAAAGCATGCCAGCCCTTATCCTAACTTCCAAAGCTTAACAGAAGTCTTCACAGCTTTACTACTGAAGCAGATTTTGCGGTGATGAAAACAAGGATAAAGGGGACTATTGTGAAGAAATACAATGATTGCTGGCCAATTTATTTCTGTGAGGATGGAGAAACAGACAGAGAGAACACACATAAAAGAGGTAACAGATAATTACTGCAATCTAGGCTACCAGTTCTCCCTGCAGGGACCAGCCGTCTGAGGAAGTTCTGAGCTAAAAGGGTTGAAACAAGTAAGGACAGTTGGCAATCAGAAAATGGCCTGGGTGGTTGGCTGCAAATATGTCTGCTGAACAAATGTTCTGGCTCATGAAAAGCAGAAAAATCAATTCTGATTTTTACTCTGTATTTTTTTTGAGCTATATGAATGCATCAAGTCCACATTGCTGAAAAGAATAGAAGCCCCAAAAAAGAACTACTTTTTTTTTTTTCTGGAAGTTATGAATAAAATCCCTGTAGTCTGCTGCTAAAATGTATCTGTTGTAGTGAGAGTAATGAAATGCATATCCTTTCTTTCATTTGTTTATTTTAGGAGATGCTTTTAGTCAAAAGACTTTTTCCATGTCCCTTTCCCTGATTTTTTTCTAATACTTCATAATCTTCCGCTGCAAATAAGATTCCTTTGTGGAATGGGGCAACAGCAATATTAATGAATAAAAAAATTCAGTGATAACAAAAATAACTTTGTATAGGTATATATACTATTCTTTCATTTGCAAAGCAAGGACTAATGTTGGATCAGGTTTTTAAGCTGCTTAAATCTGTAAGTAGCTTTGTGACTGGAAAAGAAGTTTAACCTGTGCTCAATAATCCTACGGCACCTTAGTACTTTAGAATCTAGAGATATATAGAAGCCTCTTCAACTTTATTCTTTGCTATTTTCATTGCTAAATTTGGGAGGAAATTGAATTAGATTCCCACAGGCAGTATGGAAAATTGAGGAAAATAGCTTCTTATTCTTCCTCAGATGAGTTTAATATATCTAGTGGGGAACAGCAAAACCCAGACTCAGAAAGCATGTTTGCCTTGCTTTCTCAGTGGCCTACTTTCAAGCACTTGGAGAGCTTGAAATTTAAAAAAAAAAAACAACAAAGTCCAAAAGAACAGCATAGGAGAGAGGATTTTCTAAGGCTCATACAAAAAATAAAACACGCAGGACCTGCAGTTGCCCACTGTTTCCACTGAGCCAGTAAGAGCATACAAACGCTACATTTAACTATTAATGCATTTATTGTGTTCATACTTTAGCGAGCGTTTGTGTAAGTTCTGATTATGTAAATGGGAACAACCATGCTCAATGCCAGTCAGTAGGAACCAGAACTACACGCTCACTATGGATTGATCCCCACCTCAGCATGTAACAGAGGATGCTGTCTGGGAGCTGCATGCTGCTCGCCTGAGGAAGCTGCAGTGGGGCAGCTGCTGGCTCTGCCCTGCAGCCCCGAACCCTGGCTCCTACCTTTCTGAAGGGGTACTGCAGAGTCAGCCCAGAGGTCTCCTACTGTGTGTGTGAATTCTCCAGCTGCTTTTGATAATCTTAAAATCAAAGACGGCATATTTTCTGCTATCATTACAAAAATAGTTGCCAAGGAGCTAGTCCTCTAACCTCAAAATCCTGGGATTTTCACTGCTAGAAAAAAAGGCCTGATGCCAAAACGTGAGTCAACTGACTGGCTTTGGTACAATCTTCCTATCTCAGATAACGTACAACACAGGGATTTTATTTAGGGTCATGATGAGTACACAAGATGGAATCTACAGAAATGTTAGTTGCATTTACTAAAAAAATATTTTCATTTTTTTCATAGACCATTTACTTAGTCTGGTATGATTGGCTAAGGGAGCATATTGGCTTTCAAAAAATATTTGAGATTTATGTTTGACAGAGTCATATAATTTCACACAGCATTCTTTGGTGCCATCAGTTTTTGGAGTGCACTATCATTGTAAATCAAAGTGATCTTGCAGAAAAACAAAATTGCTGTGAAACAAAATCAGAATTGGTATTTCTATAGGACTATGAATAGCAGATTATACTATCAAGTGCATTTTTAATTTATAGATTTGAAAAGGTGTATCTTATGCATAGACCTGAAGTGCACACAATAAAAGCCTCTAGTGTCATACTGAATAGTAACTTCTAAGCATCAAAAATGTGATTTTCTGATGGCGTAAAGAGCTCATATTACATTTTAATACACTATTATGTTGAACTGATATTACATAGCAGTGAAGTTTGCAATGAAAATCTTGCCTTTGTCATTTGCTTTTTCCCTAGAGTATTTTTATTTTATAAATAAGATAGTTATTTGGCAATATACTGCCATTTTCTTTTATTTCTCTTCTGTCAGAGGTTTATGTCTGGCATTACATTCAGCATACAAAGTACTGGCCTCAGAGTCCTTTTTTCTTCTTTCATGAAACCACAATCCAATAGATTTTGCTTTATATGATGTTATCATGGGAAAAAAAAAGTGTTGCTTCAGCAGCCAACCAGTTCAATTATTAAGCTAACAAAAAATAAACAGCAAATTACAAAGATTCAAAGGCTGGAACCTTCTTCTTCTATGATGGTAAAACACTCACTGAAAAGATTTTTTTAAGGATTTCACTGTTAGTTTTCATCTACATCAAAAAACTCTTTATACTGATAAAAAAAAAGTCGCCAAAACAGTCCTCTCCATGCTTATCACTATATTCTCCTCGTAGAGAGAAGCTGTAGACTTGAGAAGGAATTCTTATTGTATTTAACCTCACATCACCAAATAAATTGTAAATGTTTCTGAAATGCATTAGCTTGCTAGATGTCATCCTTCAAAATGAAAAGAGGCAATTGAAAACTAACTAAAAATATTTACAGGCTACGTCAACAACACTCAGAACTCAAACATAAAGGTGACAATAATCTATTAAATGTCTTGAAAACACTTAGGCAGTTAAGCACGTGAAATTTCTGATTCTAGATGAAAATCATAAAGATGAATAGATCAAAAATGTTCCATTGCTTCAGTTTTATAAGTTCCTGGTATAAAAACAATCCAACGATGCTTGCACCCAAAAGAAAAGAACAGTTAATTCCAAGTTATTTCAGTCTATCATCTAGAAATATCTATATCTGACACCAGATACCTAGCCAAGTGGAATGGCTGAATATTTTTTCTAATTCACATTTCACATTCCCTTGTAATCAGCTGCATAAAAAAGATTTTAAGTTTCAGAAAGCAGTTCAGGAAAGGAAAGGAAGGGAGATATTATTTAATATATTCCTACCTAATACCTTACTAAAGCTGAGAACTCATAAATGTGTTTGAGGATCTTCTTGATGTGAACACAGTAAGAATATTTGCCATCAGTAGAATACCAGCAGTGATATCCCTATGTCTCTTTCTGAGTCTGTATAAAGCCACTCACTGAAGTATCTGAGTGTCAAAGCTGAAACAAATCTGCATGAAAAAGAGAGCTGTTGTTAGCTGCTATAGAGAACTAACTTCCTTCACCTTTCCAAATGCTCAGGTTTTTTTCCTTTTCTTCAGAGATATTAGTTTTCATGGAAATGTGTCAATAGAGCAGCTAGAAGATCTGCAAGAGTTTGCCAGCAGCGTGTTCCACAAGTAATTTTACCCACAAACACAGATCCTAAGCCAATGTAATGAAATAATGTGCATGTTGTCTGAAATGTGCCCTAATTTGTTTCCACTTTTCACTTACATTATTCTAGACTCACTGTGTTTTTAGAATTGAATACACAATAATGGCAATTGAGAGTGTAGAATAAAAAGTGGGAGTCAATAGAAGACAAGAAGTCCAGGTGTGATCTCCTTTTAGGGCCATGACTGTTGAAAAGGTAGGATTTTGGTATTTTATGGATTTTTTTCTTTGCATCTATTTTGCTGTAACATTTAATCGCGGAAAGAGGAAGATTTTATTATCTACCTGAGGAAGCCAAGGCTGAGGACAGTCATGTCTTTCTGGGAGAGGAAGCAAAATCTCTCACTAAGATGAACATTAATAACGACAATTTCTTCTAGTGCTGCCAACTGAGCAACCATTGCTCCACTGGCAGCACTAACAATTCTAGTGATTGTTTTGGTAATATCTTGCTTGCCAGTACCGTGTTGCTGTTGGCCCAATGGTGCAAAAATGTCAAGGAACACAACCTCCCAGCAGACTCTGAGCGCTATGCTGTAAGAACTCATTCTGTTATTCTATATTGTGTTATACAAACAGGCCTGTACCATAACCTTCTAGACAGTCATAAATATGATGGAAAAACCTCAGACGAAAGGTATAGCAATGTAGCACTACAAAGTTTTGTAGAGAAACTCAGCAAAAGTTAGAGAATCTTTAGGAGTCACTGTTTCTCCTATTTTCCCTTTCATTTTGATACAAATCTGTACATTAAATTTGAAGGTACTAAACTGCATTGCATATCACTGCTTTATACTTCATTGATGGACTTTTTTTTTGTTTTAATCTAATTAACATTGGTCTTACATTTGCTTAGCAGCAATTCCAAGAAAGCTGCTTTAGGTTGCTAGCAATTGCACCAAGCTTCCTGTCTTTATTTGGAAGTAGGATTTCACAGGATCAGCTGCCAGCTGGTACCCTGAAGGGTTTTTTTTTTCCCATTGCATTGCTGAAAAGGAACAATTTGTTGTGTGGGAGGTCTAAAATTGTGGACATTAAATTACTGTCCAGGAGGACATGCTTACAGTATCATTCAAAAATGTTTCCTAACTCTCTGCAGTAGGGGAAAAACACTTTCTTCCTTTAGGCAGAATTATGCTAAGTAAGCTGTTACAAATTGTTCTGGCAACAATTAATGCTGGACAGACATGTGAGATGCAGAAATACCTTTACTTTCTTCAGCATAAGAAAAGACTCATGATGCAGCACCTATTGTGTCACAGTAGGGAATAAAGTGTTTTCATGAACCGTTGTCAGGGAGCAGCATTTCTGCTACATGAGAAACAAGCAAGGTTAATTTCATACTGATTGCTGTAACTTTTTGAGGACTATAATAGAGAAAAGCAGCATAAAAATATCCGTGGTGTGCACAGAATTCCACACCAGGGAAACCAGTTCTGTGAAGCAGTACATCTGTTGCTCTTTTCAAAAGATTTTAAAGCATTTCTGTTTAAGAGATCTCCTATGAACTCGTTTAAAGGTTTGAATGTGCCCCTGGTAGCTAGTGCTGCAGAATGATATCTGTAGAAGAGTGATGGATGGGCTGCAATGGGTTGCCCATGAGGGAGACAAACGGGCCTGTCGTCTTGCAAGCAGTGTGCCTGGGAGGGGCAGTGGGTATGGTCCCAGGAGGACAGATCCTCATGAGGGGAGTACAGCATCATGCTGATGCCAAATGCTACCATCCTGGCTGGGTGTCCCTTGTATGGAATGAAGGCTGCTGGGGCTCTGCTGCCCCCACAGCATCAACCAGGGCAGGAGCCTTACGTGCAGGGACGCAGGAGAGGCAGGTGGGGTTTAGGATCCACCACACTCATGTCCTACAGAGTGCCAGGTTTCTCTGGAAGAATGGAGACCTCTCTGAAGAGCAAGCAAGGTTAGTAACAGGAAAGGCCTTTCTGCAGTTCCTGATGCCTGACCATCTTGACGTGACTCTTTTGGCATTTGACGTGGTAGATATCTCTAAATGATAAATACGGACTCTAGTTTTGTATTCTAAATATAAAGCCTACCTTAAAACTAACACTTGATTTTGAGAACTAGCTTAACATTCCTCTTTTCAGGTTTATACCTGATTCCTTGCCTGTAGAGAAACCACTGCCCAAGAATCATTACTGCAACCACTCCGAAGAGCCCATTTTACAGAGGTGAAATTGGTCCTACCACCCCAGGGTTTTGCTGTTCTGCTTCTTGTCCTTGATCTTACTGCTAAGTTTTGGTTGAGCTTAAGAACTCTGAATTATATCTCTCCTTCTGCAGTGCTGCCATTGCTGTATGTTGCCAGAAAGAGAAAAGAACCTGGCATACTCCATGCAAGAGCTGCATCATCCCAGCTTTGTTCTTGATGTAGTCAGATGGAAACTCATTTTGATGCTTCTCATAAAGGGTAAAGGGAAGAAAAGACTTACTACACGAGCAGGTTAATTAATCTCTTTCTGAAAAATCATTTTGCTGAACTTTTACTTTAGGGCTAGTGATAGAGCACCCATATTCTTTTCAAAAACACCTCTTCTTTTTCAAAGCATCTATGCTCTTTTCTGGAGTGTGTTCTGAGATATTTGTGAGTAAACCATCAAAACAACAAGCTGTAAAACTAACTGTTCAGAGCAAGGGAATCTGACTACGTGTTTCAAAAGTGGCTTTGTTCTCATATTTTCTTGAGTTATATTAGTGTTGATTTTCAAAATGCTTAGGACTCACAGCTCCATCTATAATAACTGGGAAGTGAATGTTTCTTATTATTATCAAAATAGACACTCCAAATCCACTTTAAAACATTGAAAACTATTTCCATTCTCTCTCTTTTTTTTCTTCTTCTTATTTCCATCTTGATTGGAAGTCATAACTTGGAAAAAGTGACAAAACTGAACAGAACATTTCTCCTTGTTTATCATGCTAACTTCCATTTTCTAACTTTCAAATTCCATACAATATAAACTCCTTGTCAGAGTATAATTCCTTCTAGAATTATTGTGATAAGAATTATTTGCCAGTAGAGCTGTGAGAATAATTGATTTTTCAATTCACTTGCTGAAGTGAAAAAAAAAAATGGGGGAAAAATCACTTGTGTCAAATGAAATGAAATGTGTGGTTTTATTTTCAGGTTTTAAATGAAATTTTTGATATTTTTATTTTTTTTTTAATATTTAATTTTTAATTTTTTTAATATATATATATTTTTTAATATTTCCAAAGCTAAAACTTTGCCTTTTTGTGAGGTTTAAATAAAGTTAGTAAAAAAATTTTTACTAATGTAGCATGAATTCTGAAAATATTTCTATCCATCCTAACAGACATTGCTCTTGTGAATAATTTACACTTCAAAAATACCTGTTCTTTCTGCTGCTGAAAAGAACTAGATGAGAAATGAGTGGTTTGTGTGTGTGCATTCTGCTTGAAGTATGCAGATGTATCTAGAAGTATGAAGAAGCAGGTTAGCTTCCCATAGGCACCTCAGATACCAAAAAGGTATTGGGTCATCCTATCTCTAGCCCTGTTAGTCTAATAATACAGCATAGTCAAATTATTTGCTGGGCCTGATTTTAAACTATTCAGGAAATAAGATTCTGACTGTATCTTCTGGAAAAGTATTCTTTCACCTACTTCATTTCAGTTGCTAACTTCATGTCACTGCAAGCTTGTTTTCTTTTTCAGAAATACCCTACGAATATTGTTTAATTACAGATAATACTTCATGTTGTCTCGAAGCCATTAAATTGGCTAGATTCCTCAAACATTGTGTGTTACTAAAGTCAGTGGAATATTCAAAATTGTGAAGACTATAAGTGTTCTTTTCTGTTAGTAAAACTGAGATAGACAGTATCATGGACCAAATTTAATGGCTTTTTACCAAAGATAGATGTGAAGTCAGGAGCACAATAGACACCCTATGGATATGGCTCCTAATGGACAACATGGTCCTCTCAGAGGTCCAGAGCTAGGCACTCACTTATCAGTTGCAGTTGGAAAGAAGTATGAGATGTATGGACACGTGTACATCTGCCACTCACAGCACCATCAGCAGTGCTATCTGCTCCTCCTCCAGTGCCAAAATAGTTCTGCCATTGAGCTCAGTACTCACCCTAGCCCCAAATTCATGTGCCATGGGACAAGGTACTATGCAAGTCTTCCTTTGTGAAACGGGTTTAATGATGCTGTTCAATATGATTCCCTAAGTTTAAGTGACAAACGACCTGTAATTTTAAACCAAAAGTCGTAAGACTAGCATAATATCAGTCTAGAGTAAACAAGTGATTGTTTGTAGCCTTCAAATGCACTGAAATCTTTATTAATCATGTTTGTTTTAACAAATAGTGTGTAAAACAAAAAAAGTTAAGAAGGGCTGGAGCTAAGCTGTACTGTCAATGGAGGGCTCAGGAGCATGTTTTAGTTGTCTAGGAAACCAGGCAAACTGGGAGATTGAATACGACCCAGTAGATTCATCAAGGGGAAATTATGCTTGACCAAACTGGTAACCTTCTATGACCAGCAGGATAGATGAGGGGAGAGCAGTGGATGTTGTGTTTCTTGACTTCAGACTTTTGACACTATCTCCCACAACATGATCACAGCTTAGAAGTATGGGATAGGTGAGTAGACAGTGAAATGGACCATGAACCAACTGACTGGCACAGCTCAGAAGATTGTGACCATTGGCCCAGTCTAGTTGGAGGCCTGTAATTAGTGGTCATGCTTGGTTTTGTCTTGCTCAATATCTTCATCAGTGACCTGGGTGAAGGGATTGAATGCATTCTCTGCAAGTTTGCTGATGATGGGAGGAGTGGCTGACACACCAGAAGACTGCTGCTGTTCAGTGAGACATAGGCAGATCTGGGAATGTTCAGCCTGGAGAAGAGCAGACAGTGGGAAGGTCTTATGCTTGTAAGTACCTAAGGGGGGGAAAGTCAAGCGGATGGCGCCAGGCACTTTTCAACAGTGCCCAATGACAGAACAAGCAGCAGTGGGCACTCATTGGAACATAGGAAGTTCCATACAAACATGAGGAAAATTTTTTTTACTTTGAGAATGACAGAGAACTGAAACAAATTGCCCAGAGAGGCTGTGAAGTCTCCTTCTCTGAAGATATTCAAGACCATCCTGGATGCTTTCCTAGTGCAAGCTACCCTAGGTAACCTGTGTTAGCATGGGGTTGGAACAGGTGATTTCCGGAGGTCACTTCTAATCCCTATGGTTCTGTGATTCTGTGACTATGACATTCCATGTAATAGAAGAACAGAACAACTTCATTTATATTTCAAATATTTCAAATCAATACGTCATATTCTGTGACCTTCACCAAGAAACTGATAGAACTGAAAATTTAAGGGATAGATTGTAAGTTATGAATAATGTAAACCTGTCACAGGGGAAAGCAATTGAGAAATACTGCTGACAAAAACAATCAGTATATATTTATACTGAAGAATAAACCTTTGCATTTCTATCTTGCCTAACATAGCTTTTAAAATCCTAAACAAATTTTATCCTTTTCCCTGAAATGTCACGCAGGCTTCCTCAGCCTCAAATTTGAATGAAAAGTTACGGGCTGTTTCTGTTCTCATGGAATATTTGAGCTAATCTGGAAGTAAAATGCATGTGTGTATATATACGCATAGTAAAAAACAAACAAACAAACAAAAAACCTAGCAGATGTAGAAACTAGATTTGAAAAACAAAGTTTTTACATTGTTTTTAATTTTACAAGTTTGTTTTAGTCATTAACACAGGACTGTCCATCAGGACCCATTTGTCAAACATACCGTGAAGAACAGATGTAATAAGATGCCTTGTGGGCAGGATCATCTTTGGGGCGCATTCAGGTGGTGAGTGAGAGTTTCTGGTCTTAAAGCATAACCCAGACCATGGGCAGGAGACTACTGCTCAGTTTTGTTTGCGCACTGGCAGAAAAATGCCATACAGGAAAAAGAAGAGGAATTTGTCCTGAAGACCTGACTGGCAGGAAAGGACAAGGTGCCCAGCGAGGACCCTAACAAAAACTCCTGTATTGCACAGAGCTTTATCTTCTCAATTAACTTCAACATAATTAATAAAACCTTTCGAATTACACAAATACATTAAAGGGGAAAAAAAAAAAAAGAAGAAAAAGATAATAGCCACATTGTTAGGACATATGTTCATAAGCAATACTTCTGGGGATGAAGGAGTGAGTGTTAGTATCTGACATATTTCAGTGCTGGTGCTCTCTCTCACAAATGTGTGTTCTCTGATATTTGCAAAGGAGGGGCAAGGAGACAGTTCCACTGGGATTTGGAACGGTGCCCATAGCAGCCATGATCTCTTATCACTACCATTACTGCTCATCGCCTTTCCACATCTATTGTTTCATCTTCTCCTAGTGACCTATGCATCTAGGAGGGGAGGATTATGCCAGATTCATGAAGGCACCCAGATCTTGTTAAAGCTGTTCTCTGTTTTCATGTTGCACAGAAAGCCTCAAGAGAGGAAAAGTGCAGTACTTCGTGGATTTAATGCTATATATGTTTCTGTTGTGATATACAGCAAATCGACTGAACCAAATCACTTAGTGGCCGTAAAATAATATCACAAAGGGAACAAGATTCTGGCACCTGTCCAAACTTACTGTAACAGAAGTTGAATATCTTTTCAAAATATAATATTTTAAGAATGCAAGATTTTAATTCCTTTTTTTTCCTTCGATGGAAAACACTCCTGTATTTTGTTTCAGTGTTACCTTTCCATAATAATCTCTGGACTACCAGATATTGAGCCTGAAGATACAGAAGGTTGTTTTTTTTTTTTTGTTTTATTTTGTTTTTTAGTAAGATAAGTTCATTTCTAACAGGCTCGTCTTGAGCTAAATGTATAGATTGAGAACTCTGTAACACCTTGACAAAACAGTGGTACACCACTTGGTCTTATTAGCACCTGCTCTTGTGGCTGCTAGTCTGGAACAAGTGCACTTGGCTGCTGCCACAAGACTCTCAAGATGAAGCCTCACCTCTCCACGGAGGATGAAATTTCAAATCTGTGGTGGTGTTTTTTTTTGTTTGTTTTTGCTTTTTTTTTTTTTTTTTTTTTTTTTTTTTTTTTTTT
>NW_024962266.1:9567461-9619166 GCF_019238085.1 Lagopus leucura
TTTTTTTTTTTTTTTTTTTTTTTTGTTTTTTGTTTTTTTGTTTTAATGTGATAAGCAAAAGAGGATATAAAAAAGTACACATTTGAAGAGTTATAAATGACTGGGAGGCTCCTGGATAGGGAGAGAACTGGACTTTATGTTCTATTAATTATGTTTGCATTGCAGCAATATTTGCAAAAGCTTTCCTCATGTTACATCATACGTTCAGCACACTTTTAATTGCAGAACATTTTCCCTGGGAGTAGGAAGGGCATAAATTTCTCCATAATTTGCAGACAGGCTGAATGTCAGCTATACATTAACTGTGCATATGCTATTTGAAAATCTGGGTGGGACCGTGCAGTAAGGAAACCAATGAACTATGTTAATAGATTTTGCCTATGTTTGGAATTGACTTACAACTCTTTGTCATTCTGGTGGTATAATTCTGCTGCATCTCTCCTATTTCAATCATGTATATTTTATGAAGCATTAACGGACAAGCAAACGCACAGACCACAAGATCCACAGCCTGTCCTGTTCTCCAAAGGTAACTATTGGAGACTATTGGAACAAAGAGAGATTGCAGAATTTCATCTCTCAACACAGCAACTCTATTAAAAAAAAAAGTCCAGGGATATCTTTTAAGATACCATATCTTGAATGTGGTATTTATATAAATCATAAATAAAGCAATTGCTGCTGTTCACATGAATGGACTAATCCAGGAAAGAATCACCACATTGTGGGTCACCTCTGCAGTGAGTGACTAACCGATGAGAAGGTAACATAATGCCATCTGGTCTGAGTGTGCAGTACAAGTACTCTTTTTCTTTTGAAATATGCTCAGTGGAAGAGAAATATACAATTATTTTACTTTTCTCTTTTGTCTTCATCCAACTGTTTCTCTAGTCCACATTCATGATTTGGAAGAAAGAAAAAATCAAGTGGAAAAGTGAAATGAAAATCATATTTTTCATAGACAGTTTGTGGATTGGGTTAAACATTTTCAGTAGCAGAATATTAGCAGTTAATTACACTCGGGTTTTTTGATCTTTACCTCATTAATAACTGTAAGAAACCATCCTGGAGCCACAGCTTCCCATTTCTCAATTCTTTTCCTGTGTTGCAAAGGGGAAGGAGCTGCCCTTGTTGGCAGACTGCAATTCCTATGGGATGCAAGTGATTAAAAATGTAACTGGCTCCTTGCTGTTTTGCTGTCCTGCTGGAAGAATTATTTCAGGAGTTTTCAAAGGAAACAAGGCATACTTCCATAAGCACAGTGTCTTTAATGAAGCCTCTAAATGATAAGCAATTTTCTGCACTGACAAAGAACAATAGGTTTATTTTTCACTGAAAATTGAGACATTCATGTTTTTCCCTCTCCTCTGCCTCTCACATCTCATTTTTTCTTTTCCTGATGAAGGTTTCCATGCCTTCTTTGAGCCACATAGGCAGTGACTCCTTGTGCAATATGATTGAAGGAGTGATGATCACCAAAAAGAGAAGTGAAAATGGTGAGAAATGAGCAGCTGGAGTGGTGTGGAAGGAGCATTTCCTAAAGTGGGTCACTGACAAAACAGACGCCTTCTCATATTGCAGCTCTGTCCCCTGTCCCACCTGCTGTCTCTGCACCCTGTTCCTGCTTGTGGAAGGTCAAGGAACTGCTGTGCTGTGCTGTGCTCTGCCTGGGGGAAAGATGATAATGTTTTGAAATGGTTTTTCAAGTCAATTCCTGATTGTGCTTATATGGCAAAATCTACAACCCTGGCTCTAAGTAAGGGAAAATTGGCTCACAGTTCAATAAATATAATGAGAAGATCTAGAGCCAATTAAAATGTGATGAGGCTATAAAAATACAGCCCGGGGTATGCAAGGCTAAAAAACCTCAGATCTCTCAGATGACCCTCCCTTTCCTCTGAAAACAACAGATGGAAAGCATCTGATTGCCAGGATTTGTGTCACAGTGAATGCTAGCAGCATACATGAAATAAAACTAAAAGGTTTGTCTACTGAGGGCTTGAATGTAACATTCCTCTCTGTGCAAAGGGCTACCAGAAAGTTTGTGGAGTCTAGTTCATGTTTGCCTGACTGGCATGGCTGTTCTGAACAGGACTATAGACAAAAGCTCCATAGAAGTGTCATCAAGTCAAATATGTGGAAATTAATTTATTTATAATGACTTCGGTGAACAGCATCCCCAAACCTTAAAATTCTTAATGCACAAGAGAGTTGAATGGGAAAATGAGTAACATGTCAGAAACAATAAACAGTCCTGCTGTTCTGTCTCTGCTAACTCGAATTAAAATAATATATAAAGTGTTCTGGGAACTGAAGCAATGCTTCAGTTCAATAAAAGTAATGCAATTAAAGAGAAAGAACCCTGTTTTTCCTCTGCTTGCAATTTGAAATGAGAGCTTCTTCAAACTTGGGACCATTGCTGGAATCCAATTCAGGACCTCAGCTTATCAAATTCCCATTGCTGACACCATGCCTTTCAGGTATTATAAAGTACTACTCATCCGACCAGCTCTGTCTATAGATATCTTTAAGGTTCAGACACCCCATTTTGAAACAGACAAGCATTCATTGTGAATCAAAATGGAGTCACAAAATTTGTGTTCAGACAGCTCCTCTTTTCTGCAAGGCAACAAAGGAAAATGTGTTAGCATAAAGCTGTCTCCCTTCAACGTTTTTTGAACTCAGCTTTGCAAGACAGCATACCTACACAAAGCTGCAGGTTTCTGAGACCCTGTAGAGCAAGCATCTCATTGTGTAATTCATTCAGGGGCTGAGAACTGCAGGGCTAATGAGCTCTCCTGCAGCCTCTTCCCCTGCAGGTGCTTCTCCAGGAGCACAATCCTAATTCAGACACCGCCATGCCAGGCATAACCCCTGAACAGACAGCAGTCCCTCCCGCCCAAAGAAAGCAATAGCAGCATTGTCATCTGACTATGATGAAAGCACAAACTTTTCCATTCAGTCAGTGGGAGCTGAATTAATTCATCGGCTTTTTTAATGCTGAGAGCTGTGTCTTGGGAATTCAGCATGTGAACATATTAATCTCTCTGATAGGTGATAATGCAATATATTACTACAGGGGAGCCAGCATATGAGCACTGTGACAGTGACCCTGACCAGCAAATGACTGAATGGGTAAGGAAAGAAGGAGCTGCTCTGGCTTGAAGGCACAGCCTCCACTTTGGCAGGCAGTCCTTCACTCTTGTCCCACTCCTAATTTTCCAATGCATTACTTTGTCACTTGGGTATCCAGAAATGCTCATTAAGAAAGTATGTGACAGCCCCTGATAATACATGTCTGTGGTAAAATAATTGATCCCTCTTTGCAGTGGTGATCTCTAGCCCTCATAGGGCATGGTAGATTATTAGATGGAAGGCACTCTTTGATGGTCTCTAGAGCAATACATTAGCAGACAGCAATGTGCCAACAATCTATCACGTATAAAATCATGTCATCTCTGGAAAAGGGCCTAGCGGGAGGGGTTTAGAGGAGGATGAAGGTTTAATTATATTTGTGGAAGAAAAGATGTCCCAAAAAGAGTAGGTAGCCTGGTTATTTATTGGCTTCTCAAAAGCACTCAACACAATCTAAGAAAAAGATCAGGCTCTGAGAAATGGTGGTTCACATTACTGTTGCAGGCTCTAGCCTTGAAGTCAAGTTCATACTGAAGAACAAAATTACCTCTTACAATATGTAGTTTACTTCTGAAAATGAAAAGGGTAAGAGACATATTAGTAACATTGGCATTAGTGGAGGCAGCTGTTTTTAGATATTTGGTATTTCAGGGATGTGAGGGTAGCATCGTTATTCGAAGTACAGCTTACTATATTCCTCTGCAAACTTTCCAACAGTGAGCAGATGGTTACCCTATTACCAACAATTTGCATTTAACATATTGTAATGATTTATATACCACATGTCACCGAGCAAAGTGAAAACAGTCAGTGCCAACTAATTAGTTGAGTGTAAAGATGCATATCTCAATGTATGAGTATATATCATTATTGTAATCGGATTTTATTTTTTTGGTTGCTAATAGGTTTCACATGCAATGTCACAGAAATACTGATGGCAGTTAAACATGACCCATGGTGTCCCTCCATCATCAAGACAGTGCTGCTATCATTAACATTTATACTGGTACTCCTGTTAGCTTGTTTATGAGTGATGGTGCAGGGAGGACAGATTATAACAATCCATTGTGCTTCTCTACCAATCTTTCTTAATCTTTCTTAAGTGTATTTCAAAGTATTTTATAAATCTTACTATATCAGATATTGTATCATATTACAGTTTAACGCATATCTAGATAGGGTGAAAGTGGGAGTACTGAATGGTAGTGAACAAAGACGCTGAATAGCTCCTAAAAAAAACAGAAATGAATTCAAGGGTGAAAATGAAAGCAACTGAGGACTTATCACAAGAAATTCCGGGAGGGTTGCAAGGAAGAAGTAGACAACTACTGATATCTTCACAGCCGTCAAATTTAGAGGAAGGACTAAATGGTTCAAAGAAAGACTTTAACTTTAGAAAAATGCCCTCTGGCACTGGGACATATGTGTGTGTATATACCATATATATTACACTATCCGTAGTGTGTCCCAAGGTCTGCTCAGCTCTAGTCCACAGAGGCAATTGATAATTAGCTTTTTCTTGAATTGTTTTTGTTTGTTATCAGTCTTATGTTAAAATAGAGGTCATCACCCCAGAGTGGTCAAAATAATCATCAGTGAAGTCCAAAAGTTTCTTCTGAGTATGGCTGTCTTTCAGGCATAAAAATCATGCCAATGAGATATTTCCTTTGAATTAGTTGCTGTTGCTACTTGCTGCAGGCTTGGATGATGTGCTGTATGAGGAAGCAGATACTTAACAGACAGATTCTAAATCTCTAAGAACTCTGTTAACTGTAGAAATTAGATGTCTACTTTCAGATGGATTCATACATGAGCGGTAGTATGTCAAGTTCCTGCTTCCTCCTAATGTCATTATGATGTCTCCTGCCACTCAGCATTCTTTCATTTTTACCATATTCCACAAATCTAACCAGAACACAGCCTGTTCTTCTGCAAAGAGCTGCAGTTAACATTATGCTTTCCTCATGCGTCAGCAGCCAGACATTCTCTTGGGAACTCTACCTGCAGTGTAACCTTTCATCTCCTTTTTCTTGACCATATTGCTGCGTGGTAAATTCACAGCATTGCCTTCTCTTTCTGTAGCTCTTTTCTTGCTTTTCCACAAACAATTTTATATTCAATGAAATCAGAATTACAGTAGTGTTGAACATTTTGTTGTTCAGCCCAGTTAAAAAGATGTTTTATCTGTTTTACTGGGGTTCTGTGGTGCTGACTCATTTGCACTACAGTCCTCTGTGATCATGTAAGAATCATGATGACTCCCTTCATGCACGGATCACTGGTACTGCTGAGGCACACTAATCCCAGTGAGGTACTAGAGCAAATGATAGGAAGAGATCTCACAGCCCCTCTGTAACGATTCACGGGAACAAGGCTACTAGAACTCAACCTTTATTATTAACTTTCAGGTCTTCTTAATAGTATCTCTGTGTTACTGTTTCACTGGACTTCTGAAATTAGCAGAACTGTCTTGCCTTATTAGCTGAGGATGGCAGAATATGAAAAGATGGAGAGGTATGTTTTCGTTCATTATTTATTTATCTTTTTTCTTCATTTCTTTCAAATAGAAGATGTGACAACCTTGTCACTTCTGTCCTCTGATGTTCTCTCCCTCCTTCTTCCTCCCTTCCTGTTCTTCACTTGTTTTCTCTCACTTCTCCTGTATTTGAAACCCGTCAGTTAAGTACGGGTAACTGAAATAACAGAAATTAGTCCTAATTTAAAAGATGGCACCTGAAACTAGTATCAGATTTGGTCTCTTACTCCAATATGTAGCTTCACATAATGTACAGTACATTTACTACAGCGCTATACTAGAAGAAAAGAAGTGAAAAGGCAGAAACTGTCTTAGTTTTGAACATTTTTTTAAATCACAGATGATGTCTTATTTATTACAACAAAAAAGATTAGTAGAGAGAGAGAAATATTACCTATGTCAAGAAAAAGCATATGTATATTCTAAGTCCATCTACTTCCTTCTGAGGAACTTATTAATTTGATGAGTGTACTTGAAAACTCATCTTCTAAACACATGTAGTTAAATACAGAAACAGGCAAAATTGACTGCAGAAAAGCTCACCATGTGGATACTTGTGGAAGGAATCAGAATCACAGAAAAACAAAACAAAACAAAACCTCTGCAAATTGGTAGTTTCTGTTACTTGTGAAATAGTTGAGAGAGATTTTAAACTTTTAACATGATAGCATGTTGTACTGCTCCAGCTTGGATCATGTACGTATTATCACTGACACAACCTGAAGGACATCCTAGTGCCAGAGATCATTTGTACATGTGATCCAGAGAATCTTTAGGCATTAAATTGAAATCTTTTGAAATGAAAAGCTTAAAGGAAAGAAAGTTCCTGCAAGATATCGGAATCACCAAATTTATTCAGAAAGGCTCTTTGGATAGCTTTTCAGCATATAAAGTAACACAGAAAGAAAAAATTCTCATTTCTTTCATCAGTAGTTTCATCTCTATTTCTTTAATGTTCAATGGCAAAATGAATTATACTACAAAAGAGCTTGGTTCCTCTCCTCAAACACTGATTCTGCATGATATGGGGCTTTCTTGAAAGGCAGCCGAGGGAGATCAGTACTGAAATACTTGACGTTTTGCAAAATGGGCCAAAAAAAAAAGATGATCAAATGCTAATGAGGAAAGGTGGTATGTGAAAACTGGTGGTTTAATTCCACTGGTTTCAAAAGGGAGTAGCAGAATTAAAGGCTTTATCAGCCTTCCAGATTCTAATGCTCTGCTCCCCTTCAAGTCACTACAAGACTGAAACCACTCTGAGCTGATTGCCAGGACTTATGTAATCAGGATGGCAGGTGGAAACAAACAAAATACTATTTAGTATCACTGGAACATGGGCAGGACTAAAACCTGCCTAAAACACTGGTAAACCACTGAACCACTGGAGACTGCTAATGTGAAAATAAACACAGTAACTATTTAATTATTTCAATTGCTAATGATTTTAGATTTGTTTACAGAAAAAGAAGGGCAATCTTCCTTGCTGACATATTACAGTAGATAAATTTAAAAAGCTAATTGCACTTGGGAGTTAAGGGTAGATTGACATGCTCTTAAATACACAAGTTTTTTTCTCTCTTATTCTCTAATGAGTTTATAATTAAATTGGAGAAATTGCTAGAATTACTCCAAGTACTAGTGAAAATAACCTTCTTGTGAAGTGTTCTTGTAAATCAAAAGAGTATTCAAGTACAGTAAATATATAGTTGAAATATGAATGGTATTTATCTGTCCCCTTTAAAGTTTAATGCCAACTTATCTTTACTTTGATTGTCAGGTTTTGAGCTGAATGTTAATGAAAACATTTCCCTATAAATAAAGTAAAGCGCAATTTTGTACTCCTATTTCCACTGAGCAAAGTTCTGCTTTGGGGTACATCACAGAGGGATATTTTTTTAGTGCTGTCTTGTGCATGCCAGAATAACACCCCATATATAATCCCATTGATCCATCCATGTGAGGAAGAACCCAGGGTCTGGCACCCAAGCTGGGGGGCACTCTGCAGCATGAGCGTTGTAGCACCAGCAAGCCAGTGCTACGGGGTCTGCAGGGCAGGATAACAAAAAAGGCAAAAAACCCCAAGCCACAGAGTAGCAAGTATGCCTTCCCCAAGTGCAATTTGGTCAGATTCTGAGATGGATTAAATTTGGAAGAGATAATGTGAGAGCAAGTAACTGTTAAAACAGAGGATATTTTTCACATGTCTACTGCAACTTAGAGGTTTCTGTTACTGCTGGAACTGCAAGTGTAGCTGAGGCAGGGTCAGAAAATTCTGGAGCTTAAATAAAGAAGCTTCAAGGCAAGAAGAATATAAAAATAAATTCGAAAGGGCTTAATAACATTGTATAGAGGCTGAGTACTCTAGTGTCAGAAAGAAATTCTTTGCTCTTAGATCAAAAACTAATCACAAAAGAACAATGTGGGATGAGATTTTTCTTTGATTTAGCTAGTCAGTCATTCTATAACCACTGGGGATATATATATATATATATATATATATATGTATTTACTATTGTCTAAAATTATAGTTAGTGTGCAGTGTAAAAATGTGCATATTATTGACAACACAAAAGTTGAACAAAAAATATTTTGGAATGAATCTGGCTAAACCTTTAGCAGTCAGATCTAAAATCTGCTAGGAACCTTTTGCTTGACTTCAAAGGAACTATTATCAGCACTTTAGTGAAATTCTACCAAAAAAAAAAAAAAAAAAAAAAAAAAGAAAAGAAAAGCACTGTGTGCTTTGTGCTTACTGTCAGGGCTCATGGTATGTTGGATCTGCAGAGCCCACTGCACATCCACTTCCTCAAGCAGTGAAAGGAGAGAAACCTTCCTGAGGTTATCACATGGGGTACCTTTGATTCTCTGCTACAGGACAGAGACTTGTCTACTCTTTCCTAATTTCCCATCCCAGAAGACTTTATTTATGCATTAATCGACCTTTCTAGCCGTTAGGACCATCTTGCTTCAGCAGTTAATTAACACAAGTGCCATAATTTAATACAGTTAATGCTACTTGATGCCCTTTAATGTACCTTCCATTAGTGATATTATTGTAGTATTACCCTGTAAATTAAAATGAGATCAAGACTAAGAGAGGCTATCTTTAATTAAGGTACTGGCACACTACATCGTCCATTATTCACTAGAAAAAATCACTCTGATTTAGTGAAGCAGGCCATCAGTAAGTCAGAATTAGTTCATGTGGATTATTAGGTTTCTTGAATAATATGAGCACAATGGGGTTGCTGAAATTGCTAACAGCCAGGCAGCCAGGTTTCCTTTTTTTTTCATCATCTTAGTAAACACACAATGAAAGAGGTAAACTGAAGATGAACAAACAGGTAGTAATAGAGGAGGTAAAGCACCCATTAAGAACACACCGGCTTTCATCTCTGATACATCAGGCTTATTTTACACCAAACTGCAAAGCAGTGATGAAACAAACCATATATTAAGTGCGAAAATCTCCTGTCTTTAATTCATTGTGAAGCATTAGACATTTCAGCATTTTGTATATTAAATTTGGCATCTTTAAGATAGATATTTTCCATCGGTATTGATTCTCAAAATAGAGCATGAAACAAATTTTAGGCTGCCTTTAGGAACATGCTATTTTAAGCTTTGGTGATTTTAACTTTATTTAAACATTTACAGGTTATATTTTTAACAAAGGGACTAGCTTCCAAACGTGTCTGCTAGCAACAAGCTTTTAGGTATCATCTCTTTGTATCCATCCCATCCTCATGGAATCCTGCATATCCTATGCTGCAGAACGGCAGGGCTGGTCACGGGATTTAGTCAGTTCGCTAGTCCAGACACGTGGGGAGTGATGACAGAAACTCAATATGAGTGCATAAGAAAACTCCAACTCTACTGTTAAAGCAAGCCTATATTTATAACCACTTTAGCAAACTTGGCACAAACTGATTGGTTAACCACCCCGTAACAACTCCTAACCCACAAAGATGATAGGTTACACGTGCTTTCATGTCTTAGTAAATATCTCTACGGCGCCCCCCACAGATACTTCTTTATCTCTGACCCAAGTTTCTCCTTGGTTGTTTACTTCGGACCTCAAGGACACGGTGTCCTTGCAGAGAACACACTAGTATTTTCCCATCTGTATGTCTTTACAGCCTCCCACCTTGTCCTGCTCGTACAGCTGTTCGAGGGGCCCATGGCCCCCTTGGCTAGCAAGCCGCTCATCGACAATCCTATCTTTACCTAAGTCTCAAAGTGTGTGAAAAATGTGAAAAATTGTGGCAAAAAAAAAAAATATATATAAATTAATGTTCAGTTAATATGTTAATATCCTAGATTAAGGTGCAAGGGCTGGAAAGTTCAGCTGAATCAGAAACGGTCACAAAACAACCTGTAACTGTTGCTTCTTCCCCTCTTCCAATCCATACAATTCTGTGAGTCTGTATTACCACACCTGCTGCCACCATACCAGGGCATGGGGCCAAAATGCTTGTTTGGAGATCTGGCAGAGGGAGCCTGTGGAGTTTCTGGTAGGAGACCACAAATTCGCCAGACAGGGGCCTATTGCAAGAGACTCCTCAGTGGGACCAAATAATCAGGGGATGCATCCTTAGCAATAAGCAAGCCCACAAATTATTTAATGAGAAAGGCTCTCTATGTGTTGAAGGCAAGGACCCCAAATCCCTAAAGAGCTGTCCTTATTAGCAGAAGAGTAACAAGAATTCACACAGATCTAATTTAGTGAGACGGTATTACGTATCAGACAATTCTGTTAACACATAAGTTGAATTACTATTGCATTTAGACAACAAGCTTCAGCATCAGATAAGCTCTCTGTACAGGTAGACTTCATTTTTATAGATAATTTGTCAAAAGATTGCTGTCCCCCAGCTATGTTTGGAAGGTTTCAGTTTCTAATTTGCATGCGGTGCACTCTTATTTTTTTCCCCTCCTCAAATGCTTTTTTTGACAAGACACTGATAGTCTAATTGAAGCATTCCTGGGTTTTCAAATGGGAAGCAACATTTTCTTTAAGTGTAAGGAACATAAAATCCTGATCTCTGGTCTAATCTCTCTGTATATATGACTTATTGTAGCCTCGTGGAGAAAGGATACACATGAAGTAGAACATATTTGCCAATTTTGATATGCTGAAGTTAGTATTACTAAACTATTTCAAACTATTTTAAGTTGCCCACGATCCACTTAGCCTGAATATGGGTTGGATGCAGAACATGGTAACTACATGCTAAATCTATGATCCTGCAGAAATCCTTATGCATTCAAGTCTGTATGTGGCAGTAATTCTTCTTTCATATAAATTCAGATCATCTATTTTTCAATAGATTGCATAACATTAATTTGATTTTATTTTGACTTTATCAATCCATTTTTATATCGTGGAAGTACTTAACAACTTCAAAGGCTTGTATAAAAGAGGGAGAAAATGGTAAACTCATGAAAAGAATGATAAGATACAACAACCAGTGTATTAGACATTTAATATCTCTATTATTTTTCACTTGTTCCTGTGCCTGGAAAAATACCTCAGCCTACTAAGATAAATTAGCTTTCCTGTTTGTTTTGATATCTAGCTTCTCTTAAAAATATATATAAATAAATAAAAAGGAGGATTTGAACTCTCTGAAGGTACAGAGCAAAACAAAAAGACAAAAGGGTTCATTAGGGAGTTGAGTGAATAGCTAATAGAGAAGATACCATTTGTTTCTTCTGAACAAATATGCATCCAAGACACATGTTAAGAATATCACCCTTCTGCTTGAGGTCATCAGTCAATTGCTAGTTAGAGATGGTAAGGAGACTTCCCTATATGAATGTCACCGCGCTTTTATTATTTTTGAGTCTAGGACACCTGACACCAGCCCTTGCTTGCCACAGAGGGCCAATCTGTCTTGAACCTGGATGAGTAATAATCTTTGCTGCATTCAGATCAGTCTCATGCCCTCCAAAACACTGCTGGTTTTTCCATTCTGCTTCAGTTTCATGGCATTTCAGAGCTAATTAAAGTAAAAGGAATGGACTCTCATCTCTGTTGCCTCATTGTTTATATATAATTTGCCCTACTGGAAAAAGTCTATGCAAAGGCTGCTGTATCAATTGATTCTTGCATTAAAGGCCTAGAAAAAATAATGAAATTGAATCCCTCTTCTCAGTTAACTGCCCACAGATGAAGCTTCAACTGTATAAAAGCAGAAAGAGAGTCCCTGAAAAGTGTCATAATGCCAGGTTGAAATCCTGAGCCAATGTAAGAAAATGCTTTAATCATTCAGGGCTTTGCAGGCTAGTGACAGCAAATGCCCATGATTTAGTGCCATTGAGTCAGAAACTTCTAATACTATCAAAAATGCACCAACTGAGTCAAATTTCCAATGAACACACTTTGGTTGCTATTCGTTATGTTTGGGGAAACAGTTTTTATATAACCTCTATAAACAAACTCATATGCTTGCTCCTAAAGGTTTATAATCTCTTACCTTCCATATACCCTTATGTCTGAGATGGCATAAAAATACCGTGCCAGGTGTTGCTCATCTACATATATTTCTCCAGTTGCTGGTCTAAGCAATCTTATCCTCAGATCTGTGATGGTAAAGAAATCTCTTAATTTCTTGGTTGTGTCAAGCTGGCCATAAAGAGAAGCCATATTATGAAGCCGAGGTCCAGCAAAAAAAGCAAATCTATCTTTGATTTCAAAGTGGATTATTTTACTGTTTGTCATATATCCAGTAGAGTATTCTTCCGTGCAAATGATTTCTAGGACTGTATGCTGTGATAAATCCCTCACTGATTTTGGATCCATGTGGAAAGCATCTAAACAGTCTGTGGCATAATACTGGTAGGGCTGCCATGTTCGTCCATAGTCGAGGGATTTCTCCAGGATCATTTGGTCTGGACGGCCAGATTCAAAAGTGATAACTATGTTATCTGTCAGCTCAATGGTTTTGTTCCAGGAGAGTGTAATATTAACATGAAGAGGCTTTGGATAATCCTTCCAAGTTGTGGACTGCCAAAATGTGGATGGATGTCTTCCTTCAAGATCAAACATCAATTCTGGAGGATGAGCCAGTTCTTGGGTACTTGCATCACATTCATTATTGCACATGTAGGGGTTCCCCTAGAAAAGAGCAGAACAAGTTTACAAGGGGAACAGTGTAGTGACTGTGACACATAAAGATGTTTTGTATTTGGCATATGAAAATTGCTGCTTTTAATTCAGGAGTGAAAGTGGGAAAGAAGAAATGAGTGCTTGCAAGGAATACCTTTATCTTGACTAGATTTATCTTGTACATTTTACCTTACACCTAATCTTACATTAAGGTAAATGTACACAAAAATATATAGTACATTTACTTACGTGTTGTAAATATTTTCCTCAGTATATTTTAGAGAAAGAAACTAGTTTATTTACCCTTGTATTGGGCTTATGTGGCAAGATTTTGTTAGCAGGAGTGGGAATGGAGTGACTAGTCATAAAAGACCAGGAACAGTAAAGAAGTATCTAACAGGTTAGTAAGTCTGACTCTTAGAAAGATTCAACAGCCAAGAGAATTCCTTTTTAAAACAATTACGCTCCTCAAGAGCTCCATTCGTAAAGGAAGCAATTTTTAGGTGAAAATTATTGAAGTCAGCAGTATAGCCCCTACGCACTCCATATGAAACAATAGACAGTACAACGTCATGTTCCCTTTCACCCAGGTGTGAAATGAAACATGCTTAACTGTATTTTCAGCCTAGCACTGTCCTTTCTTAAAACACTGACACTCTCCATCAGAAGCTACTAGAAAAATTAGTGCACCACGAGTTTGATTCAGACTTCTGCCACCTTATTACAGGGTAGAAAAGTACTTCAGGAAAGACTTTTCATGAAACACAGCCTCCAATTTATCAGGACAAGATAATCCACCACTTGATTAGGTGGGAGATGTCAGCAGCTGCAGCTGGAATGCTGCCGAGGTGGCTGGAGGTCTGAACTGTGGATTGAGTTAAAAACAGCAACAAAAAGAGCTTGCCAATAATGCACAGCTTTTACTGCTACTTGTCCTCTGTAGCAAGGTGAAAGTGAATTATTCTCTCTCTGGCCTTTTGATGCATTAGCTTGCAAGCTACAATCTTCCTCTCCTTCACAAAGGCTATTTTGTCTGCAGATTGGGGTATCTTGCAGTAGTTGCCAAGATATCAGACCCTGCAGGCTGCACTGAATCACGTCCATCCAATTTAAACTTTCAACAGCACATTAATATTTTGCTGCTTGTTCATTCTGCATTTGCTTTGGAGAACGATAGCTGCCCTCTATCTTTCTCTGTGTACAGTATGGATTGTGGAAGAAGTTATGTTTTTTGTCACTGATGGTCTGCACTGTTGGGGAAAAAGTTGCACACGTCTGTTTCTACTAGTGCTGAATATGGACATAAGTGCAGCTGCGGTTGTCATTAATCAGAGTTCTCCTCACCTGTCCTGATAATAGAACAAGCCTTGGTATGATGATCAACCTTTTCTTTTCTTACAATTACAATTATTGCTTCTCTCTACCTCGAGTCCTCGGGGCAATGAGGCTGTTCAATGCCATCCAGCATATGAAATGAGCTTCATACACGTTTCCACCTTGGTCACAGCTCTGCCCCTTGGCATACTCCCAGGAAACACAAAGAAAAATGACTTCGGCACTTACTTTCACCTCCCCACAAGCAAATCCTCTTCCCTGCACAGGGAAACATTTTTCTCATGTCACTTTCCCATTAATACAGCTGAATCCTAAAATTTACAACAATTCTTCAGGACTCAAAGTTAAGAAAAAAATAAGAAAGAGTTATTTGAAAAGCAGAATGGTACTCATTAAGCAGAAGGATTCAAAACACGGAACTGTAACTGAGAATATTCTGCAAAATGTCTATAAAAAGTTCCTGTCACAGTTTTCTTGATTTCAAGCTCACGGTTACTATTCCTATTCCTTCCTTTTGAATAAAACAGTGAAAATCAAAATAAGTTTCAGGCAGAATAGATAAAAGACTGACTTTTTTGTTACTTAGCTCAATTTCATATAGCAGATATGAATACAAGGAAATGCCACCTTACTTAGGCACTTTCCTTAGGAAAAATGTGCACACTATGAGATCTACAAGGTTCCATACACTTTGAATAGATATAAATCCAAATTTTGGAGAAAATATTCAGTTACATGAGGCACACCTTTCTGAAGTTTACTAGAAAAATCCAGACATTTCTGTGGCTGTCATCGTGAAGCTGTCTGCATACCTATAATGCGTATCTTCTGTCATCTCTTTGGCAAAAGCCGTAACACTGGAAGGTCACAGGTATTGAAACAGTAAATAAATGGTTCTGGATAGCAAGACACTTGTTAAGCATTGCTTAGGGATGTCTTTGGTTTCCTACAGCAGACAGTAAGGCCATTGTAATTCATGTTATAAACCAAACCTAAATGCTGTTCTGAGTCCCTGGGTAGAGTAGAAGGCATGTTATGTGATTCTGAGTGGGTAATCCAGATTGTAGATTGTGCACAGTGAATGCTAAACATTGGCATTTGCTTGCTTCTGAATGGTGCTCTGTATCTCTGTGTGCACAAAGCTTTTTGAGAAAGTTGATGCTACTCCACTTAATGGCAGAGCACAGTGAGACACAGGCCAGGATGACAGCACTGCCCCACATCTGAATCTGATCTTATCAAACCATACTGTAAGGAAAGCACTGCAAACGAGACTCCAAGTACAAGGCTTTGGGCATTTCTTCCACCAAAAACGAAATTATTCTTTTAATTCTGTAGCACTCAATTCTCATTAAAGGGACAAATGATTTGATTACACCATAATAACCCATGTGGAGTTCAATATTCTGGAGAGGAAATTTGAAAAAAAAATAAGCCAATATAAGCTGATAAAATAAATGTCCTGAATTCTAGCACAGGGATGGGGAGATAAATTATAATGATAGGTAAGTTCCCATCTGCCTGCTGGCATGGCATTCAGTGATGTAATTTTGTAATGGTTGAATATTGCTTCAGAGGCTTAGAATCAGATCCTCAATTTTTCTACACATAACTTGGCTTTAAACTGTTTCTAATTAATCTTAAAAGGTAATTTATATGTTAAATCATATTTATACTACCAAAACTGTGTAAAGCTGCCTACATGGAAGTTCTTTAATACATGTTAGTATGAAACAATTCAATTAACTGAGATTAGTTATGTATTTTAATGTCTACATCTCTAAGATAATCCTCTTTAAGACCTCTATTTCAGTACAATGAATACAACATGGAAAACTTTCCCCAGTTTGTCAAAACTAAGCACATTCTGTGGTGGGAACGTCTAAACAACCAAAACATTAGCAGCGATAAGTAATTTTGTGACCAGCAGGCAGCTGGAAATAGATCTTAATTTAAGCTCTCCAAGTAACAGCTTTTCAGCTGGACAAAGTGAAAAATACTTATAACTTTTTAAAATGATATTTACATCATTAAGAGATTTCTAAATTATTAAACGCTAATAAATAATTCTAAATGCTTCACTGCCAATTAACATAAGAGGTTTCTGAGGTTTCTCTATACCATTACCAGCTAGAAAAAAAACACTGTTTTGCTGTACAGTAATTGGATATTGGTATTAAATAGCTTCTTGCAGGCAGTCAAATTAAGTTGCTATTATTTTATTTTATTCACGTATGAAATTCAAAATATTGCCAAAACCAGTACCACCACAGTTCAGACGGTTGGGCTTTGGGAGTGCCTGTTTGCAGGCTCTACCCCGCAGCCACAGGGCCGTGGCTGTATCACATGATTTGATCCTGCTCAGCCATGGCTGAAAAAAGCAGAGTTATCTGAGAAGCTGCTGACTGGTCCCAGGAGACTTTTCCCTCAAGCATATAGTTTGTTTTTGCACACAAGGTCTCTGTCAGCAAGCTTGAATTTTGATGGAGGTGTTCAGGATGGTGCAAGGGGTGCTGCTGGCCGGCCATCAGCTGGACCACTGAGGCGTCTTACCAGGCCTATCTGTGGGCACAGCTTGGTGACAAATGGAACAAGGACCCTTGGGTAAGGATTTAGGATCGAGACAGTGGTAGTGTAACCTTTAAATATCAACAGGGCAGTCAGCAGCTCCCGTTCAAGGGTTAACATCTGATGACTCTGAGCCAAAGCCTGCATCACAAAGATCCTTCTGTGCCATACACACAGGCTTAGAGCTTGATTGAAGATGTTGCTTCTTTCAGTCTGCTTCCTGTCCGCGCTAACACCTCATGGACTTTTTTACTCGGGAACAAAGACAGGGGGGCTTAACCTTTCTTCGGCGTGAATATTGGAAGCTGTATCACAGATTACATGCTGTAATAGACACCTGACTAAATCCCTACAGAGGATTATAGCTTGCATTTTCAAACTGGTGAAGGCTGCTGAGGTCAAGCAGGCCAAGATTTTAAGAAGGAGCAAAACGAATTTTCAAGAAGCAAGTCACAGCAACTGATTTTTATATTGCTGCCTCAAGGTAGTTAGCTCAGACGCACTAGATAAGAAATAAATACAGTCTGAATCAAACTTGGAGTGTTTGACCACTGCATTCAAATCACACTTCTGGAAATAATAGTTTTTTTCTTTTTCAAAGGAGTACTACAAGTATTCCACTCAGTACCTTGTGGTATGTTGCAGATGACTAATTAGACAGTAATAACTGACAGTGAACATTGCTCTAATGCTCACATTTTCCATGTGATTTCTAAATGGGAGTTAGGTGTTTACTGTTACACAGCCATATTATTAAACCATTAATAGGGAGATACTACTCATTAGGAATTTTCCCTTTCAGGGCAGTACAGTGGATTGGCAAGGCACAGAATCTGCCACATAATAGTTTATGTTGTCAAACTCACTACATCCATTAACTGGTTTGAGAGTTTCTTTGTCAGTGTTTGTAGAATTATTGTTGTGAGGAAGACAGGGTTGGCTATAGACAAGAACATTTTACCATCAATAACCCTTCATCACTACAGTGACAGCATTTTAACTTAAAGTGATTTAAGCCTAAAAAGAAAAAATGCTAAAATCTCAGTGGAAGATCTGATGTGCTCACAGAGCTCCCAGGTGAGAGGCATTTGGGTGGTCAGAGAAGCACTTTGAACTGTGAGCTGCAGGCTGTACACTGTGAATTTGCCAAAACCAGCAAAAAGAAAATAAAAAACTGTTTAAATCAATAACTTCTGGGGAGACTTAAAAATATTAAACCAAAGAGAATGTGACTGGTCAAAACAAATAATAATACTTAATAATTTTGTGCACTTTTAAGATGGAAAATATGTTGCAGATTATGGTCCTGATCCTGAAAGAAATTCAGTGTAAGAAAACGCCAGATCTTTTAAAAAGATCTATTAGTCTCTAAAGATTTGGCACTTTGTCTCATGAAACACAGGCCTAACTAATTAATCTTCATGACAATAGCTCCATGAGATAGGGACCCTATCCCAAATTTACATATAGCTCAGAAATAGAAAGACTTTGCATGATGAATTCTCTAAAACCTGTTTATATTCTAATTTCTTCCAAAGCCTCACGGTGTATCACCTCAGGCAATTCCTAGTACCCAGAGTAGTTCACTAATTATTATTATTATTATATCATGCCTTTCTCCAATACTAGGAACTGAAAATGTTTTGTAGAAAAAACATTTTTAAAATTGCATTGTAATCTAGAGAAAACTGTTTTCCTCTTTCCATAGCCGTTCTTTGATGTTTAACAGGAATGCAGGGCAGAACTTATCTGATGAATAGAGGGAACAAATTATATGTTCTAAATCTCTACAGGCTTCTGGAGTTTTCTGGTTCACACTAGAGTCACTGAGAGAATTAGCGAAACTACTACCATATCACCACTGATATTATATGATCACATTTGCAAAGACATTTAATTCCTATCAGAACATTATTTCTTTTTAATTCCTCAAGATGCTGTTTTTTGAAATGCTTTTCAAATTACTAGGCAAGCAGGTTTTTGTTTCCTCTGAAATAACCAATTGTGGGACAAATCCTGCTTTGAGGCTGTCTTTGAGCTGGCAATGTTGCTGATATTATTTTGACCACTTGGTGATTCTGGAATCAATGGTATTTTTTGTCAGATGTGCTGGCACTGACCTGAGTATATTTTTGTTGTTTGAGAAATTGTTTTCCTCTTGTATCAGTGGGTATCTGGCAATATAATCACTTTCTTATTTATAGCTTTTGTAATGTCTTGAGGTGCACACTACTGGGATCTCATCACACTTAGCTCTGGCTAAACAATATGACAACAGTTCCAAGAAAATCTAGGTTTCTTTATATGCCAGATGCACATTTGGGTATGAGAAACTGAAATCGCAGGGGGCAGAATCCATTCCTGTCGGGATACTGGCACCTGTCCTGGCAAAACCAGCCCGTCTGTCAGAACTCTTCTCAGATAGAGAAGCACAGAACGTGGATTGCCATGGGCCTGCTCAGCTCCCCCTGTGCATTTCTGTCAGACTGGCTTATGCAGATGTTCTGCCACCCTGCAGTGATCCTGATGGGAAAGGGTGCCCTTCACTTTACATTCAGTGGTCTGATACAGACTTCATTTTGCTCAATTTAGAATTTAGAAAGGAAGCCACTTTGGAAAGGAGTAAAGAAAGGAACTCTCTAAAATTCTGCAGTGCCATTCCTGTGTTAGAAAAAGCAATGCTAAAGCAACTGGTGTGATCCTACTGAGGGATGGTCTCAGATGTCACAGTGGATCACAGAGAGAATAGAGCATTGTTAAAACCAAGCAACAAGATCATCTCGGTGATGACAAAGGGAATTAAGGTGCTAGTAACGGTAAGGATTTTTTTTTCTTTTTCTGTTAGAAATCATTGATTCAGAGTTTCAGTCCTTGAAGGACATCAATTGATCACAAAAAGACTGAGAAATATTCTGTGAGGACAAGGTGTTCCCCATCTGCTCTTAACAACCCTAATCAGTACCACCTGACTCCCAGGTCTGGCCCTATTTAAATGCAGGTGAGAGGCTTTTTTTTTTTTCTGATTCTTTCTCCTGGGTGTACTGTGGGCTTGTGTTGTAGTCATTTTTTCTGTTGATCCTCATGGGACTTTCTGGGTTATCCTACTGTCCAGTTCTTGCCATTCAGGGGGTTATTAATTGAATCTCTGAGATTCCTGGTTGTGTGGAATGGTGCCCATCCATGAGAACATAGCTGCTGAAGATGCTCCTCTCTTTTCAGATGCTGCTCCCTAGCAGCTGTGTGGGGAATGTGTCATGAGTGTGGAGATGGAATCCAGAGCTTGCCCCAGGCAGTGCTGGAGCAGTTTTACACTAGTTCAGTATGAGATTAAAATCTTTGCAGTGTAGAAATTTTGTGTTGGGGAAAATTTCAGGAAACTTTATGGCAAGAATATTGCAGTCTGTGTGGGCTGATGCACCACACCAATATAGGTGGACTAGAAAATCCTCCTGGGCAGGATGGATGATTGCTGTAAGCCGTGCTTAGCTGGTTCCTCCTCTCTGTGTCACACGTGTGTGAATACTGTGAGGTATTTTCCTGGTAGATGGCACAAATAACTATTCTGTTTTTATTTCATACAGACAAACTGAAGAAATATGTCTGGCAAGTCATGGAGGCAGCAGAGATGTGATGGCTTTGGCTTCTGTAAAAGGTTGCTCTGAGCTTTCTCACTGGTTCCTGAGGAAGCTCCATCTCCTGAGGTAAGGCTTTTTTTTCCTTCTGGAGAATGGCACTTGAGTAACACCTTTGTGTATAATCAGGATTTTTTGTGCAGTTTATAAATCTTTATGATATGGCTGGACTGAATCTTTTCAACGTAAGATTGTCATGCATAGTGTGATGTTGCTCATATTTCTTTGTGAGAAATAAGTAAAAAAAAAAACAAACAGTACTTTTCTCTTTACTATGTTATTTTTCAATCCAGAAGGTTTCTAAAACACAATGTAGCCCATTAATGTAGCTTTGTAGCTTGGCGAATTAGCTGACAGTCCACCAAAGCTGTCACGGCTTTTTAATAGTACACAACTGTTCCACAGTATCCATCTGCTTAGAGTGGAACTGAAGACTGCTACATTCAACTGAGAGTTCAAAAGTATTTTACATAAGCAGAATCAAATTGTGTAATGCAAAATAGGAAGTAATTCCCAAACAAGACTTTTTGCTTATTCCTATTATACCTAAATATAAAGTAGCAAGGGAAAGCTCAGTACAGGCAGTTGCTATAATGATGAAGGAAATAAATTTAGAATGACACCCAATGAAGCTTTATACTTTTGACTCCCATGCAGGTTTTGACTAGGTAATGAAAGTTTGAAATGCTGATGTCATGCTAGGAGAGTGTAAAACTAAAACTTCTACCTGTGCTTCACACAATAGCTCAGGCTGCATGTGTAGTTTGGCTGACTGAGCAACATGATAGGCAATATGCTTTACAATTAGTGCTTAATAATTTGCCAATTTTCAGATTCAGTGAATCTCAAATTGCAGTTACTGAGCCTTATTGTATAGTTTAAAATGATGTTCTGATGGCTGCATTTGCAAGAGTGGTGTGCACAGGAATGACCCTGAGCTGCCATGTGCTTGCCTGTGGCCCTACCTTTTTCTTACAGCAAAAGTCAGAGCAAGGCCTTCCAGACACTACCGCTAATTTAATGCTAAATGAGAATGAAGTTATTTAAAGCAGCAAGAGCTTAGCAATTTTAAGTTGCATGGTTGAAAGGTAAGGGAATTCTTGAAGGAAAAAAAAATAAAAACAAAAACATTGTGCAATTTTTCTTTCCAGTCTGGCACCTTTCAGTGGATCCACTTGGAAAATCCTTTCTTTCTTTAGAGCAGTACCTCTGCTGTAGGCTTGCTGCTGCCTCAGGCAGCCTAGCAGTTGCTGATTGCTCAGTCTCTTCCTTGTACTGGTGGGCTGAAGGTCTCCAAGGACAGATTTCCTACAGACTTGGAGACCTCCACCTTTTTATCATCAGTTGTGCCTGTCACCTTTGTGCCTAGCAGTTATTCAGCTATATGGTGAGCAGGATGGGAGGACTCAAATGTCTGGAATGCAAGTGTTTCTTTTCCCAGTTTGTGTTCCACTGAATCAAGTCTCTGATCTGACATACGGCTTGGATACATTAGTGTCAGAAGGAATGCAACAGCTGGGGACAGAAGTGAAGCAATATAGATTGGTTGGCTTAAGAGCAACATGAAAGCGCATCATAAATTGTGATCAAAGAGTTGAATTGCCTGTTCTGTCACATTTGTGCTTATCTGTAAAAAGATAATTTGTATACACAAATATAACTTGCACACTCAAGTAGCTATTTATGCTGTAAAAGACTCTTCTGAGGGTATAAATGTGCACCAGACTTCGGTGTGACTAGTTCTATCCCAGCAAAATTGCTTTCAGTAAATATGTTACCTCAAGGAATCATTAGGATTTTATTCTTCTTAAGAACAGCGGGATTTAGGACAGCAAATTTGGGTTCTTTACTTTATGTGGAAACATAGTGCATGCAAATGTCACTGAAGTCTGTACTGAGGACATTTCTTTTGCGTATTCTGTGATTTAAATTCAGGTATAAAGAATTTACTTTCTAGAGTCAGTGCTTTTTCCTCTCTATATGCATACATACAGGTATGTAAACATGCTTCAGCTTTTTTTTCTGCTTTGTCTATTTTTGTCAAAAATGAAAGATTTCTGGAAATGTGAAATATGCTACACCTTGAAAGAGGAGCTGATTATGGTGTAAGGCACATGACATTATCTCATTGTGATTGCAGGCCTCACATTTTACTCTGAATACTGGCAAACTGTCATGATGAAGGCTGGTAAAACAAAATGTTCCATCAAGCTATACTGATTGACTGAAGTGTATACAAAACTATTTTCATGCTCTGAAACAGAAATTTCTGTTAGAAAATAAAAAGGGGCAATAAAATAAAACCCAAACCACAGACAAGAAATGTCTTAAAGCCAGTTAAGCATCTACCCTTAGGGAACAGGTCTTAAAATTTCTCTTTTTTTTTTTAAACTTCAACTTAAAAGATGCTGTCCTCTTGCCTAAATGTGTAACTACAACAAATATTCATGTCTATTTGTAATATATGGGATATTAAGTACAAAATATGCCAAGACAATGAGCAGAAGGGTACTAAATCCTCCGTGGCAGTCATTAATGATTGCCTGTCACAAACTGCAGTTGGCTTTAATTTAATTTTCAAGGTACAATTCCTGCATCCTCTGTAGGAGACCTAAGGCTGCTGTAGAGCATTCTTGAAGAGCTGGAGTAGTTAACTTGTTTATCAAATATGATATAAAACATGGAGGGATGTGTCTCAAATGTGCTATTTTTCAAAAAGTCATCCTAAATAAGTTGATATTTTATTACTCTTCACATTGAGGCAAGTGTTGAGTGCAATTGAACAGTTAATTCTCCAAACATTCATCTCTTACTATGATAGCATTGGAAATAGGAAGCTTTGCTAAACCAAGGTAGGTTGTCTTTCCCCATAAATTATTGTCCCTATTCTGCATACTCATACCAATTTAAATGGGCTGTTCATGCAATACTAAGTAATGTAGCATGTTTTCCTATGAATAAGGGTAGCAAAATTGTTACTTAGTTCCAGGAAAAGTTGCTGAGTTCATGTTGTAGTATGATATATAGTTTTGCATAATTTCCAGCTGTAGATCTCCAGATGATTTGCAGTCTTCAGCTGCCTGCAAAGTTATAGCTGGGGAAGAGCATCACAGAGATAAAGTGATGAGCAGTGATTAAGCCAAGAACAGACCCCTTTCATTTACCCATACGCTTTTCCCTTAAAGTTTTTTTCTTTGTTGTAATTTTATTATTATTATTATTATTATTATTATTATTATTATTTTGCCATAGAGAAGAGAAAGTGCAGAGCCAGGCAACAAATAAAAGGAACTAAAAAGGAAAAATTCTGGTTGGGAATGTCTCAATTGCACTTCTGGGACTGTCTGCATCCGTAGGCACAATTCATTCCAGTCCTGAGCATTATTGATTTTATGCCTGAGGATTTCATGCAAAAATTGTATTTCTATATTAACTGTAATTTTATTTCTGGTTCTCAATGTCAGTATTGTTTCTTTCAGAATTTCTGACCTGCTTCTGTATTATTACTGCATCTACTGCCATTTTTAATAAGCTTTAGAGCCAGTAGATTAACACTGAATGTCAAACACCACAATTAGAATTGCCAATGTTACACAGAAACATTGTTTTAATATATTAAAAAAAAATAATAATAACCTTTTTCTATTGCCTCAGAATCTGCATTAATTTTTGTTGTATTTGTTTTTTCACAGAATTTTCTGGGCTCAGAGGACCTGTGTACGTGAACCACAGAAAGGAAGAGGGAAAAGTGACATAAACAAAAATGACAATTGTAAGTGAAATTCAATTTCATTTCATTTCTCTTAAAAGGTGGGCTACATTGTTTTGCTGCCATTTATTTGTCAAGATGAAAAAATAAGTGTTTCTAATGAATCACAGTGTGTACCTACATAAATTTGTTTCTCTAGGAAGTCCATGTTAAATGTTGAATGTCATTATTCAATGAAGGAATGTTATACACATATGCCCAATGAATTGTGCACCATCCCTATACATTCATATTACAGCACATAGTACTCTGAAAGAGAACGAATATGCTCATTAAGTCCATATTAGTGTAACACATCAATATAAGTAACTCAATCAATACATACAGTATCTTTTGAGGAAAGGTAGCAAATGTTATGATAAGCTGGCAATCTATTCAGTTATGTGCTGGAGACTGTCATGTAATTTTCTTTATTATATATATCCACAATCATAAGGGTACATGGCTGAGAAATACACAATTTCCTAAAATGATCTGTACTCAAACTGTTACCAGAAGTGTAAATTTTGCAGATGTTAGATGGTTGCACTGACTCCTAACAGCCTGCCACTTGCAAAATGTACTTCATCATGCTAATCCCAGCTGGCAGATTGCAGGGCTGGAGCAACGCAAGCAGCTGCTCCATGCGGAGGTGGGGCTGTGAAAGCAGTGTTATCCCTGCTCCTGCCTCAAGTAGGGGGCTCAGAGTGATGAGAAGTGAAGATATACTCCTGATTATGTTTTATTTTCTTCATGGTTTCTTCATGGTTTTTTCATGGTTTCAGTTACTAAATGGCACTGACTTCCTAAGCTCGAAAGAAACCTTTTATCTGAATTAAAGAGCACCTCTAAAGGGAAGAAATGGCTGGGATAATAAAAGTATGCAATACTTTTATTTGGCATATAATTGCATGTGTAGCACACAACTTCATTCAATTGAGCCACATTTCCTTATTGACTTTACTAGGAATAAATTGGAATCTGGAAACCTTTCACTGTAGAGCTGTGGTTAGGACTGCACAGCATGATGCTGTGTTTCCAACCTCTGCAGCCTCTGCTGTAGCAAGGAGGAGCTTTGACTACATATGTGATGTTGGCATCAGTTCTCCAGCTCAGGTTTACTTGAGAGCCTCAGCACTGCCAGGCTTTTGTCCTGCATACACATGGTGCTGCTGCTTCTGTGCCTGTGTTGTTAGCCTCTATCAGTGCTATGCCTGGCTGCAAGTGGCTGAATGGCACATGGTGTGACTGCACCCTTAAAAAATATATCCTGTTTGGTAAGTGGTGGATCTCTAAACAAGAGGAGATTATATGTAATTTTTTATACCAGAAGAAACAAACTTTCTACAATTGGCTGCTACATTACAATTCATTACAGAGTAAGACGATAACAGAAGCTCTGAGTATGCTCTTCTCCCTGCGCCACCCTAGGAAGCAATAAATTAGAGTATATTATGTTCCCTATCAGTTCGACCCATCACAGGCTTGTCTTGCTGAAGACGTGATAAAGAGAAACACCTCCGATAAAGTAATGCAATTAACTGCTGCCATTTGAAATCTGAAAAATTATATTTCCTCATTCCCAGCCCATCTGTCTGTTTTACTGTTTTTGAGTAGAAATGCTGTTTAATGACTTGCTGGCTGCCTGTAGAACTCCTTTCTGTAGTGCAGACTGATGTCCTACAAGAAAGGTCAAAAGCTTGCAGCAGTAGCAGCCAACCCATGGCTGTGCAGCCCTGGGACAGGAATATCTGGGTGGGAATGCATCCTGCAGCCCTTGATAAGGGCACGATGGCCACATCAGCCCTGTAAGGCTCATGTGTGCCTTTGAGGTGAGAGGATCCTGTGGTGGGGCCATGCAGCAGCCAGAGCCAGGAAGGTGTAGTTACCTGACCATGGCACTAGATTTTCCTTGGTGTATTTCTGCAGCTACCCTGCAATTAAAGCAATATAGTGCCTTCCAGCATTTATCTTTAAAGGGGACTTACAGCTCCTAGTTTGTTCTAGAGGAGCTATGTGAAGTATGTGCATTAGAATGTAAAATATTTGTCTATAAAATGGGCCACTATTTATAAGGGTGCAAAAGTAAAAGCCCTCAAGAAAGTGAGGTATTTTTTTTTCCTCAGATGCAGAATTCAGGGCTGTGCTATGCCATGAACAAAAGCAATGTGCCTCTCTAAAGCTATGCAGCGTTTCAGTTTTCTCAGTTACACTTTATATATAAACACCTTGCATGTACCACGTGAGTATGTTCAGGCCCGAAATAAAGGTTTTTAAGGGTGGGGAGTGGCATAGCTCTGCTTGTAACGATGACCTTTAAGACAGCATACAAAAACACTCCGTTCAGCGTGGCCATCTGTGATGTGTTAATGAAAAAAGAAAAAGTAACTTCAAAAGATTTATGCCTTTAGATTTCTTCTTATCTCCTAATTTTTGATTGGGCATATGCTGAGTGTGATGCAGTGAAATCAATGAAAAATAGCTGTAAATTCTAGCTGATGCTTGGAGTCAGTGCAGGGTCCTAAATTTTAAATGGATTTGAGATTTTCTGTGAATTTAGTTGCATAGAATTTGAATATATTAGTTCAATGAACAATATTTTATGTTGACGCTTGCAAATTCAAAAGTTGGCCAAAAATTAAAAGATAAATAAGAAAGCAAGTCTGTTAAAATATCTTTGATTTTATACCCTTGCTATGTCATGATGAGCTATTTTGAATGGTTTATTACTGTAATTTATTTCACAGGCAACCTGAGAGCCACTGGTCTTTGTCATAGAAGCTATTTAAAAAAAAAAATCTCCATCCTTGCGAATGTTTGTGACTATCACCATCTATATCTCTGTACTTAACCTGTATGTATTTTGGAATGCATTCCCAACTAGCTTTAGATTATAAAATCAATTCCTCCTTCTGACATTATGCCTAGTAAAGCTTTCTGAAGTGCCAATATTTCTTAGACTGCTTTGCTAGACTTAATTTTAGAATCGTTATTTTGCAGAATTAAGAAATGGAAGTACAAAAATAAATATTTAAGCTTGCAAGAAGCTTCAACTCTGACAACATTCTCTTGCACTATCCTGTCTTGATCTAGACTGGAGAAACTGCCTGTGTGTGTGTGTGTGTGTGTGTGTGTATATATGTATATATACACATATAAGTGGATGAGTGGAAGCCTGCCTAATGCCAGAAGTTTGGCTATGATGCTCAAAACCAGAAATTTCAGATATTTTGCATCTGTGAACATGTTAGAAGAAAATTATTTGAAACTGTTTAAGTATTTATTATGTGATAATATAACTTTATGCTACAGAAAATGTTTTATTAAGACTTTATGATTTTATTCCAATTCTCTGAAGCTTCTTTCAGTGAGTCCTATCCTTAGATTCAATTAAATTAATTCATAGTCAAGAATTCATTGAAATCAACAGATGTTCTTACTGAATAAAACCTGAGAGGCAATAGAATGAAAGCTTCAGGAGGTATCTGAGTATTTATGAGGTCCCAGATCATCCTGTCACTTTCCAGCCGCTTTTAGCTCCATATGCATCACACTCCTCTGAAGCTGCCCTGATTTGCCATCAGCTGATCTCCCTCTGATGCCAACTCAAGCAAGTCACTTGACCTCAGTGTGCATGAGATTCCTCGAGCTACAAGCATAGCACTATGCCTTCAGCTTGGGATAACCTAATTGCCCGCTTGCTCCCAAGTTATTCAATATTTTTCCTTGAGTTATGCCTTAGTTTCAGCTCAGATTCAATTGTTTACTTCAGAGTGTCTGGTATAATACTATGCTTTTGGTTCGAGGAGAAAAACAATGTTGATAGCACACCAGTGTTTATAGGTGCTGTTAAGCAGTGTCGTACAGAGCCAAGGCTGTCAAAGAAGGGGCACAAGGAGCTGAAAGGGAAGAGAATAAAAACAGCTGAATTAAGCCAAAGGGATGTTCCATATCATATGACATCATGAGGAAGGAGTGTTGGAGGGGGTGGGAGTTCATTTCTTCCTTCTGCTACTCAGGGGGTGAGCTGGGCATTGGCAAGCAATTGCTTTTGCATCACTTCGTATGTACATTCATGTATATATAGTAATAACTATTATCCTTCTTCTTCTCTCTACCTTAGTAAATATTTTACCTCAGCCCAGGATTTCTACTTTGTTTTTCCTGATTTTCTGCCTCATTCCACTGGGAAGGAGGGGAGTGAGCCACCTGCTGGGTTAAACCATAAGTCAACATAAGAACTGAATGTGATCCCTAGTTTCCAATAAATTCCTGTTATGCTAAAAGGTTAGGCTTTAGTTTGATATGGATATGAAGAGAACCATAGAAAAAGGAGCAGTTTGAAGGAGCAGGCAGAGACTGGTGTGTGTGGGTTATATGGGTTATCCTGCAAATGCTCTCAATATGGGATAGGCAGAGAAATGCAGAAAAACAAATGTATGACATGAGGAAACACGAATAACAAGTGTTTTTGTCTGAGTGTAAGCTGTGCCTTGTAGTAGAGCTGCTTTCTCAGATACCACCTTTTGTTAATTAAAGAAACGCTTTATAGCAGAATAGCTGTCATAGATGATATAATTGCTATCACTAGGATATCTTAATTAAATTACACTGCAGGCCACAAGTCCTTCAGGGCACCTTCATTTAAGGTGCTTGATATTTGTCAGTCACCACCATGAATGGATTATTATTTTTTTCAGTACCACCTACAAATGGGAGCTTTATTAGCAGTCTGCAGCAGTAGGGTGAAGCGAGGCTTAGGCTGATGTAAATACAAGTGATAAAAGAACTGAAAGAGACTACCTAGCCAGAATTTGTCATTAACAATTGAATTATATGTTAAAGATGGATTTTAATCTCAGTACTGCCAATACTGCTATTTGTTCCTGCTCATACTTGAGGAGACTGCCAACCCATATTCAGCCTTTTGATTCCAGAGGTTCAATTACACTGAACATCATAAGTCTCTATACAATGTTTATGGTTCAGTTACCATAGTAGGATTAATCTAACAGTTTAAGCTAGACATAAGAAAAAAAAAAAAAAATCTTTCTGCTGAGTTATTCTATATATTAATATTTGTTTGCACTTTGCTTCTGCGGTAGCAGTCGCAGAATGGTCTTAGACTAACAGCTTGCTGAAAGGTGCTGCCACGAGGCATTCCCAGTCTTGACAGCATTTTAATAGATCTGATTGTCAGTTTTATTATTTTGCCAAGAGCCAGTTGCTCTTTCATTGCTGTCACAATGATGTGCTGTCATGCACTGTTCTTTGAATCTCAGGTGTTTGCTTGCTCCTGTACCTTGGAGAAGATTTCTAATCATGCAGCAGAACAGCCACAATTAAGTTTTGTTTTCCCAACCACTCACAACTGATACTGCTGCTGTTATTGGTATTTTCACTTGTAAAAGTACTTAAGCCTCAGAAATGTAAAGTTTTACAGACAGAGAAGTAATGCTTGTGCAATACTTTTCACAGGTAGCGTTTACTGACAGAAGCTGTTCCAAACCTTCCAGCTAAAGAAAAAAATGTGAATTCTTTATTCACAGCTGAGAGCATTTAGTCCCCAGAGTAGCCTTCCTGAAGGTACTGCAACTATTTCTGAGAGCTAATTGTGTGGATAACATGCAATACTGTAAAATGGGATCAGTGACTGGAGTGTTGTTAGGAGTGCTTGCTTACAGTAATTCACGGCTAAGACAAAGCTGTCCTTACTTGTGCATTTTTACAGGTAGACTGTGGACTGTCTTCTTGGTCAAGAAAACAGCCTGAAAGTTACTAGGGGAAAAAAAAGAGCAGAACCAGATTCTAAAATAACTTATTACTGTCAGTGACACTGTCTAGAACTAAAATAGAGAGGTGATAATGGTACGAAACAGGAAAGGAGGAGTGTGAAGATTTGAGATCATCAGAAAAGCGGAAAAAATAATTGAAGCTCAAAAAACCCACTTTTTTTTTTTCCTCATTAATCCTCTTTTCTTTTAGATTATTCCTCGGGAAATCATAGCCAGGTCTTTTTTTTTTTTTTTTTTTTTTTTTTTTTTTTTTTTCCTAAATGGTAAAACAATATATGGGAGTTCTGCTGTTCTCTTTGAAAAATTGGTGATGGAGAAGATTCTCTGTTAATACAGTCCTAATTATTCAGTATTAACATGCAGAAGGTCCCACTTCCCAGGAGTTATGAATATACGATCTGGAGGTAGGCTTTTATTGGGCCTCTCCAGACAAGGTTAAAAAGCACTTTTTCTTCTTTTCAGCACTCTTCCTGAATTTGACAGGTATTTTTGATAGATATTCAGCTACAGTTCCTTCCCTTTTCCTAAAACATGATGTTCTAGCAAGAAGTATTTGTGTCAAAACTGCTCTCGTAACTCCTCTAATCAGTTGTGCCTTTAGTTCCTATTTTAGTCGTGGTCCCAATTTCTTTATTCTAGGAGCTAATATCCTAAGAAGAAGGTAACCACTATAATCAGCAACCTGCACGGCATTTCATGTATCCCTAGTCATAGCACGATGGATAAGTTCACAAGGGAAAATCAGGGAAAAGCTACTTCACAAAAATGCCTGTATGTGCCTGTGGGACTTGTCCTGAGATGGTAATGTTAGCACTGAAAGTGTAGGGTAATAGGATCATGCATTACTCGGAGTTCCCAGAGGTCTTGGCTCTTTATTGCTAGCTTTTTTTTTTCTTTTTTTTTTTTTTTAACATGTGCTAACACAATCCAAATAGCAGACCTACTCATGCACATAAAATGACTGCTTCATTTTGCTGTGTGTTAGGTGAAGAATTGAGTGCCTGGTCTGAAGATGGCAGGTTACCTACAACGAAGAATTCTGCGCGCAAAAAAGAAAGCATAAGAAAATAAAAGGTCACCATCTTATGATGGGTAAAGCAAATAGGATGGAAAAATGTTAGATTACAAAAAATGAATTACCATTAAGTCATTTTACCTACCATAAAATTTTCTCTCATTCCTCCATCTTACTAGCCATTATGCTAAGTAACTAAATAAGCAGTAAAGACGAGAACAAGAACTTCTCATGCAGAACAGTTAGAAGTGAAACTTTATGCAGTTCTCTTTTTTCTCCCATTCTTCTAACCCTTCCCCCCCCCCCAAAAAAAAAAGTCTAAAGATGCTCTTTGAAAGAGTGCATGCCTGTGAGCCATAGCAGGCTTTTAATGAACTTGACTGTAATTTAATTTTTCTGTCTTGCAATGCTAAATAATTTTACTTAATGTGCCATCTTTAAAAATAAAAGCATAGGGATATGGAGAAATATAAGGTGGTGCATTTGATGTAAGGTAGATTTATACATTTCCACTGGCAGTCTGGAAACGTTATTAAGTGATGCATTATCTGCTTAGCAGCTGGCAACTCTAGCAAGCGGGTTTGAAATGGAGTTTGGCAAATAAGTCTAGCTGGTGTCTCTAAAAAGTACTTTTTTCAAATGAAAATTTTAATATCAGTTTACTTATTGAGTGGACCAGTGTCTGTGGACATGCACTAATCATTGCATTAAGACACACTGCTGCACAGGATTTTGTTTGCTGGTTCTAAAGATGTAGTGGGATATGAAATATTTTTTTGAGCTGTTGCATTATGTATCATCACCACATCCAGTACCCAACGCTCTTTACTTTTAACTTAAAGCAATAACATTTGACAAGGTACCTCAGCCTAATGACTAAAAATGAGAGTCTTCAGATACTCAGGACATGTGAACACTTTCTGATGAGAACTTCTACTGCCTCCACCAAGAAGACTCATAGGAACCAAGTTCCTGTTAGAGATGGTAACATCTTGAATGCTTGCCAAAATATTTTATCAGGTTTTACTGAAATTTAAAGTAAACGCTTCTTCTTTTTATGCTTTAACTCTCCTAGAAGTGAAGATAGAAAATTGGGTAACGAAAGAAGATGACTGCCATGTGAAAAGCTATGAATATGTCATTGCTGTTGCAAAATTATATGAAGTCCAATTGTTATTTTAGCACTATAATAGAAGAAAATCTTCAAAACAGGTAATTAGAACAGCTATGGATGCTACACTTCTATTTATGCCTTCTCCTTTTTTCACCTTCTCTTCAGTATGTTTTATATTTTTGTAAACAGCAGTTTATGATCATGTTTGTTATTTGGACAAAAAGGAGGAACAGGTCAGGCAACGTGGACTGAGAATCTATCCTTTTAATTAACATATTTCAAGAGTCCTGCAAGACAAAAACAAACAAAAAAACAAAAAAACACACACAAAAAAAACCAAAAACTAACAGTATACATTCGTCTTTAGTCTCTACCAGGTCCCAGCATGCCCCCTAATCTGAGTTTTACTTGAATTTATTCTTGAATTCATTTAAAGCTAATGTATGTATAAATGCCTATCAAATCTTCAGCTTACTAAATGTAACTCTGTGCTTTTTTTCTTCCACAGGAAACCAAACATTCCCTCCTTTGCCCCAAAACAGCAAGTGTCTAGGAGAAACTTCACGTACCTCATTGTTTGCCTGCAAAGCCTATGTTGCACTGTTGTCAAACCATAATAGAAACCTGGATTTTTGCACATTGTGTGAAGAGTGTAGCAGTGAATCAGGTAAGTTCTTTTGTAAATTATTTGCCTTGTCCACGTAAGCCTGCCAGTGGACATTTTTCCTGTATGCTTTTTAATTTCTCTTTACTAGAGGTATGTCATTGCCTAAGGCTGTGTTATCTCTAGATTCAAGCACTTTAAATAACATATCTGCTTTATGTGTCTTCAATTTCCTAGCTTGATATTAATACAGACGTTTGTCATGGCTTCTTGATACTGCAGGTGTACGTATCCTTGCTCCTCAATGGCCCTGTCTGGCCTCTGTGTGCTTGTAAATGCTGAAGCCTAAAAAACACTCTCCCCACAGAAACCACATGGTAAATGTAACAAGCAATCAATCTTCTGAACAGCAATCAGGAAACCTCTTAACGAACATCCTACACAAACACAATAATTAATCTCAGCTATGACTTGAATAGCAACTAATATAATCAGCTTTAAATGGTGAGCTACTGTACTTATTTTTTTTGGCTGTCACAGTTAGGATGTTATAAGCAATATAAACATGGTGGTTTGTTTTGAAGAATACTAATTTCAGGAGTGAAAGGTGACACGTTTTATGCAGATCGGATTGTTTGTTCCTATGTGCTCAGACTAAAGCAAAACACTGTCAATGTCAAAGTAGAACAGAAAGGATATATACTCTAGGAAACTAAAAAAAAACAAAACCAAAAAAACAACCATTAAGGGAAACAGAAAATACCCATCAAACCCAGTCTTTCAACCACAAAACCTCAGACTAGCAATTGTGGTCTGTGAACATTAAGTGGCAGAGAAAGTTATGTGCTTGGGTTTGTAAGCGCAGCTCTCCTTTATGAATTAGGAGACGGGTCCTTGTGAAAGCCATAGGTTGATGCTCAGCTAGCATAAGTCAGCTTAGCGCCATTTTACTGATTTATTCCAGCTGAAGAAAGGCAGCCTCTTTTATTTATTTATTTATTTATTTTGAGAAATTATGATACATTTCTCTTTCTGATTTAGTAATACTTGAAGTGCTACCATGCGAGTGAATTTGGGAAGTCTCATTGACTCCCCCTTCATGTTGGGAGGAGTAGGCAGGCTTCACTCCCCAGCAGCCAGCTGGAGGCAATGCTGCACAGCAGTGCTCATGGTGGCACTGCAGAGGAGATTTTGAATAAGAACAGAAGTGTTTTCCCTATGGATTACAATAACACATGTACCCTACAGGCACCCTTCTAACGTTCTTTTATGTTGCTCAGCTTTTCTTTTTACAAATCCTAACCACCAAAATTAATCCCTAAAAAAAAAAAAAAAAAAAAAAACGCAGCCCAAAATAAAAGGCAATTCTTACTGATTTTTTTGGTATTAGATATATATGAGGATGGGATTACTGCATACTGCTTGCTTATTTAGCTTGGTTGTCATTTCAGAATGGAGGCAAAATAAAAGGAATTCCCTGCCTTACTCCCTAGTGATCATTCAAACTAGTTGAGATTGGAGAGGCACTCTCCAGGGGCTGCCATGAAGCGCTCATCCTGACATTCTTCTCAAATTACAATGAAATTGGTTTCTTGTGAGTCATTATATCCATCACTTAAATTTAACTACACATTATGCATGTTATAGCAGGTACATGACAAGGTAGGCCTGGCCACGGGATGGAAAAGCCTGACAGGTAACCATTGAATAGTTACATGTCAAGAGAAAAATCAATCATGACAAAACCTCCCTTACTGACAAAAAGGATGAGGAGAAATGGAAAAAGAAGGAGAAAAAAAAAAAAAAAAAAAGAGAGTGAATAGAGATAGAGCAGGCAGCAGAGGAATACAGGAACAGGGATGTGCTGATGAGGTTCAAGAAACACCCAAGCATAAGTAACAAAGCACATTTTATTGAAGATTTTTCCTCTTCATTAATTATTTTCTGCTTTTCTCTATAGTATCTCCTCAGACACCTCCTTTTTTCACTTCTCCTAGGCTTCAAAGAACTTGGTTTTCTTCTTCATACATCACCAAAGCAACAAGATCTTTTCCTAATTTCTCAGCTGTTAAAAGTGCACCTGTTACCATTGCCACAGTGGCCTGAATTTTCTTTCCCTTTGCCACAGAAAGAAACGCTAACTCCCCAGTTCAATTTTTTTGTCCTTCATTCCTCAGATAATGCAATTTCTAGAAAGCAAGCCGCTGCCTCCTCTCCCCTCTCTGTGCAGCACCTAGTCTTTTTCATTGCATTTCCTTATTGCTGCCCATATCTGTCAGCACCAGCAAGGGCTCTTTGTGCCTTTGGCCTCCTGAGGGCAGGTTCCCATCCAGGTCTCGCTGCCGCGGAGCCCCCGCAGCCACGCTGTCCTCAGACAGCCCTCGGGATCCTCTGCTCCTCACTCAGAGGCAGAAGGCAGCAGATGGGCTCTCAGATGGTGATGAGGACAGCGAGGCACAGGATGTGCAGGAGTGTCCCTTGCAGACAGCAAGCAGGAACAGACTGTGAAAGGAGGGTCAGGCAGTTTTCAGTCCTGCTTTGAGGAGGACAGAAATGGCAGCTGCCGAAGAAGTCTGAAATTTCAAAGTCTGATCTCTGAGCAAAATGTGAAACTTAGAAGTTGAAAATTTTACTTGAAATCAATTTTCTATACCTAGCATTTGAACTGTCAAAAATATGGACACAACACACTTTCAAAACTTTTTTGGAAATCCTTCTGAAAGCATGCAGCAGGACATACAGAAGATATTAGACAACTTTTGTAAGGTTTTTGCCGTGCCGGCAAAATCAACCTGACTTTTATTTCAACACAAAACTTCTGTTTAAAAAAAGAAAAAAGTATATACCCTATAGAACATCACTAACCAGTTCAGTTGCTAGGGTTTAAATGAGCAGATTAAGTATCTTTGAGGTATCCCTGATGAAATGTAAACTGCAAATGCAGGCAAGTTGGCAAGGCTGTATGAAAACCTGCCATCTGGGCTGGGACAGGAGGGGAGGAAGGTCAGGAACTCTGGAAAGAAAGAGGATCAATAGAAAAGTCTTGAGAGGAATGAATTCAAGTCCTGCAGAGAAACAGAAAACTACCCTAGGTGAACTGTCAGAAGCAGCTGCCTATTCTAAAAATAATAGTGCTTGCTCTTTTGCTCAAATTTCTTGTTCTCTTTTTTTTTTGCTTCTCACTTCCTTTCCCTCTCAGCTTTCCCTTGATTGATAAAAGAAAAAATTGGTGTATTTTTTTTCATGTCTTTGCTTTCTATTTCAAAACTGCTGAAATCTAGCAATAGTAAAAAGGCTAGAAAAATAAAAGATTAAAAATACTGAAGTATATGCAACAGCCAGGAAGCTGACCCAAAACTTTAGGTAAGAGATTCATGCAGATGTCAACTTAAAGTTCAGGTGGATCAGCACATCACGTGAGTTTTCTGCAGGGGATTTGGAGAGAAAGGTAAGAAAGAAGGCAATGTAACTCGAAGCTTTCAAGACTCCTTTGGGCACTCAATCTGCTCTGCAGCTCAGCTTTGCTGAAAGATATTCAAATATTCCAGTTTTTTTTTTTTCTTTTTTTAGCTTTTCTAATTTGGAATGGTTTATTAATTAAGGGAAATCAGTAGAAAATCTCACTAATAAGACCAGCATTCTTCCACGTGAATAATTGATTGCTTTCTCTAGACTTGTTATCAAATGGGAGCTCCTGTACAGAGAATGGGGTGCAGAGGATGGACGAGAAGCACAAAAGTCACCCTTTTCTCAGTCACTCCTGTACTTTGCATTCTCATCTCTGCACTTCTGAAGCTGAATTTGTGTTCAAATGCAAAGTTATCCCTTAGAGTGATGGCTCTGGAGCATGAGGACCATTAGTGCTTTCTGGAAAATACTGAGGTTGATGGAAAAAATGACAACAAACCTATACTATTTCTGCTAAATCCAATGTTGCTAATCTGGATTCAACTCATGCAAAGCAGCAAGATGTGGGCCTGAGCAGCTAGAGAATAGCAATTATGGAAGAGAAAAGGCAGCATCGTGTAAGACTACGATCTGTTGTCTCTTCATTCAGATCTTCAGCTCTAAGGAATCTCTCTTTGTATGCTGAACCCAGTTACAACTATGACGTGAAATGAAATATGATGCATCGTAAAGACCTCAGCTATCAATTAGCAATACACAAGAATGAAAGATGAATACCTAATATGCGACTGATACATCCTCCAGTGAGAATGCCTGGGTACTTGAAGTGCGTGCCTGTATTCCTGGGGAAGGCACAGAAAACTGCTTGATGTCCACAGCAGTTGGCACTGAGCAGTTGGCAGCTTCTTCATCTCCTTCTCCAGAGAGAACCCATTTTACACCACAGTTTGGTTTTTATCTCTAAATGTAGTGCAGAACCTGCCACGAAGAATGACACTGATGTTCAGGGAAGAGACATTCAGCAAAGGCCCTGATGTGAAATGCAGTGAAAAGGAAATGTTTCTTTTGCATTTGAAGTGACTGCTCAGAGCCACGTTAACAATCTGTGGAGTGTTCACTGGTGAATTTGCTGGGGCTACGGGGGCTGCCCCAGATCAGTGCATGTGTCCCCTTGTTCTGCCAGCAGGGCAGGAGGAGAAGTGCCACAGTTTGTCCTCAGCACGTGCCAGCAGGGCTGACAGGGACACAGCCTGCTTCTCTTCAGCCCCATGTCCACCAGCAGCATATCCTCATTGTCCAACAGTGTGCGCTGGCAGCCCAGGGACAGAGGGCTTCTGCATTAGAGACATTCCCCTCTGCAAGCCATCCTCGTAGACCTAGGTCTGCAGCCTGCAGGGCGTGTGCTAAAATGTTTCTGTTGGAATATCTAAATGGTTAGAAAGAGATTGCAATGAAAGCCAGTTTAGAACTTCAGAATTTCACCCTGTTGTTTTGTGCCTCAATATTGTTTTTCTTTCATGCACAGACATTAACATTTTGATTTTTGATTGAAATAGCAAATAAAAGGTCTGGTATTTATCTGAAAAGTACTGAAAACTGAGTTCTAATGCAATCACCCCCAAAAGAGATATGCATCAGTGGAAAGCACATTGGATTATAATGAAATAAACTGGTCGCTTCTAAAGATAGGGTAGGTTCAACTGTATTTATTTTTTAAATCTTTTCTATTATTTTTATGGAAAGATATTTCCTCCACAATTTTGTGAAACACATTTCTTAATGTTAAGAAAATAATGCTTCCTTGCAAATTGCCTTGTTTCAGCTGATCTAGATTAAGTTATATCTAAGGGTGGCTTAATTGTCCTACTGTATGAATGCATGTGCAATTTACAGACCTGTCAATAATGAAAATCTTCAAGTATGCAGATATCTTTTTAAATGAATAGTTGGCCTAACGTTTTGACACTTAAAATGAAGATCAGTAAAGGTTTTCTATTAGTGATGTTGTTTTCATAAACACTTCATTACAGACAGCCAAAAACCAGGGAGATTGCATTCCTTGTGAGTGTAATAGCAGTAAACACACGCAGTACAAGTGTATCTATTATTTACAACCCACCTAAGGCTCTATCAGCACCAGCAGCAAAACAGACAGTATCTTATCAGTAAAACTTCTTTGACACCAAGCTTCTTTTCTCACAGATAAATTCTGGTTCTGCCAGACTCCACAATGAAAACTTGAGAAACATTCAGGGCATACTAGCTCTCCTCAAACAGAAGTAGCCTGTGCTAGTCAGCTGAGCTGCTGGCATACTCTTAACCTTTTCAGCAACAGCTGTGAAAATATTTTTTCAGATCCAAAAAAAGCACCACAGTTTTATTTTTCCTCAAAAAGTTCCAGAAACAGTAACATGACCTTCTGGGGAATAGTATAGAAAATTGGAGAGATAATGGGTCCTTTGAAACAATGATTAAATGGGTGAAACTGAAACAGAATTTTTAAGTGAAAAATTCTCTTATATAATCTGTCACCACGAAAGAATTTGCAGTTGCGGCAGTAGGGAATAAATTGGCCATCATTCTGAGGTAAGAATGGGACAGTAGTGTGTCCTGTAGTCTTCTCTGGGGACACACCGCACAGGACAGCAAAAGAAATCATCTAATCTCCACTGCTCTCTTAGTCTCCAGGAGGAAAAAGGACTAAGTGGAAAACATTTTAAACTTGAATCATAAGTAAGCACGTGCAAACACTGGTTTATTGTCTTCCACTAATACACTGCAAGTGTGCTAATTACAGTGTTCTTGCCCCTGCAAATTGACAATGGAAATGTGCTTTTCTGGATGTTTTGTTCAGACTGCATTTGTGCAGCAGTGACCAGGGGTAAACATCAGTGCCTGGAGGAGCAAAGGGTCTGTAAGAGGTAAGAACAAGAGGGCTGCAGCTGGCTGCACGCAGACAGGCTGTACTGCAGAATTGAAGGCACTGCAGTGCTTTTCTCGTGTTCTTGGTCCACTTATGCTCATGGGCATAAAGAAAATCTGTGCGTGTTGTTCCTCTGACTTTGAGGGACTTTAGAAACTTATGAGATACTTTAGAAACTGTACATAACATGCTTTAAAGTTTTTTCCACGTGGTTTATGTAATTTAGTGGGAGTTAGCAGAAACCTCAAAGGTAACCACAGCTGCTAATGCAGCATGCTTTAGACTGTAGATACTAAACATGTTTTAGTCATATGATTGAGTCAAAACATTAAGAATTAAGTTTGCTAAATATGTGATTATTACAGGTACAGAGAATCAACCACTCTGAAAGTATTGTTTGTCCAATTAAGCCATTTGAGCTTTGATGACAGGAATATAGCAATCATGCATCTCCAGTAAACATCAACTCTGAAATCATCACTTTGCCTTTCCCACCTGTGCTCCGAAAAAGCACCAGAGCCTGCTTTTCACTAGCATAACAGGTCTACCCCTGTCAGCCTTCTGGTGCTGAGTTCATTTGGGAAATAAATTCCGTTAAGATGTAGGTGTATCAAAAACCCCAGTTACAGCTCTTTGTCCTAAACCTGGTGTGACTTATTCTCCTAATCTACAGATGAATGCAGTCGAGGGTGTTCTACTTAATATTCTATCCTTCATGAAAAGAGAATCCAATTCCTCCTGGGAATTTTGCCTTTCATTTCCGTGTAGCCCAGATCACAGCTTTCTTCTCAAATGGATGCAATTTCCATACAGATAATCGCTGTTACTATTATTCACAATTTCTGATTTTCTGCTTGGAAGTCTAATTTAAGACTGAAGCGTTATTATGGCAGATACTGTATAGGTCCATTTAGCTGCAGAGACAGCCATATAGCTATGATGAGAAATCCACCAGATGCACTCACAACTGGGAGACAGGAAACTACTTTGTGGTTTTCTGAAAGCAGTTTGCTATCTAGCAAGAACTAAGACGGAAAGAAATTTCCAGCTACCCAGTGAAGTTGCAATTCAGTTGTGACTGAAATCAAATGACTCCGGAAATCTTAAACTAATGAAAACAAGGTATTACCTGAATCTATTGTCCTGTGAATTGTTAACTTCCCATTGTAAGGACTATCCTCTATCTTGCGAGGTTTCTGTTAATTGTCACAGTCATTCAATCACTCATAATGAATAAAGCATATTAGTTTGAAAATTCATGGTCACGTGAAAACATGCATACCCAGAAAGCACATTTCTGATTTTGAAATGTGTATTTAATTTCTCCTCTTGATCTCTCTAAGTAATTGTGGAGTGACACTATTGTAGTATTTTGTAGATATGTAGTGATGTCTAATTGTGGTGCTCAAGAAGAAGAAACAAGACATAAATATGGGGAAAAGTATTTGATATTCTTTAGGGTATTCTTTAGGGATATATTTTTATATATCATTTCTGCAGGTAGAAACTACTTCAGAAAAAAACTGCTAGTAAGATTTCAGATCTTTCTGCACCATGCCCATTAAGTATAACTATATAACTACATGTATTAAATGTAATGTTGAGGATATGATTATTTTAATTAAGGTGCCAAGCATAGTAAATTAAGTAAAGAATTAATATTATTTTACAATCTCATGATCAAAGGAGTTATCTGCCTAGAAATACTAGAGCCTTCTTTAGTGTAAGGCTTTCTGTACAGTGTTAGAGCTGTCACCTTCCAACAAAGCCAGACTCCTTAGGGAATCAGAAATACTTCATGCTTTTAAAATCTTTTTGAATTCACCATGAAAAGAAATCTAAGCAGCATGCTTAGAAAAATCTCAAAAGTACTGCTTGTTTTTAAATGCTGACCAAATTTGTAATTCATAGCAATAAAACATGTGCGCGGTACACATTTTTTTGGTCCCTATGGTGACATTAAACAAATACGTAAAGCAAAACACCTCACATTTTTATCTGTGCTAGATTACTTTAGCGAGTTTTAGCTGATTACTGATAAAGATAAAAAAATCAAAATTATTGCCTGTATAAAATGGAAAGATTAGAGGATTTTTTTCCTGTTTTTTTTTCCCCCATTCGTAATCTGTCCATAGGACAGTACTTTGGATACAGTTCATTTCACTGCTGCCAGAGCAGGTCTGAAGGCTGGTTGCTCAGCCTGCTTGTCTCTCAGGGGGTGTCAGATGTGAACACAGAAGAAACGAATGCAGAAAATATGCATTACAATTGGAATCATGGAAGTTGCTGGGAGAATTAGGAAGCTACCATAGCTGAAACCATTTTTGCCTTTTTAAAAATGTAATTATGTTTCAACTTGATAACGTCTCTTCAAAATGAACAAAACAAGCTAACATTTCATTGAAGAAAACAGTAATTTTTTCAAAAGACTAGTTTTAAAGTTTATTTAGATGTTGCCTGTTTAGAAATGGAAAGCTTTGTAGCAGAGAGATAACGTGCTGAGTGGTGCATCGTTCATCAGCAGCAAGCAGTGGTAAATACAATACTGCTCTCCAAGATCTGCCTTTTATACCATTAACTTGGCTGGTCTGCCAGCAAAACTGTCCAAAAATACATTAGCAATTCATCAAAAGAACAAATATCATTATACATGGGAAGATTAGGGAATTATTTTGCATTTGATTTCGAGTTCCGATAGCACTGTCATTGATTCAAACATTCTCCAGCATTACACATGCTAGACACAAAAGATGATTGTATTTTTGAACTGCCAATCACTCGGGTAATCCTGAGTTGCCCAAATACAGATGGCTTTAATAAAGTTGAATATATACACTTTAGGTGAGATTTCTACCCTGTTAAAGAATAAACAGAAGCTTCTATTAGAGAAGCTTGAGAACTAAATTGTAATGTCTAAAGATTCTAGGAATGCAATCCTAAAACAGCTGTATGAGTTGAACTGCACTGTAAAAAAAAGTCAAGGATTCTTTAGTGCAAAAATCAATTTTAGGTAAAAATAGTAAAAGGGAGGAAGGAAACATTTCCTTCTATTGCCCATTTCAAGTAACTAACAGCACACTGAGGTCAGCATAGGATGGCCATGTCACAACAATGGATCAGCCTCATCATGAAACTAAAAGAAGGACTCCCTGAGAGCACAGGATGTTGGATCCTCCATTAAAAAGCTGCATTTTATGAGGAAAAGCAGAATAAGATCAACTAGGCAGAAAAGAAACACAATAATTGTGTCTTAAATTGTAAAGTCTGTTTAATGTATTCCTTAAATATACAAGTGTGTACTTTATTCAAAATGCAAAGCTGCGATAATGGATATGCAGTGGGAAGTTATCCAGGTGCTGAGGCTCCTGCACCTTGAGAAAGATCTCTTCAGGACTCCAGCAGAAATGACATATCTTAGGCCTCATCTAGCACAAGATGTGGCAGATGGTGCCCATGGGGCACTGCTATAGCATCTTTGGGGACTAGCTGCTCTGGGTTTAGCAGCTTGGATGCAAGAGAATTACTGCTGATGTGAAAAGTCCAAAGGAGGGAGTAAGTTGCAGGTGCACAAAATGAGCTTCCCAGGCTGCTTCTGGAAGCTTATGATGCTGCTACAAAACAAGGACTCCTTGCTAGCCTTTGGTCCTCCTGGAGAACAAACCAGTAAGTCATCGGCTGAATGTGACAGGGACTTGGCAGGATGCTGGGCCACAAAACAATTTTGACAGTGGTTAGCAAGATGTCCAGAAGAATAATGGGGAGTTGTTTCTGCAGCTAGAGAGTCACTATATTCTGCTACGGCTGGAACAAACAGGGCTATGGTTTGTAGTATTTTAAGACTGTATGGGTTTAAATCAACACAGCTGCTAAAGAAACCAGAGGAAAGGGAAAAAAAAGAGATCTCACAACTTCATGTGAGCATAGCTGAAAGGGCCATTTGGCATGTTCCCATAAGGCTCACATCACAGCTTGACATAAGAAAACACAGGTTTAATATTCCATAGTTAATCTGTTTGAAACTAATATTTGATACTGAGTAGAACTGATGCTGAAAGAATGTGATCCTTCTTCCTATAAAAACCCAAACAAAAAGCAAACAAAAAGAGAAGGAGCTGTGTTCAGATAAATGCACCCATCCAAAACCAACAGACAGGAAATGCTGCTGGTGCCAGACATGATGACACTTTGAGCTCATGAAGGACTTTGACATCTGCTCTCCAGGGACTGCTGGAGGGAACAAGTCAGCACCTCTTCCGGGAGGTTAGTGACCCAGAGCAGAGTTGGCAGGCTGGACCGGCTGCTCGTCTGAGTGCAAAATTCATCATCTTAGCTGACTACAGCTGTGGTATCAGCTAAACCTGGAGACTGGGCTGACTGGGTGAAGTCCACTCTGCAGGCTCTGATGCTGGAGAAAGGCAATAAGCATTGAGGATGGGGAACAGTAGCAACTCAAGCAATACCTTGAGTCACATGGTGAAGATGCCGATGTTTTGAAAGACATTTCAACTATCAAATTCTGGAGAACTATAAAACCTGCAGAAATGATAGCCAACAATTACAATAAATAAGGAGCTGATTACCACCTCTTCTCCAGTTACTTCATCAGATCAGCTTTCACTTTATTGAAATGTTTGTAAAAGCCTCAGCTCTTACTGGAGTAAGAGAGTTTATCTCACCTTTATCAGCAGTGAAAAAAGATCTGTGGTTCCAAGAAAACCAGATAGAACTCCTACAGAAATGCATACTACTGGCTGTTTTCTGGTTGGTGCTGGTATAGCACAGCTTTGTCAGATTTATTCATAGGCAGGTTGCAATTATTTTCTATTTTCTTTTGTTCTCAGTTAGCAAATTATAGTGGAAAAGCTTAGTTATTCTCAACTAACTTGTTTCCGTCACAGTAGCAATTATATATATAGCTGCCCACATGCTATGCAGAAATTCAGAGATTCTATACCTAGAAAAACAAATGTATGCAGGTTTGAGAAAGAGTGGGCTGAGGACAGGTGCAAATAGCATGATTTGGTTAACTTGTCTGAATGTTAAGTTTCAGAGTGTTGTTCTAAAGTACCTATTTATGTATAGGTTTGCATTCTTTTGACATAAAGATTTTTTTTTTTCCCAAAATTAAAGTATCTTCTACCAAGAAAGTAACAGAAATCCCACTCCAGATATCCAAATATGATAATAGATTTGCTCTGCTTGCTTTATTTCTTTCTACCTATGCCTTTCTCAGGTGCTACCATGCTTCTAGTTTTATGTTTTTAAGTATTATCCTTCCAAAAGGAAGTATTGTTCAAGTCATATGTAATCTGAACACCAGACTCTTACTTCTAATACCATGTACAAATATATTTCTCCTAAGCTAAAAGCATAACACTGATGGAATATTCAATTTCTCAATAACTTAATTGTGAGTATCATATCTTTTTTTTTTTTTTTTTTTCCAACTCATATTTATTAGGGTTTTTTTTCCTTTTCTTTTGTCCTAAGAACAGGGATGTGAGATTTTCCTATGATCTATGTTTCTGGAATGCAGTAATTGGGCGGGGATGACTGTTCTAGCTGAGATTCATCACAACTTTATCCATTTAAGGTCAGTGATGTTAATTAATTAAGAGCTTAGGTGAGCATGCCAAGGTCACTCTGTTGGGTTGCTGAAGGTTTTTTAGGCTGGTCCCTTCTGAGCCACGGTAAGTTATACATGATTTGAATAGAAATAGAAATTTAATTATCATTCTCTGGTGCTTTTTATTTTCCTAGAATTCTGTTGTTATTATTTTAGCCAATATGTTTATTTCTAACCTTGTGATTATCTGTGAAAAGCAGCATGTACTAGCTTCTGTTGTGTGTGCCAGAGTATGTGCTGTTGAGAGCTCTCAGCAGGTGGTGATATGAGAGGAGAAAGCTCGTAGGAGAGATGCTACTCGTTTAACACTATGATGCTGCTTGAACTGGTACCAAATCCATGGGTCAGTTTTGAAGGCTCTTAGTGGAAATGCCTCGTCTTAGCTATGCAGTACAACTGATTTCAAAGATCAAAGCTGAAGTTCTGCAAGGCTGTGTTGATTCTTTTTAGTTCCCTAGGAAAGGCTATAGTGCATTGTCAGACACAGAGTCAAGGAATAAGCTTGACTGGTGGGGTAACATTATTTAAGTACTGGTAATCTATTTTTCCCTCTAATTAAAAAGGTGCTATATACAGTGGAAGACAATGTCTAACAATACACATTTTAAAAGTACTTAAGCCTTTTGTTAGTAAATTGTTAACACAGAATACTTTATCACTTAATTCAAGTTACCCTGGTTTGTAAAGGAGTAGATGAAGACTGCACATCAGATGCTTCAGAAGTGCCTTGATTCCATACCAATTCTTTTCTAAGATGTTATAAGCATATTTCTCTTATAGTAATCAACAGAAAATATCAACTGTTCAACTTCTCTTAGAAAAGCCTTTTCCTAGATAAATTTGATATTATTGTACTTGACATGAAACCTGAGTAACATTCTAATTTCTGATTTCAGTAACTTCTGAGTACATTTCCATTAGCTTTAAGCAGTTTCTGTGACTACTAAACCATTAAAAAATATTTTCGCTGGTCTCTTCAAGTTAATAAAATAACCGCAGAAAAAATATAAGATATATTGAGTGGAAACTTTCATAGGGGATGGGGACAGAAAACCCACAGTAGTAATACGTGAAAAGATAGGATAGAAAATAACACTGGGAGTATTGAGATAGCATCCTGTTAATTACTGTACCCTCACTTGAAATATACTTTTGTTTACTTCACTTGAAATAGGGCATAACAGAAATGGAAAAGGTTCAAAATGAGGTGATTAGGGGAAATAAATGAGAGCTTGGGAGAGATGCATCATCATCTGACTTGCACAAAAATAGTTAATGAAGTAAATTTGTTCTTAATGAAATAACACAAATCACTGAAAGAGAAAAATAATATTTTTAAATGCATTGCTTGTGGAACTTATTCCTATGATGTTAAACTGAAAGCCTAGGTGTTGTGAAAATGGCAAAAATGCAAAAAGTTGGGAAATGGAATGGAAGAGAGCCTCATTTGGGTCAAAACAAATTTGAGATTTATGTTGCTTGTTGTGGAAAGCAGAATTTTGTACAGAAAGAGTGTGAAATAGGTCTTTAAAACTAAAAAAGAAAAAAAAAAGTAACAACTGTTTCAAAAACAATTTTCAACACTCAAAAGGTCAAATTCAGCCCCCAGAACAGCAGGTACAAAGAGCATGTATGGCTGACTTTGATTCTAGAGGTCTGTGACTTTATCCTTTCATCTTCAAGGCTTTTTACTTTACTTTTCTATTGAGCTGAGTTGTTATTGTCAGCACAGTCCCATAATGCTTTAATGTGCCTATCGTATATTATTTGTGCGTTTTAGTCAAATGTATTAGTCATGTATCGGAGATGACCTTGCATGGCATAATGTTGAGAGCAGGAGAATATTACAATATTATGAAAGGAAATCTAATTAAAATGATATAAAGCTAATAAAGCAGAACATTAAGTAAAAACCAGGAAAAACGTATACTCAGAGAGGGCACTAGCTCTAAATGGCAATGGGTGATGAACGTCTTTCTGACACAAGCATTCTGAATTACTTTTTCTCCAGGTGTGCTCAGTGCTGTGGACATTTGCAAATACAGATAGTATTCTACTCAGATTGTCCTCTATTTGACAAACAATTTTACACTGACTCCTTTCAATGCCATATATATATATATATACATACATACATATATATATATATATATATATATATATATAAATATAAAAATATTAGGAAATACTTAATTATTAGAGACTGCAAAATAAGAACCATCCCAAATAGGAAAGAAAATAAAAAAGACTAATTACTTTTCATAACAGGCTTGATTATTCAGTAGTCTAGAATATTTATAGGTTTTTATGGCACTGCTGCTGTAAGAGTGCAAGAGACATGTAAAACTAAAATGCAGAAAAGGTACAACTTTCTGTGTAAGATTAAAACACTGTAGGACCCATCCCACTCTCTTGCGTGTGGGATGGAAAACAACCTTCATGTGACAAAGACATTATTAGAGGTGCATAGCAGCTGTGGTTATTAATAATGCTGAACAGGGCTGGGGGTGGTGGTGTCCCTGATGAGCAGTGGGTTAGCATGGCTCTTGCACAATCCCTACGTGAGGTGAATGTCATCAGTGTTTTGTCCCGGGAGCACACCAGACTTGCCATATTCCTTATGAGCCAACATAACCAAACTAACTCTGCCCTCAGTGCATCAAAGATGTGCGCTGCTATGTCTGAGCACTGCAAGCACTATGAGTGTTGTGACTCTCTGCTCCTTTCCTAGCCACAGGACTGTATATGTACATAAGATATAGCTGCAGATATATAGAGCCCACATTTATGTTATTGAAAGCCAGTAGAGAAGACCAGAGAGACTTTTATGTTTTAAATATCCACTTCCAGTGTAGAGAAACAAAATGTGCCAAATTCTGGCTCCTAACATGCACTGAAAATACAGAGGATGCCATCATTACAACCTTATGTTGTAGCCTGAGGATGTGACCATGGCAATTTGTGCTTCCTCTGGAAAACCAGTGATTATTGCAGCCTGGCTAGAAGACAGACTCCTGGTAAAACAGAAACAAAATGTAAAAAACACCATGACACAAACACCCCCACCATGTCTGAATCTGATGAAATGCTGCCCTCGTTGAGGAGAAGCAAGCTTTACATGCAGAAGCTGTGTCATGCCTCGAATAAACAACTCAAGCTATTTAAGCCACTACAGTTAAACCGAAAATTGTGTTATCCCCTTTTTAGCCTACATTATAGGCAGTTCTTGGCACACGAAGCCTGCCTTTGGAAATGTGCCAACTGTGTGTCACTGCCTCTTTGCAGTGATGATGTGATTGATGATGTGATTTCGATCAGCGTGGTAGTGCAAGGGGAATGCTGATTGTGAAGAGTAATCCCATCACCTGACAATAGAGCCGTGATGAAATCTGTTACACAGATTAAAGAGGGAAGGGCAATAACTCATCAGAAAATGCAGAACTGTCTGCTTAATTACTTGAAAAATGTCTCAGCCACTACCTTTTATGACACCTGGTGGGTATAAACATGTCCAGAGTTTTAATTAATTTTGCTTCTTCTTTCATTGCACCTGTATGGCCTGGAGAAATGGAATTCTAATGAAATTACAATCAAGCATTTCTACAGGAGTTTGAAGCACTTTGGCAATAACCTAAAAATGAGGCATTTTCATGGGTTTAATTAGGGAAATACTGTACTTGGAAGAATACTTCCCTACAATTATAGTTATTCCAAATCAAGTTACAGTGTAAATTTCCTTTTCTTAATTCATAAAGTAATGATTTTCAGAGTCCATTTTAATTTAGAAAGATAGCAGAGTAGGCTTCTCCCTGGGGCAAAGTGGAGTTGTAGTGAAAATCCGTCTCTGGGCAATTTCAAAGCAGCAACAGCACAAGCTCACACCTTTAACCTCGCAGTTCCGCAGTGCTCATTTAAAATTGATGAGTGAGACCCTTGAAATAATTCTGCTGAAAAGCACACTTTTTATAATGATGTTTATAAACATGCCACTAATTTTTTCAGCATCCTGAAATGCCAGCTCTGCAGAAAACTGAAGGGAGCACAATTCTTTCTCACCTCTGTTTTTGGGAGGGCAAAGAGAGCCAGGCTTGCTTGTGTTCACAATAGTCAGTTGTTACATGTTACTCTTCTGCAGAAATATTTTCTTTCACTCCGTTCTTATTTTAGTATGTGAAGTTGTTCATCTTGTAAAGAAAGTAAGTGCATCAGGGTGTTGAAATCCATATGGATGAACTTTAGAGAAATCAGGAAATGAAGGGAAACAGAAGCCTGAATCTATGCTTACAGAAGAGTCACAGCAATGTAATATCAAGGCATCTACCAAACCTCAAACTTCTTAGCATGGGGTTTTGTGCAGGTTTAGGACCAGCAGCCAGAAACCAGTCAGTCTTTTCATGCTGTTTTGCATCTTGCTAAGTAGCTCTCCCATGACAAGAAGCAGGTGACCTGCCCTGAGCCCCAGCACAGGGATGGGACCCCAAGGTAGGTGAGAGCATCACACGGCATCTCACCCTGTCACAGCAAGTGTCTCGGAGGTAGGACTGTGGGCATGTGGGAGAAATGTCACTGTTGATCTCCATGTGTTGAAGGGGGACACTGGAAATAGTGGCAGGAGGACTGCCCCTTCCCCCTCAGTTTTGGTGCATGCATTGACGCAGTCTGTACAGCCATCAGAAACCCCTGAGCAAGGGGTGCAGTAAATTCAAATACAGTTTGGGTGCTCACAGATCTCCTGTGTTTCTCCCTATATGACTTTAGCCCTGGAGCTGCTCCACAGTACTGCAGATGAATACCATGCACAACTGTCTCAGCTAGTGCCAGTCAAAATATTTTAATAAGCCTGAGCTGTAATAACATGAACTTTCAGAGCTGGTGGGAAACGATTTGAAGCTAGTTACTAAATTTTACTTTACACTCATTAAATCCCTCATTCTGTGGACAAATACCGTGTAGTAAATGTAGCTCCAGTTCCTCGTAAAGTCAGTGACTGCTGATGTTTAGCAAGTTTATATAGGCATTTAAATGGGTCTTATTTTATGCAATCAAGCACATTACACTTGTTTTAATTTTTTGCTTCAAGGACTTAACATCGGAAGTTACAAAATTAACAACTCCCTGAAAATGCTATCACAAGTATATAAAATAAAATAACTTCAAAGAGAATATTATAACTTGGTCATTCACAAAAAAAAAAAAAAAAAAAAAAAATCCAATATAATGACAGTAGTCAGATGCAGCAAAGTACCACAGCAAAAACTTGCAATGTTTTTGTCACAATATTGATGAGCATTTTAGATTTGTGTTTTTCTCCGTTTCTATCTAGACTGCCAAGCAGCTCCAACATAGGCACTGCTAAAGGTGCAGTCAGCTGCTGCTAGCAGCACCACTGGAACCTGAGCAGCAAGGGCTGCGTAATGCACCACCCCCCATTATTTTTGCCACAATTTGCATATCTGATGCTGTGAAATCAGCAACTCTTGTGCCAGGTGACCATTGTGGTTTGTTTATAAATAAATGTCAAAATCCCCATCTCATCACAAATGCAGCAAGACAGATCCATAAGATATGCTTGTTTCTTGAGTATGTCACTCCTCCCACTGTATGTCATCACCCGCTATCTGTTATCAAAACAAACTGCTCTTCCTTAATAAGGTGGAAGATAAAGTAGATCTTGACCCTCAATTTAAAATACAAGGTACTTAGAGAGAGGAAAAAGGATTGTTATAGGGGATTGTTGTAGGGCAGTTGATTATCAGTATGAGAGAGACTGTAAACAGCAGAAATTGAAAACTCTGCAAGTGAGAACGAAACCCAAAATTATGGGACACATTCTGCAGAGTGACTTAAAGCAAGCAGATCTGCTGCATCTTCTGCCTGTCAGGTGGGTTAATCTGGAAAGTCACACTTAGGCTAAATATGTTTACACTGTGCTTAGTTCCACGGAGCAAAGAACTGAACTAGCTGTAAATCTGTTGTTCTGATGCTCCTGCAATAGTTACAAACTCGATAGCTTGGATACTAGCAGCAGCCTGGCTTTGGCAGCACAGTGCTCATCATGGTTTAATTGACCTTGCTAAGAGTGCTCTGGCTCTACTGGATGATTTATGGTTTCCATGCTACATCACTATCATATCTCTGATACAGTTTTTCCTATCCATCTTCCCAGTTAAACTCTCATTCAGGATTTCACCATGCCATGTCTTGATTACAGCAATATACTTTTCTCTGGCCTTGACAAATGCAGTCTTGCCCTGTTGATAATCAGAATACTTCAGCAAAGAACTTTAAAAATAAAAAAAAATTAAATTTTATTTATTTATTTTTTAAGATTATTGCTTTGACCACCATGCAGTCCCACTGTACTGCAGCACCAGCTCCCCCTTCTCCATCTCTTCTGAAGGCTGCTTGTCCTCACCTTTAAAACCCTTCACAGCCCCCTCCTATCTTAATGACCTCCCATTTGTTATCAGGAAGCCAGCTCCTGCCTCATATCACCAAACAGTGATAAGAGCTTTTGATCCTTAGTTGTTCTATATACTATATGTTTATTACAGAAGCACTCTTGTGGTTTCTCCCCCTTCTGTTTTTCACCCTTGGGAGGAGTTCTCCAAAAACAGTGAAACCAGCTCATTAATCTCCTTAATTTTATCACCTTAGAAGCATCTCTTTTGCAATGATCTTTAGTGGAAATGTGTCGCTAAATATTAATCATGTGCCGCATTACAACTGTCTGTCATACTGACTAGTGTTGACTCCTTACTTCTTTGTGCATGACAATTTGTCCATATGCCATCTCCTTAAAATTAAAGCTTGTACAAAGGGAGAATGGACCATGTGGATCACTGAATGGAATCTGGCACAAAAAGGGTTCATAAATACAAGAGCTCCTAAATAACATGGTTGTATAAATAACTACTGTAGTGACAACATAGAAATTGCGTGCTCAGGAGTCAACCAGATAAATGTATTGAACACTGAAGTTTATGGAAAATATGTATATTTGAAGACCAGTGCAGATAGTAATTCTACCCTCAGCCTGACTTCCCCTGCAGACTCCTACAACATTTTAAATGCTGCTACTGTCAGTTATTCTAACACTATTTTTATGTTCTGAGAACACAGAATCCCTTGTGGGGGGGGGGGGGGGGGGGGGGG
>NW_024962266.1:9619266-9665764 GCF_019238085.1 Lagopus leucura
GGGGGGGAAAAGGAATTGAAAGAATTCTAAACAAAGAGAATCTGTAAAAGGTAGGCTGCTTAGCTGAATGAGGAGACATGAGAAGTGATAAGAAATGCAAAGACATCCAGTATGGGACAGAAGTATGTGATGTTTTAACAGCACCATCCACTTGTTTAACTTACTGGAATGCCAGAGTTGTGATGATAATCTTTTAAATTTAGCTGGTATGGCAAACTTGTACAGTTTCAGAAAGGCTATCGCTGTGATGTTCAACAACTCTATACAAAAGCAGGAACTTCCATGCACTGAGATATCAAGCAAAGATTCTAAAGCTATCAAAAGCTCATTCAATTGTTTTTAAGGTACCTGAAGCGAACAGTAAGGCAGTAAGTAATATGAATGATGTTTTTCCCATCATTTTCTCATATTAATTTTCCTGCAGGAAAATCCTTAATCACACTGTTCATTAGGAGCTTGCATATTAAAGGATTTAGGAGCAACTCAGTACTCAGGGAAGGTCACCAGTGCATCTGTGGAACTGACATGAGACGCTGTGCAGTTGTTCGCTCCCATTCATTGCACTTTCCTAAAAACTACAGGAATTTTCTTGGGAATCTCTAATGAACTAAAAAGACATAAATCATAAAAAGACATAAAAGCATAAATCATGTTATTTTAGTCAGAGGTTGCCTAGCTTTAAAGAGTCCCCTTATTGTGCATTTAATCCACTACACAAATATTAAATGTAGTGGAAGTTATCAGAGGCTGCACGTATACATTAATCAGAAGTCTTCCAGTTTTGCTTTGTAGTTTATTCAGTTCATGATAAGCTGTAGCATGATCAACTGTACATCTTCATTTCTGATGTTTCTGTAGCATTTTTTTCACCCTTTCCAGATGCACATGAGTCATTGCTCTGGAAAAAAGACCAATTCCATCTGATTATGGTTCTCAGCATTTATCACAGCAAAATATCTACAAATGCTTTGGTCTGTTCCAAAGAACAAGAAGCGACACTGATTTACATGCTACAAACTGAAAGGGAACATCAGAGGAGAGTATTTTTAAGTTTTAGATAATGCTAATCTTAGCTGGAAAGCCTTGTGGTTTTGATCTTTCTTGGATACCCACCAAACAGTGAACTGTCTGCAACCCCCTCCCATTCCTTTCTCTCAGATAAATCTGAGATTCGAACGCACACTCTTGTTCTCAGAGAACATTATGTGGATTTGCAAAACTTTCTGAAAGACTTCCTGTCCATTAGCCATTGGCTGGTTTACAAAAAGACATAAATATAGCATTTTCCTCTTGTAACAGATGTAATCTCCCTGCAGTGTTGTTCGTAACGTTCGAAGGAAAGCAATATTCGTTTTCTCTTGGAGATGCTGAAATAGCTGCATCTCTTAACATAAACTGAAAATATGTTTGGAGCTTAATTTGATTCAGCTTTCAGAATTTCACACATATGGGATGAACACATGAGGATCAGCTTTCTGTAATTAGAGTGAGGCACATTAGGAGAGCTTCATCCTGTAAGGTCAGCTCTGCAGGAAAAAAATTGCAGTTTTCAATATTGTTAAGAAGCACCTAAGATATGCTCTTGCATTACTTAATAGACTGACAATTTTATTTCATGTGGCATTCATAAAGCTGATGAAATGCAGATTCACATTATTAATTTTGAATATATAGTAAAAACTGTTACAAAAAATGCAGAATGAATTTGTATTTTTTGGCTTCTAGTTGATGTTCATCACTGATGAAGAGGGAGAAAAGCAATCCTAAAATGCATGTCATCCTGATTAAAATTTGGAATGAGTCTGGGCATAATTCACAGCATCCCAAGGGTTGCTCCAACACATTGGTCACACAGGTTACAGCATAGTGGCTATGCTGACAGTCTGGAAAGGTTTTCCTTTGCTCCACTCCACTCCATTCTCCTGCTGCTGGCATGGTACATCTCCTGAATGTGCTTCTGAAATGGGGAGGACCAAGGAACAGATGGCGTAATCTTTTGCCATGGGAGGAATTTTACTATGCCAGGGAAAATCTTCTGTTCCTTTTTCCAGCTTTCTTTTCAGCTACTTTGTATGGCCAAGGCAGTGCCAAACATGGGACTTAGGCATGGTGATTTGAGTGGATTTACCTCTAGACTTGCATAGGTGTAGGTGATGGCACAGAGGAACCCATGGCAGACAAAATAGGTGGCTCGTAATGGATGAGGCAGGGCTGAGCAGTAAATCTTCAGAGATAGTGGAGCAAGCCCCAAAAGAGACAGAGGTCTAATATCCGTTGAAGAGTGAAGATAAAAATAAATGTTGAACAGCTACTCTACTCACTTTGCACTAGTCAAGGACATTTTTAAGGGTAAATATTGTTTAGAATAATCCATTGTGCAAAAGCCTTTGGATTATCTACTGCTCCAGTAACGTGTTTCAGAGTAGCTGCCCTGAGTTGCATCAAAGGACTAACTACAGCCTTTTTACTAAGGAAGTCATTAGGAAATCCATTTTATATTTCAAAATCTAATCAAAGTAGCTCAAGAAATGTAACAGCAGAGCAGGAGGAAGCTACTGGATGGGTGGTGACAAGGTGTTTCATAACTGAGGATCTTCAAACCCTTGCTGACAGCGTGATCAGCACAGAGGGACCGGTGCTCAAGGAAAGATATTTTAAGTCTGGCAGGAACTTTACTGCTCTTCTACAACCCAAATCATCACAGGATCAGTTTAGACGATCTTTTTTTCTGAAGGGCAGCATCTAGCCTACTTGGTATGCTTAAAATTTTTGAATGTATATTTTTGAAAGAAGAAAGCATGACAAAATTATGTAATTTAAACTGGCAGAACCCTGTATTTTTGGATGATTTTGTTGTAATTAGTAGCTATTTAACATTGCAGTATTTCTGCTGTGCTCCAGTACGATGCAACCTAGAAAAGCATCGCACAAGGTTTGAAATAGAAATACTAAAAGACCTGTAAGAGCAGTGATACTACTAGGCCCAATAGTAAAAAAAAAAACAACATTTACTAGCTACTGCAGTGTTGTTAGTGATTGGCTTCAGACTGGTGGTAAATGGGCAAGATCCTGACACTGGAAGAAAACGTGAGGTAACATGTTGGTTATAAGACTAAAATATTTATAGCATAGCTTAAAAAAAACACAAGTTGAATGAACTTTAGTAGACTATCCCCAAATTCACTGCAATTAGTAGGAGATAGCCTGTTCCCATTCATGCGTAAAGCCTGATGTGGCATTAAACCTGACTGCCCCCTGTGCAGAACTGTCATCCTTCACTCGCACTCTTTGCCTATTATGCATTCAGGATATCTTCTTACTTTTTCCTTTTGCAATTTCCCCAGATATAATTCATGCGTGTTTCACAGAGCTGAGTGGTGTCTGTGCAGCGCAGCTGAGCGTCAACTGCCTCTGTTTGTCCTCCAGTGCCATGACACTTGATTCTGTACATTCTGGAAAAATCTGTTTAGCTATCCCACAGTGCCAGAGAGTGGACAGACCATTGGGTGTATATGAACACTGGGGCTGGATGAAAGCCAGATTGGTTAATTCCTCATTTGCGTCTATATGTATTTAAGCTTCTTCCCAACAATATTTTGACCTGGGTAGAGAAAAAGAGCCATATGGCAACTACTGCCACTGGCAACAACTGTTGCTGTTAGTATAGTTGTTGTTAGTATAATCAGGGCATTACCTAGGTGATTTGTTTAGATGCAAGTGTGTCACTAACTTGTGGCAAACCCTATTCCAATTAAGTTGCACATAAGTTAGTAGGATAAACCAGAGTCATCTTTATATGCATTTATATCTTGTCTTCCGCCATAAAGCTGCTTTCACAAGAAGTGTCTCTCAGGGTCCTTTCCACCTTCTAATCCCATCCCCAAATGAATTTGCCTACTGTGACACCAGACAACTACAGAAAGCCAGAGGGAGCACCAGTTGTACAGCACTGTAATTATTTAAAAAAAAAAAAAAAAAAAAAAGGCAGCACAATCAAACTCATCTCCTCATTTTGCTAAAGGCTGCCTTCTGATCTCTGATATTTTTATTGCTTATTTTCAATTTCAGTTATACTGTAAGGTATTTAAAACGGAGACAACATCTTTATTTTTGTACAGTACCTGGTGCAATGAAGCACCAAGCTTAACTGAGGGTTCTGACAAACAGAATAATCTATTTTTTTTCAGCCGCTTGCTGTCCTAGCAGGTGAATGATGTCTAAAGGAATCACTCTTTATTTCAGTAGCAAAGTGTTCATATTTACTTAAAAATCATATAGATGTGATACCTGTTTATTTTCTGAAATTCCTAATTTCCCAAGAAAGATTTTATGTTTAACGTGTTTTATAACAGAATGAAAGTGTTCAATAGCAGCAAAAGACTCCCTCATAAAAAAAAAAAAAAAAAAAAAAAAAAGCCTCAATGTACTGCAGACAAATAGTTTTATCTCCTCCTTTTTATGGTATAGCTTTTCTGAATCAAATATTAATGCTATTCATAATATAAACTAGTTAATAAACCATAGACAAGATGAAAACAGCACTGAAAGTTATTTGGAGCTACTCCTTCATAACTTTGTGTTAACATGTTATTTAAAATGAAGCCTAAAAAGAATTCCTAAAAGCTTAGTGCGTAACAATATTGAATGGCAAAAATTACCACCAGATTACACATCAGCACCACAGCGATTTTGAAAGCTTTTCTTTGAACTATAACCTTAGAAAAACAGAAAACAGATTGCAATAAGAACGTTACAAATAGTGACCAACTGGAGAGTTATGCCTTTGATTAAAAGTACTTATGAAATTGTAATGTGAAACAAATTAGTGGTTTTTTTTTTTTTTTACTATGCAATGAATAGCTATAGTTCATTACAAAAGGAACAAAAGGATGTCAGCTCTGTAGGTATTTAAGATAAGTGTGGGACAATACGAAGCATCAGAGAATGGAGACTTAATCCCAAACGAATGCTATTAATATCATAAAAATTTAGCAACTCTGAGAATTCTCTACATCCTCTGCCTGGAAATGGAGACGACTAAAATGAGATGCAAATCAGTGCCTTTATCTAATGAATAATGCAAATGAGCGCTCTTCTTATGGTGCAGCAGTCTGCAGGATTCCTCTCTGCCTCACCTCACATTTCTTGTGGATTTAAGCACCATGTGTCAGAAGAAATTAGAGGAAGGAATTGCCAAGAAATGACAAAGCCTTGGAGCCCCAAGTCAGTACAGACAGCAAGGTACATTAAGATGCATGGTACAGAGGAGGAGAGAGTTGACATCTCATTAAAATGAAAATGTTGCTATTTTTCCTTCACCTCGTTAATGGAGTTATATGACATTGTAATCTGCAATTATTTGTGTGGCTATTAGTTAGAAACAACCTACAAAATGATAGCAAACCAGGATCTCGGAAAACTTTATAAAATAAATTTTTTTCTTCTATAAAAAAAAAAACACACAACAGTGGTGCTATTATTCTCCCTCTGATATAAGTTAACTGCATCAGCATTTTTCTAACAGCATCACAGAGCACACTGCATCTTATACATTAGTCACAAGCCTCACTATAACTTTCCCTTGGCATCTAATATTACCTTCTAAAAATATTCTCAAGCAAACAAACCTGAAGGCATGCAAGCCCTGAAAATTAACTCTTTTTCTACAATCACTATTCTGCCTGAATACATTCCTAATTCAGAATTCAGAACAGATTCCATCTGTTCCATTAAAACACCATAGCGTGCAGACCAGCCGTACTGTCTCAGCTGCTGTCATGTTCCTCCTCTTTGTCATCGCATTAGATCTCAAAAATGGAGATTTGTGAAACATCATGCTTTTCTGACAGGTATTTTCTTAAAATACAGAGCAAGCAGAGTCAATCTAACATAGCCATTTGCTGTGTGGACATCTTCTTAGTTATCAGGTACAGAGTAATAAAAGAGCTGCTCAACCATGGAAGGGAATTCCTAAAGATTTGCAATGCAAGGAGAGGCTGGCCTCGTCATTTAGATGCACAGGAGAAGCACAGTGACTACAGGTCAGAGCAGGAGGATTTCCAGGCTGTGGTTTGGCTGCAAGGGAGTGGACTAAATGTTGGGTCCCTCTGGCTGTAAAAGTGATGGTCTGAGAGCAGGAAAACATACGCCATACCCTGCTTTGTGCCCTGCTCATATGCACTGTGCCCTGCAACAAAGCCTGTGCAATGTCACAGGCAGAAAATGTCGGAATATATTCTAATTATTGAATGTTCCCTAGACTGCAATGACTGATAAAACACTTTTTCTGACTTGAAAGGGAAGATCACCCCAAAGTCCTGAGCCATAAAACTGGGAACTTAACACAATCACTACACTTTAGGGTGCCAATCATATGATACAAACTCAGGGCCACATTTCTTCTGTTCACTGAGCTATTTTGTGAACCAGCTGGTAACAAATCAGTGTTGTAATTCAATAATCCACTGAACAGATAAATCTATGAAAGCAGAACAAATGAGATAAGGGATGTTTTACTATACGTCCTTTCAGGAAATATGAAAAAGAAACCTTTTTATCACAAGCTGACAAAGACATCATTGCTATTTATAGTTGTACTTCAGTTCATCAGTTGGAGGCATGCTGAAGATGCTAGAGCACTAGAAACATTGCTACTAAATTAAGAGCTTGCAGTTCCTTTTTATTGTTGAAAGCAAAGCCATTTCTCTGTTGGACAGCCTGTTGCAAACTTCATAATAGTGGGGAAAAAAAGATTTTTTTTTTCTGATGGATTTTCTCTCAGTTCAATCCTAGTGAATCAAGGGGGAATTGCCTGGGATACAAGTCTATGAAGAATTTAGTGTGAACTCCATAAAAAGGTGACTTGGAATCAATATAGCATTTCCACTCTTAAATTAGAGGGACATGAATAGGGGCTCTGGTCCTGTGCCTGTTAGCACTTACCATGCTAGGAACATACAAAGTATAGGATACCAATAGCAAGGGCAATGAATACCATAGAGGAGAGAGGAAAAAATCCAACAAGAACTAAACAAAAAACTTAGTGTTAGAGTAAACTAAGCAGTTGATTTGAAGCAGGGAGACAATTAAAGTGCAGAATTTCTGAGAGTAATAAAGATGTCATTACAAATGACTGATTGTTAGAAGTCCTTGGCTTTTTCTTAACACTCCAGTTGAATATGGTGTTAAATCAGTTCCAAGTGATTACTAATGGTGTATGTTACTTTGACAAACTCAATGAATTGTCTATCTATTTCATAGATCAACTGTAGGTTAACGTTGGATTTTTTAATTTTTTTATTTTTTTTACAATTTTAGTTCAGTACCTTTACGTACAAAATTAAGAAGAAAAAAAAAATTGGCTTGTGCAAAAATTAAAAAAAATATATTTTAGACAATACTGTTGCAATCGTACAAGCAGTTCTTACATGAAGAAATGCTGAGTTCTTTGGCAGGATAATACCTGCCCAAGAATCCTCAAAGATCTGCACAGAAATGTGAGCGACCTCTGTCCTTCCCTGACATGCAGCGCTGTATCTCCAAGTGCTCAGGAGCTATAATGTTTCCTGGGATGCTTTCAGAGTGTATTCCTCCACATTTCTCTGAGTATTCTACCTGCCAAAGACCAGGATTTTGTTCACCATTTCCAGCAAAATGCTGTGGATCTGATCACTCATTAAGAGGGGATTTTTTGTGAATACCAAACACTTCCGACTTATGACTTATTTCTGTAAAAGTAAAGATTGCATTTCCTGAAATGCTTCATAATCGCTCATAGTTACAAGCTAACCAATTACTAATCCAGAGTAAAGCAGTGACAGCAAACATCTGTTATTAAAATGTTAAGCATTGCTCATAAAGTCCTGAAGTTGAGCCTTCCCAAGGCCTTGGATATTGCCTAGGCTGACATCAGAAAAAAAGCAGCTATGACTGGTTAGGTAACAGCAGTTTAGAGAAGCTCATGTAAAGTGGTGCCATTTAAGGAAAATTTCTCTTAGTCTTTTTCTGAAAAACATTAATCTTCCTCTAAGTCTCCTTTTGGGGTATCAAAAGAAACTGGTCTGGAAGGATGAAGATGCTGACAACAGCGCATGGGTGTAATGGGAAATGGGGTGGTGGATCAAAACAAAACAAAACCAAAAAAAACCAAACAACTCACAACTGAGGCAAAGGCTAAATTCAGTGGGGTCCTGCTGTTGCTGAATTGTTTCTTTTGTTTGTTTGTTTTGGATCTTATGCAAGATTTTATTCCAAATCCATGACTTAACAGCATTAGGTATTTGACATGATGAGATCACCAGAATGATATTCACTCCAAATTCTTAGGCACATTATTATTGATCAGAAGTTTTACACACTGCTTATTAAAAAGCTGTGAATGCTTTTTCTGGACTCTTGCAATGCATGTATGCATAGGACTGTGCCTTAGGACAAGCGGTAGTAAGCAGAAGTCCTCTTAAAACAATGCACATTTCAGCTCATGTTTCTCCTATTCAATTGCTGACCTCATTAACCTTAAGGTTTTAAAAAGTTCTCTAAGAGGATTGCAAAGACCATTCACCTGTCCTCAACAGAGGTTTGCGTGGATCGGTACCATTTTAAGAGACTGTGTTGCCTAAAGAAGGATAGCAGGAGCTAGAAGTAAAAAAATGAATGAATCAGCTCTGGCTTCTTTTCAAGCTCTAGAGCCTATAGAGGATTCACAGGGTTGGCACAAGGAAAGAAGATTGTAGTGTTTTTTGTGGTAACTACACATTTCACTCTTAGGTATTCCTTTTCTCCACCATTTTTGAGAGCCTCCATTTCAGCAGTGTCAGAGAGATGTGCTGACCCCCAGGGAAGGAAAACATGTGAATGTGGCTTACAAAAATAAGATTTCTGAGATTTTCAGAGGTTAATAATTAGTCCATCAGTTAATGATAAAAAATGTCATGCTCTTCTATTTTTTAAAAAACTTTCCTTCTCACTCCATCCTCCCCCAAAGAAGAAAACTGTTGAACTTTTGTTCTTAAGCTTGCCTTTAAACATGTAAAGCCCAAGCCACATAAATGATGACACACTGCTACTGTGCAGTGCTAATACTGATAATAATGCAAATATGGAGAACTGCGGGATGATTATTCAGTGATAGTCTTCTGTCCTTTTTAATTATTTACAAATATGATATGAATGAAGCTAAAATAATATAATTTAATATGCAAAGCCTAAAATACGCTTTCACGGCATTCTTGCATGGCCCAAAATTGCCAAAACTAAATCTAAGGAGGGAAAAAATAATTCCATTAGCCAAATCCTGTCCTGTCCTGTCACTAGAGGCAGTAAAGCTCAGAAGGGTGAAGTATAACTGAAAAGATTGGGAAATGAATGAAATTTAGTGAAACTGCTTCTGACGATGAAGAGTTAAAAAAGATACAGGCATACCATTAATTCTGTGCTTTACACTAGAGTTTCAGATTTTCCAGTACAGAGGACTTAAACACACTACTAAGGAAGCAGTATTTGGGCACGATTCATTGCTGTCAGTAGAAATTCTTTTGGAGTGTATCAACTTGAATGGAAGATTGTATTTTAAATCCTGTTCATGAAAAACCAAATACTTGTTCTTAAGCATGAAATATACATTGTGATTCACCTGTAACTGCATTTTTGTTATTGAAGGATATATTTTTTAAAAATCTGCAAACTTTTACATTCTTAACCCTTCTTTTACTTTTTTTTTCCTTGTATGTGTAAAGTGCTGGTGTAAAATTACACCAAAATTTTAGCAAGGAAAGCTACTATGCATGAACCCCTTAAACCTATTACTTAATGCTTCTGGAAGTTTGAGCAATCTCTTGCAAGTGAGACACCTTGCTAGGATATTTCTGCAGGCTATCCCTATAGTATTCAAACTGCTTGGCAGTTCCATATGGTCAAGGAAGCCAGGAGGCATGTCAAAGTCTGGAAGACTAAAAATAGAGGGGAAAAATAGAACATGTAGAGTTGTTTTAGTAGTCAGAAAACTTACATTCTGCACTCTTTTCTATAGCAATTTGCACTGTTGTTTTTAAAAAATGAGGATGTTCGTGTAATTGCTTGAAGATGAGGATGGTGTTTGTGTAATTGCTTGCTACTTTTTTTTTCACCCAGTAATTTGTAAATGTTACCCACATGAAGTTCTGCTTCTAGTTTTCACTAGAGAAAGGAGACTTATGAGCACGTATAGATGGTAAAAAACAAATTGATGAGTTCAAATGATTGCTCCTGACAGCTTTACAGACAAAGAAAGAAACTAACCCAACAAACAAACAAGCAAACAAAAAAAACCAACCCAGAACAACCTAAAATGCAGAGGGATGCTGGAAAGAGAGTATGTACATGTGAGAAAATACTCCGCTTATCATAGTATTGTCCTCTTATAAAGGTTTTACAGCTACTTAGCTATAGAAAAACTCTTTCTAGGCTAAAGCATGACATAAAACATCTCTGGTGTAGCATCTCTTCCTGGAAATAAATAACATAAAAATTCATTTGGGCCCTTTTCTTTCCTCCTTTTTAATCTTAAATTCCACATAAACAATCTGTGTAAAGACTTAAAAGATAAGATCTAAAGCCATTTTATGGAAATTACCAAATAGCAAGTGTCAAAGCTATGTGAAATCACATATGCACATGCCAAGCTAGCTCAATGCCAAGTATTTTCATGTTTCAAACTACACCTTTATTTGTAGTTTCAGCACTTTCTAAACATAATGAATAAAAACAAATTACAGGTTTTCTTCCTTGCATAAGGAGATGGACAAGTTCCATATTCTGTCAACAGGGTCTGCTAATACTTGGCTGCATTTCTCTGTTTGTTCCATGGTACACAGCAGAAGGAATGAGATGGCCTGATTATCATCTGAGTCTGGGCATACTGTTTCTTGAATGCTCTGACACATTACTGTGTGCTTACACGTTTGCATGGGGACAATTTGGACAACTAGCTTCTTCATAAATAATGTAAATGACTAAACATTAAAATCAGTATGTGGAAAACAACTTCCTTCTGTCTTCTTGAAGGACTACAGGAGCACACACTAGGGAGAACAGTGGTTCCGACCTTACACAGAACTTGGCAGAACTCTCAGCTGAGTTCACTTAGTGTGGTTTCAACTATGAAGCTTACAAACAAAAGCTGGAACACATGGAAGTGTCTCAGAAACTTGTATTTGGTTTCCAGTGTTTCTTAGCAGTTACAAAATATGAGACCAGCAGGAAAAAGGAAAGCAAAGCTCTGGGGTTTGGAGAAGTACAGGTACTAAATGAGGAAGGAAAAATAATGTTTGTCTGCTTGATTTGGACAAATGTGAATGGCATAAAACTAGCTGTGCTCAGTTCTGCTGAGTAAATCCAAAATTTGCAGCCTGAGCTCTGCCCCTCGCAGCTGGAGGGTATCCAAGGCCACACTGGCTGTGTGATCCTTCAGAGCGGGACAGGCCTGGGAAGCCTGGCACACCAACAGCTTCCAGGGCCTGTGTGTGTCCAGTGTGGACACAAGCCGAGGCAGCACAGGACAGGCTTGAGGCTCCTGTGGCTCAAGCACGCCTCTGCCTCACGGTGAGAGGTACAAAACAAATGCCACTAAGTAAAGATTTTGCACATAAAGTATTATTTTTACTGCAGAAGGTGGCATTAAAGACGCAGGGGATTTCGGTGCTTGGAGCCAGGGCAATGCTAGCTCAGGTACTGGGAGAAGATTATCTCAGGAGCCTGAGGGCAGCAGAGCAGCCATTTTGTTGGTGAGCGGTGCCACCCTCTCCTGCCACCAGCTGCTGAGAATTGCTTGTTTGAGGATTTGTAAGGACAGCTGTTCAAGAAAAAAGGTCTCCGAAATAGTTAAAAAAATATCTGAAATTAAATAATAACTGAGTTACTTTGGTCATGGCACAGCCCTCAGTAATCAGCCAATAGAATCTATGTCCTCCCAACTGAGTTTCTTTCAAATACGTGTGTTGCACAGCTGTCACCAGGTGACAGAAGCCCCACAGTAGTCACTTATTACTGAGGAAATGCTTATTACTGAGGAAATTTTATTTGACACGTTATAATCATTTGCTTTCTAAGATCAGCTATTATTATAATCACCATTTATTGATCATTGCATTAGCTAAAAATGTCTGCTATTTCTAGCTAACTTCAGGAAAATAAAGAAAAATGAGATAATTAACCAAATGGAATAGGGACAGTGTTAAAAGCAATAGTGAAGCAGCTTCTATGATGTGTGTGTTCAAAATATGCCTCTTGTGAAAATGATGCACTTACACGTTCTGGTGGTATGTGCCTTAATTCTTTGCAGCAGAAAAGAAACAGAAGCTCTCAGCCTTGTTTAGGTACCCTGCTCTTAATGGGGCATGCTTTCGCTATGCTTAAGATTTGAAAACATTGCAGTTTATAAGGTGTAACAGAGGAAGCTGGACAGAGTTTTATTAATAATTTACTGGGAATTTTGTTGTGTGCACATTTGTTTTTCTGACAATATGTAGTTTTGATTTATGGGAAATTAGTAATTTTTAGATTGGTTCCAGTTGAAAGAAAATGCATTTTAGCATTTTTGTCCTGTTGTCATTAGCCATATTTATTTATTAATTTATTTATTTCTCTCCTTTACGAAAGCAAGAACTCCTTTCTTAAGAGGCTTGAGGAACAAAAGATTTTAGAAGTTTCAGAGGACACAGTTTCAGAAGATGCAGGTATGCTTTTTTTTCTCTGTGTTGGCTGGTGAAAGCGATCCTGGGATGGAGGGAGGAAGGAGCAAAGGGCATGGTGCTTTCTCCTTATATCCTATAAGGACCAAGGTGGTGCTTTGATGAGAATAGCAATGGCTAGAGCAGGGGAAGACAAGGAGCAGGGCAGCTTTTAGCTCCCCAGACACATCTTGTTATACTAGAAATGAAATTAAGCATCTATTACCTTGAGAGAAAATGCCAAAACAACAATCCTACTCCCTGAAAGATGAGGTTATTCCCAACAACAATAGAATATTCCCAACAATAGAAATGAACATTTCTATTAATTAAACATGCCCAAAAGAGTCTAAAAAGAATGGACACATGTCTGTGAAAACTTTCAGGTCTGTACATACCTTTAAAATATACAACCATGAAAACTCACATTAAACAAGGCAGTTATAATAGCCTCATCTGTAACTCAATGGCCCCATTCTCCTCCGAGCTAATTAATAAGGTTACACAAATGAAACTAAAATGAGGTATTTCTTCTGCATTCAGGCAATAAAAGAAAATACTTTTTTTTAATTATTATTATTGGCATCCTTTAACAGTATTGCTTAGTGCTAGTTTAAAATATCCTACCCAAGAATGCATGCATGCCAGAATGTTTCCAAAAATACATTTTTATTGAACATTTTGATTTATATGTTGCTCAAAAGAGTATCTGCTCACTTAATTATTTCTGTAAACATAATAACGGTATCATTAACTATTCAAGAGTATTTTCCCTTTTTCAAAGAATATGAGCCTACTTGTAATTAAAGAAATGCTATATTAATGATGTTGAAAGTCTCAAAGGGAAAAATGTAAAGTCCAGCTCATAATATCATACCAGAATTACATGTACAGGAGACTTCTAATAATCTTTGTTTCTTAATTTAGTTTTGATTGGCTGTGAAATACAGAGTAGCACTCAAGGGCTCAAATTTCTTCTATCATCAGCACTTCTGCTCTTTAAACTGTACAAACGCACATGACTTCTGTCTGTAGGCTTCTTTCCAAGTTTGTTTAACCTATGAAGGAAGTTGGCTATAGGCAATAGATAATTGCAGATAATGTCATCATTTTTTTGAGCTGTTGGGATGTTGGATTGTGCTGTGATTGCTAGTTACGACCTAAACATAAGCAGAAAAGTGTATTCTTGTGTTGCCATTTCAGCTGAAAATGACAGTTCATGAAAAAAGATCCACTTGCAGTTTGCAAATTGCAGCTATTGCCACTAGGAGTCTCCTGGTTAGGTTTGTGAAGAATTTGCATGACTAAGACTGGCAAATAGAAAGCAAAGTCGGTGACAAAAGTTAGATTTCAGCAAAGGAAGATAGCCCCTTGAAGAGGCAGCAGGCAGCTGCTGAGCTCCCAGAGCCACGCTACAGCTCCTGCTGTGCCTATTGACCCTGGGGTCAAAGCACCTGCAAATGCCATTGACAGCATGCAGCAGGAATGTGGGAGCTTGCTGTGGAAAAGGATGCTCAGTTTGGGGCTCTCACTCCTGATCATGCTCTTCACTCTAGGTGGCTCCTGGCAGTCACTAGAGCTGACGAATTTTTTAAAAAGAAAGAATTCAGATGCAACCTATACAGTATTTTTGTAGGACAAAAGATAGTTGTGGTCATGGAAAAGATAACATTTGCTTCTTTTTGTAAGTACTGAATTTTGTGAAATTTTAACAAGTGTTTACAATTAAGGAGCTAAAGGATTTCACCAACTGTTATTTATTCCTGGAGATTCAAAGCAGGTAAGTTTTGTAAATTGAAATGCTGCAGTGCCATGAGAACTAGCACCTTCAGGTAGTTAAAATTTTGCTTTGCAAAGTGAATTTTGAAAACAGGAAGTCATTCCTTTCTCTTCTCTCTTCTTCTCTCTCTTTTCTCCCAGGCCAACTAAATCTCACTGTTTTGTGCCAGACACACTGTTACTGATGCTAAATGCTCAAAATTCATGAATTATAGAAACAATGGCCACACTATCCCAAATGCCATGATCATCCAGCACTGTGGCTGACAAATGACAGTCAAGTATCCTTGCAGAAATGCCACTGAAAGCAAACGTGTCAGCTGCCACCACCATACGTGCCTCACTTTAGGGACGCTAGATACTGCTTTAAAATGTACAGGGTAGACAGGAGTTACCAGTCAGCCCTTTCTGCAGGGAAGGAGAATTACCCCTCTGGGAAGGATGCTGTCACCTCCTCCTTACAGACACAACTTTGAGGCCAGAAACGGCAAGTGCTAACTGCTCTAAGCCATTTATTTCTTTATCATTTTTTTCATGCCTCTCTTCTCAAGCAAAATCCTTTCCCAAGCCCTAAAAATCTTCTCTGACTTTAAAAATGATGAAATTTTAAATAACGAATAATTCTGTGGGCTGTGTTGCTTTTTGAGCTTCCCAGTTTCATTTTCAAACTTCTCTTTGCCACCAGAAGGACTATGACAATGAAGACGGTATTTTAAATGAAAGCAGAGAATCTCTCATTATCATAGGACTCCAGGGGTTTGAGGTTTCAGAATAATCTCATGAGTTGTCAATACTGAATGTCACCAGAAACTATAATGTTATTCTCAGAACAGATTGCATAAAAGCAATTGTGGGATAGTTTTCCTGCTGCCTGCTCCCTAGAATACCTACAGATGGCTGTCCTGGAGGGATGTCTCAAAGGTACTTAAGAAGAATGAGCGGCCGCATGCTGGCATTAGCTACCAACTAGACGAGTGTGCTTGCATTTTGTAACAAATCTGCATGTGCCAAAACTTGTTATTTGGTCTATCAGCTAAGCACTGAATGAAAAAAATCAAACATAATGCACTCCTAAGACCACTTAATTGCATGGGAAATATGCAGAAATACATATGAGGCTAATTTTACTATTAACTACCCATCTTGTTTTCTATGTTTGATGCCTTAGTCCCACTGGCAGCCTTCTAAAAAATGCGTCCTTAAAAATATGCTGCCAGGCCCCTACCAGAGATGTGGGCTCTGCTGGGGCAACCCATTCCAGTATAGCCCAGTCTGACTTTTAACTAAGTATCAGGCTTTGCTGATACTTAGATCCTGATCGGAATCCAGAGCCATTCCTCTCATGTCCCCTTCCATTGCGGAGACAAAAATACTTCTTTGTTACATGGTTGCATGCATTGCAGCATATGATTACATTGTACACTGTTGCAGACTCTCACCGTGACACTCTCCCCACTTGCTTTCATTTTATTGTGATCTTTCAAAAGGAGTTAGATGAGATCTCTCAGTCTGGCTGTTGTTTAGTGATCTTATCTATACCATGCCATAATTGACATGGGCTCAACAGATAGTTCCTTACTCAGTGTAATTTGTGGTGAACAGAAAATTTAGGCTGAATGGAGAATGGATATGGCAATGAAACAGAAGATTGATTCAACTTCTTTCTGCTCCAGCAGAAAGTAGGCTTGGCTTTTTGGTATCATTGCTTTTTTGAGAATATCTGAAAGGACTCTTATCTCCAAGGAATAAAGAGAAGGCAGTTGAGCATTAGCCTGATTTGAATAACAAAAAATGGCTACACAGATTTAGTACGCTAATATCCAATATTCACAGCAATAAAACCATACATTTTTATAAGTTTGTTCAGCATTTTGCTGTGCTGGAAAGAAACGTTTAAATCTCTGCCATTTCAAATTCAGGATTTGCTTTAAGTACAAGAGCACGCCTAACAGAAATGCACACTTTTTCCACTGCCCACTTCCTCATAGTATGACAGTGCTATTTTCTTAACTCATTTTCCTAAAAATAAAAATGAACACAAAAATAAAAGATCTGCTCATTAGGAAATGCCAAGGCTCAACCCTACAAATATATAAAACCTTGTTTTGAATGATGTATAAATAGACATAGTACAGATGGACATGAAGCATTTTTTTAGGGAAGGGAGTGCTTTGCTGCTGGATAATACCTCAAGAACATTAACTATTTCTGTCACTTTCATAATGTTTCAAGTAAGTCAGGCCATTACCTATGCATACATGCATGCAGAGTTCAGTATACATTCATACTCAAAGCACATATAAACATTTACCATGTAGCAGTCAGTCCTTCTAAACTCACATAACTAAATACATTATTTCATTGTGGACTCTCTCTTTCTTCCCCTAGCCCCCTTCCTGAATGGAACCATTCCAGTTCTTCCTCTTTTTTCTGTTCCTTTTGTTAGGATTTTGTCAGCCTTCTGGATCTTACAAAACAATGGTGTTCCATCTGTCATCTTAGGTGATTCCCAAACAAACCTTCATCCCATTTTTGCAGGAAAGGGCTTCCTAGGTCCAATGTTTACAGGGTAGTTCTGGCACTATCTTTAGTACTTCATCAAAATATTGTTTTAGTATTTTTAATCATCTTTGTTCCAACTAAAGAGTCAAGTGATAGCCAAGGCATTCAGAAATCTAAAATAATCACTCGGTATGGGAACTGCTGCAATGTTTATCTATACTAAAAGGATGAAGTGAGCAGTGGACTGCCTCAGAAAAACAAGTTTTCTAATTTACTACATACTAGAGTTACTAAATGTCACTGACTGAGAACTCAATTTCATCATTTCAGTTTTTCAGGGAGAAAATACTCATCACAGCTTGGGGAAAAAAAAAAAAAAAAAAAGAAAGAAAACGAAAAGAAAATACTATACAGGGTACATTGCTTTTAAACAGTGGTTGCTAAAAGTTACTTGGACGTTTAGAGTGTCAAAGCTGTGTCAGCAGAGATGGACTAGCAGGCAGAGAGCAAGTGGTGCAGTCAAAGGTTCACAGTGAATGTAATTTATTCACGTAGCTCTGCAATTTATCACGTGGCTATTACCATAATGTACGTGGGAAGCAGCTGTATGCACACACATAATGTCCTAAATGTATGTGTGGTTGGACCTGAACTCCTTATAGAGCAGTAGTGGTTGCAAATGATACCATAAGGCGTTTAAAAGCAAATTTCCTTCCTGTGGGGATTCTGTCACACAGCTATGATGATTTGTACACAGGCAAACAAATGGCTTGTGGACTATTCCCAGCTATGATAAGCTCACCTACCAGAACTCATTGTTTTTTCAAATCTAAATTATCTAGGTAATGTACTATAAATTTCCAGTGCTTTATTAGTACATATAAGTGTTTCTGTGTGTGTGTCTATATATATTATATACATGTATGTTTCTGATACCTGTACGATTATTTACCTCTTATGTGAATAAGTGTATTGTCTTTGGAAATTATGCTGAACTGTACAGGACTGTGATGCTTTCAGGTGATCATATTAGAATCACGTAAGTCTTTCATGATCCAGGTAACTGTGCCTGGTTAGGGGTTAGCACACTAGAAGTTCTACATCGCTGTCTTTTAACTCATTAAAAGTTGACCTAAAGAGACACCAAATTCAGAAAAAGTCAAGTTAGGCTAGGTCCCAATAGGCAGAATATTGCATTGTCCAGTTTAATGTACTGCTGGGCATTTTGTTTACCAGCACATTCAGAACACATAGCATATTTTCCTGGATATTTATATGTGTACTATAGGACATCAATTTTGCAGCCATCTAGCACAAGTATGTTTCTGCTTGTTATGAAAGTGAAAAGCTTGCCTTACCATTGCACAGAAAGTCTCAGGAGGATCTCCACATGTTATATCTGGGGGATCCAGAGTCACTCTTACGTATTTGATCATGTCTCTGGCTTCTGGCTGGCAGGCCATGTAATCCCATACTTTTCCTTCTTCTGTGTAAATTTGGGTCTTACACACGTCATAATGTCCCCACACGGAAGGATAATGCTGCATCACAGAAGATACAGTGACCCAGAGGGCGTGAAGTGACAGAAATCTTGACAAATACATCTCTAAATCCTTTTAGGTCACCTTCGTAAAGATGCTCAGTATTGACGTACGTTCAGTCTATAGATTATAGATATATGTACATATGCATGTATATATTTTATAAAATAGGTTCCAATTCAAACGTGAGGCATTAGGATACAGCGTTTGTTTTACTAAGTTGAAGACTTTGGTAGAAGCCACACAGACCCCAGTGACTGCCTTTCACAACAGTGTAGAGCGAGTCCTTTGTCTTATAACTTATTTGTCAGGGCTTCTTGTAAAAGATGTCCAACAGTAGATAATAATTTGTGAAGTTGAGGGTCTTCAGCTACACTGTCGATAACCCTGAGTGATCCTCCGTGTTCACGGCTCACAGGGGATGCCCAGATGCACTGATAAATCGGTATCTGAAGCAAAGGGGTGAGAGTCTACAGGCTGATGTCTGTTTCCCGTCAATCATTCTTTTCTTCTGGCACCAGCACCCTTTTAGAAACAATAAGAGTTGGAGTTATTGTCCAAGAATCAATGAGTTACAAAACATATTATGTGTTGACATTTTGAAGGTTTTGATGCAGTATAAAGCAAATTGTTATAATATGGATAACCTTTACTGTGGGTGCTGTGCTACAACGGACAAACTACCAAAATCATTCAAAGTGAAAAGTATTTTTGACATGAAGGATTGAACTTTGCTCTGAGAAAGACAGATTTATAATGTTGCAGGTGAATTACGTGTTTCTGCTTCCAAATCTGCATCTTCAGCCTAGCATTGCCCACAGAGCAAACTGCAGAACTTAAACATTGCTTGTGTTTTCTAACCAGGCAGGTGGGGGAGAAGGGAACCAAACACTGCGGCAGAATAACAGGAAGGCTCTCTTATTAAAGAGATGAGTATCAGGGCTACCAGGTGCCAATAGTCTTTTGGCAAGAGGACCTCAGTGAGCTCCAAAAGTCTCGCGCATTTCTTACATTCTTTTTTGGAAGACTAACAAAGATACTGGAAGCACGCTTCCATTTCCTTGAAATTTCTCTTTGGCATTGTTAGAACTTTACTCTTTCTTTTTTCTTTTCTTTAACAGCATTTTGCTGATCATGCTTATAAATTACTAATAGGGATAATAGGTTGTCATTTACTATGCTTTCCCCTTCCAGTCTGGATGTTGTATTTTCCTAGCTTTGGGGGTGGTGTTACCTGTATACTCAATGTTATTTTCATGGCAAATATGTTTATTTCACAGCAGCTACATCCCTTTCCTCCCCTTCAAAGAGTAATTGGAAATTCCCTCTGTTTATTTCACTTCAGTCTTATTATTACACACAGAAAAACCCATGGTGTTATTACTTACATTAAATGACTTAACATTTGTATTTGGTAAAAATACAAAAAACATGTGGGGGAAACTGCAAAGATGGATTAAGTTCTCTAAACATGGACAGGCAAAAACGAGACTGCAAACTCCAACTCATCTCTTTCAGCCTGTGCCTGTTGCCAACCCGTGCCAGCCAAGGACAGGAGCTCAAGAGCTGGCTTCAGTGGCAGAAGAAGCAGACGCTGCAAGAGGAGGATTTTATACAGTCACTATAGCACTTCTGCATCTTTTTTGTCTGGATGACAAAATCTAAGCAAAACCTTCACAAGACATCAGCAACCGTAAGTTATCATATTCTATTGCCCACTTCGCTTATTCCAAAGTTTAGATTATGCTCTGTGCCATGAACTTCATTTACCCAAAAGCCACATAAAGTGGCCTGTGACTTGGTGAACTCTTGAGTGTGTTGTTTTGGTAACACACATTTTCAGAAGTTATCAGTTATCTTCAAAGCTATACACAAATGGCCTCCCTACATTTAAATAATGCTTCATCTTAAACTGAGCTAAACCACAGACAGCATGAAATGCCAACAGATGGTTGAATTGTGTTTCCATAGCAAAGTAATTTACAATAATTGCCGTATGGACGTAAATGCAATTTTCCATTATATTCATCTTATCAAATGTTACTATACAACTCCCGTGTATTTTATCAGAATATGAAGAGAATATCTGAAATTTCATACCATGACAATTCTCAACTAGATCAAGTATATTTGAGCCTCAAATCTGATTTTGATGCAAAAGAAGAAATATCTAAGACTAAATTAAAATTAGATCTTTTTAAAAGTCACATGTTTTAGTACCATAGCTTTAATAGCAACCTTATGTTGCTTTTTGTTTGTTTGTTCTCTCCAGTGGCAATATTTATTTATCATCTTGGATTTCACTAATTCAAAGAACGTTCCCCATGTTCTTTTAAAGACACCCAAGACAACTTTGTATTCTTCATCTGTAGTCCTTTCTAGCTTATTTTTCAGGAGCAAAAAAACTCTAAAAAGTCCCATAGTTTAGCAGAGTCATTATACAGAAATGAAACAACTGCTCTGCTGGAAAAAAAGAAAAAAAAAAGCAGAGCAAAGAGAGAGTCCCTTGACATAACTCAAAACCTACAAGTAATTTCAGTTTTATTTTGACAAATCAAAACATACTCTGTATTGGAGAAGACTTGATCATAGCTGGAATGAACAGTTGGTGAATATCATGTTTCTGTGTAGAAACAAGAAATTACAAGATTTAATTATCCTTAGTCTACAAGCTTGTGTATTAAGAAAAAATATATTTGTTTTCTTTAATATTTTCCTTGCTAGCCCTTCACTTACCAATAACCTTTTATAACTGCTGAGATGCAGATTTACAAATAAAGAGGACTGGATAGGACTGAAATAATGGGAAGCAAGCCGCTACCTTAACATGCTGTTCTAAAATACTTCCCATATAACGAATTCTCATTAAAGTAAGCCAGAGTCATAATGATGGTCGTTACACAGAATTATAGACTATAACATCGATCGAATTTAGTGCACTGACAAGAAAAAAGTGCAGAGGAGTGCAAGACATCTGAGTATTAGACAGATGTAGAACTGTATAACAGACCTCCCTGACAAGAAGCAGCCAATTATAGCTTAAAATTCTGGCATATAACCAGTTCTGATTAATAGTTTTCCATTACATTACAGACATATTATTAATATATTAAAAATGTCAAGCTTTGGCAAGAACTAATACAAAATGGCTCAGTTAGTCTGCAATATCTTCTTTTAATGAGCTTCCATTGATACAGAGAAAGATATTGACCAAAGCACATTAAGGATCATATGCTAAGCGCTATACAGATTTTTCTAACAGAGCTATACAGTTTGTCTTGCTTATATTTATTCCTGCAGAGTCACTGCATTCCACATGTCAGCGAGTTCTAAAAACAACTGAATTGTTTTGTGAAAAACAAATAGAATAACAGTTCTTAAGTTTTTAAGTGCACCAGCCGTGTAGCTCTAAGCCTCTAGCTTGGGTAACAAAGCAAGAGTTTTTACAACCCCTCTCAAGTAATAGGTATACATTCAACCTCACAAGAAGCAATCAAACAAATCAGGAATAACCAGTATATGGCAGCTCGACCTTCTGCACCTGCAGTTCCCTGTCTGCCAGCACAGTGCAGGGGCCCATGGGGCTGACACAAGTATTGGCAGAGGGCAAGGCAGCGGCTTGCCGCAGGACAGCTACCGCATTCCAACCTCAGGGGCACAGCGCTTCTGGAGGGAGCCCTGTGGGGCATTGGGAGGGTGAACAGCTGAGAATTTAGGGCCTTGAGTTTTTGCACCATAGTCTCTACAATAAAAAAATAATAATAATAAACAAAACAAAAAACAAACAAACAAAAAACAAACAAAAACAGCTGCCCCAGGCATCTGGGTACAAACCCCATTTCCTCTGTCTGCCTTCCCCCAGAGCACCTCTCTGTAGGTAAAGAGGAGGACATTTAAGCAGCAGCAATGTGCAGATCCACTGCATCCCACGCTGAAGGAAGGCAAATGGCTGACCTCAGTCTAAAATTAGCTGTGAAGGTGCCCGTGCACCCTCTTCCCAGGTGGGTGAGGCTGCCACTCAAGCCTCCCACAGCATTTCAGTTTTGCAGCCTGAGCAGATGCCCCCTTCTCCACACCCCCGATGAACTGCATCTTCACAAGAGTAGTGCTGGTGAAGAACTTGAGCTCTTGTCAGGGGCTGCTAGCAAACGCGCCTCCCCTGCCTCCTTCCATTGCAGAAAATCCATTAGTGGCCCCAAATAATCCTCTCTGCACAAAGACACCAGCTGGAAGCTCGGCAGCCCCTCTCCTGCGGCACGTCTCTGCTGAAAAGTTGCTGTGCAGATGTTGCAGGGTACTTCCTGGTTCTTCAATTCTCATGTACAGTGGTACGTGAAGAATGCAATAAAATAACAGAATGGCTTCTCAAAAAGCCCAAGTATTCAATAAAATGTGCACTGCCACTATGCAAGAGCAAGAGCCAAACTCGGTTATTACAAAGCATGCCAGTGTGAGGTAAGCAGGTTAAAATCCTTCCTGGATGCAGGAGATGCTGGCTGACAATGCAGGAGTCTGAAGATTCTTTTTTCCAAAGGAAAAACTTGGCATTTCTACCAGCTTGTATCCCTGCAGGAAGTTTGCTGCGGCTTCAGCAGAGGAACGTATCTAACGAAGCCCAAGCAAAAAGATTCTTCGTGCCCACTCTGATTGTTAGTTACTTCAAGCTAGTTCAGGATTTAGAAAATAGTGTGTACTACCTAACAGCACTAATCCTTGTACCTACAAGTCACAGTGTTTAATAGAAGCAGAGCAGTTTTACCTTGCCGCATATAGGAAATGCAAGTGCTTAGTACCTATAAAGCTCCAGTATTAAACATAATAAACTCAGCCCCTTTTCTCAGTGCAGAATTATTTATCTATGCAAGGCAAAAGGGAACCTATGCTTAGTAATTCACTGTACCCTTATCACCACACCTGGATAAAATGAAATATACTCCAAATGATTCCTATAGTGTCTGTGGACTTGCACATTGCTCAAACAAAGTTTCTCTCCTATTTTTATCTGGCTTATTCAACTATCTGGCAGAAAAAGATTTCTTTGTCTCAGGAGAAATTTAAAGTACCAATAACTATTGAATGAGGAGAACAAAATACAGAGTTCTGCTACCAGAGCTGGGTTTTGGCACTGTATTGAAACTGCTCTTGGTTGTCCCACATCACTCTTTGCTGAGTGTCACTTAGCTGCACTGCTGCCGTTGCTCGCAGGGTATCATCAGTACTCAGTATAAGGAGCACAAGCACTCCTGATTTAAATTTTAAAGCCTTTGTGTGTAGCTGCTTTAAGGTTTTCCTTTTATAACTTTTTCCATCTTATAACTTTTAAGGCTTATTGCCTTAAGTATCTCTGTACTTAGAGTCAGCTCGTTCTGCACATTTTTCCTTGTAGAACTACAGCAAGCATTTGGGGTGGCTGCGCTTTGGGTTGTTACTTTTTATCCAGCCAGGTACCAGGTGCTCTTAAGCAGCAGGATGTGGGCACAGAGCTGCCAAGTCTCCCATTGCTGGTGTGAGCTGATGACTTTCCTGCCTGATGGAATCCTAAGCTCTTAATGCCACGGAGGAACAAACCCAGGAGGCTGGCAGTCCCTGACTTTATTCTGTGCTATACTAGATCTTACATACGTAGCTAGAAAGTTGGTGTCGCTTCTTAGCAGTGTCAAGGGCTTGGGAGTGGGTGGCAAAGTCCACGGGTCTACTAGAACATTGCTGCTAATTGCTGGCAGCTCTCTGGTGAACATCCTGCAAGGCTCCGAAAAGATGCTGGAAATCGACCTTTATTTTTATCCAAATCCAAAAAACATCAAACCCACCAAAAACCGAACTGGGGAAAGTTCTGCCGGGCTTTTTCTCCTTTTGATGGGTTGCCCAGGCCACCTCTTCCCATTCCAAAGCACACTGTCCTTAAGTGAGGTGCTGATTTATTCTCTCGATGAAAGCATCCACACCGGCATCTTTGCCCCCCGGCTCTGCCAGCAAAAGTGAGGCTGGCTCCTGGCTCCTCACATCCACAATATCGAAAAGTTGATTGCAGAGCGATAAAAGTATATTCGGTAAGAGGTCAGAGATGTGCACAGACCAACTCTGAGAGTACAAAAGCATCTGCTTTATCAGATTTAGCTCATCTATGCTGCTCACCGTCATTTGGGGTTTCTTTAAATAATTTTTTGAGAACGGTTAGAAAAATCGCTCTCAACTTCCAGGATGAGTACCGCTCCTCGGCCGGCGCGATAACTCTCCCTGCCGCCTTCCTTTTGTCAAATTTTACTTTCAGTCTTCCTCGCTCCCCGCGCAGGAAAGATCCCGCGGAGGGGCGGAGGGCCGGCAGGCAGTTCCCCTCCCTGCGCGCTCAGCCCGAGCCGCGCCCTACAAAACCCGGCGCTGCGCGGCGCGGACGGAGCTCCGCGGCGGGAGGAGGCACAGAAGAGCGCCGCGCAGGTACCGCCCGGCCCCGCCCCGCCGGCCTCCTCCGCGTTCCGCGCCGCGCGGGCGGCAGGGGGCGCCCGGCCCGCGCCGATCCTCCCTACGGCCCCGCCGGGGCGAGGGGCCACCCCGCTTCACGGCCCCGTGCCGCTTCCCCGTCCCGAAACGTCCGTCCGTCCGTCCCGTCCCGTCGCGTCGCGCCGCGCGGAGCTGCGACGGGCGGTACTCACCGCGCGGGTCGCCCTCGCCTCGACGCGGAGCCGCCGCGGCGCCAGGACGCGCTGGGGCTCCCTCGGCGGCGGCATGGGGGGCCGCGGACGGGCGGGGGCGGCGTCCCTCGAGAAAGTTGCCAGAGATGCTCGGGCTCTGCTCGGAGCGAAGCGGGCGGGAGCCGGCACCGGTCCCCGGCACTTGTCGGCGTTAAAGTTTGTCGGTGCGCGGCGGCGGCGGGCGGCGCGCGTTTGCGGGGCGGACGGGCAGCGGGGCGGGCGGGCTGCAGCCCTGCTCCGGCTGTCGGCGGGGCGGCGGGCGGAGCGTGCAGAGCATCGCCCCGGAGCCGCCGAGGTGCCGCCCAGCGGGGCTCCCCGCCCGCCACCGCCGCTCAGGGCGGGGTTGTCCCCGCTCCGGGCGCCGGCGGCCGCGGCATGGAGTGCGGGGCGAGCCGCGGGCGGGGAGCGCCTGGCCGGAGCCGGGGCGCGGATCTCCGCCGTGCGCCGCCCCGGTACGGCCAAACTTCGGGCGGCGACGGCGTCTCCTCACTTCGGAGCGACCTCCCCGCGACTGCCGGCGAGCGGGGCGGCGGCGCCAGCCTACCCCTCCTCCGGGCCGCCGCCGCGCGGCCCTAGCGCCGCCGCCGCGCCGCCCCCCTCCGCCGCGCTCCCCGCCCCGCCGCCCCCGCGGAGCGCCCGCCGCGGCGGTAGAGCCAGCACCACCTGCCCCGCGGGTGGCCCCCGCTCCGCACGGCCACGCGGCCGCAGGCAGCGGAGCTGCGCTACCGCACTCCCGCAGGAGCAGCCTTTTTTCTCTGTCTTTTCGGCTTCGGTCTCAGAACGCAGGCACGGAGAGGACCGCCTGTGGTTTTGCCGTCCGAAATCGAAGACGGGCGGGCTGACAGCAGAGTCCCGCCGCAGCGGCGCTGGGCTGCGGGGGCAGGGGCAGAGCAGCGGCCCTGCGGGGAGACGGCCCCAAGACAGTGGGTGCCTCCAAGCCGCCGGTCTTTCGGCTGGCCGCAGGCGCGATGTGCCGCCGGTACCGAGAGAGCGTTGTTTCTGCTGCTGTTTTGCTATGACTGTCGTTCCCGTACCTCGTCCAGGAGGACGAGAAAGCTCTGCCTCGGTCCCCGTGAAGTGATCTGTCAACCCGGTTTGCTCCTACATTTTCTCCAGTTCCCTCCTTTAAACGAGCTGTCCGCAGTTCTCCCCTTCAGACCTCTCCAGGCTGACATGCAAACAGCATCTAAACCTACAATCAGTTAAGTCCTCTGCAGGAGTTGTGCCTTCTCCAGGCAGCTACTTGCTTGCTGAACCTAACCGGCTCCAGGGGCCAGCTCCGGGCACTGACACTGGCTGTGGTGTGGAAGCTCAGAGCTGTGCTTTCTGTGTGTGTACTTTGTGCATTAAGAAGCATTAAATGTGTTTATCTGCGTTACAGTGCCATTGTATCCAGCTGATAAAATTCAGAGTTTTGCAATGCCAGGATGTAACCAAATTTAGCAGGGCAAAGGATTTCTGTTAGGTTGAGACTTACTTTATTCAGCTGTGGAATTCAATAGGTGGTGTAGATAATGGCAGGAGCCACCGAGGGGGATGATTTGCCTCTTTCCCCTAATACAGCAAAGTCCAGAAGGCCCATTTCAGCTCCTCACAGCCTCTGTGTGGAGCTCCTCTCTGTGTGGGCAGTGCCACTGCTGTGCTCTTGCCATCACTTTGTTGGCACTCCTGTGGCTGTGCTAGGACAGGTGCTGTGTGCACAGTATTTTTTATGGGAAAGCTAGGAATGGTTGAAGGGGTGGGAAAATCCATCTTCAGAATTCTTCAACCTCCAGAACCGTTCTGATTTACAGCCTCACAGAATTTGTTGCTGAGGGCCAGTGTACATGAATAGGAGATGAAAATGAGTAATTTTGTCTTCCCACTTGAATCTGAAGGATGTCAGGCATCAGGGCCTCCATAGGCTCTTCTATAAAGGAGAGGGGCAGAGTATGATCACAGTCAGAAAAACAGATGATTTCTCTAATTGAAACTAACAGGACAGATGGGTGGCTGTACTGCAAAGCAGAGGAGATGGCACATGCCAAACCAGTGTCCTGATGCAGGAAAGGTTTGGAAGCATTCTGAGACGGCTCTCCACTTTTGTACATGAGACAGGAGAGAAAGCTGCCTTCTTGTGTGTGGACAGCTCTTTGCCTTAAAATAATGCCAGAGGTATTAGTGTGCTCCGTGCTGCTGGAGAGCAGAGTGGAGGATTCTGTATACAGCTGCTCTGTACATTCTGCTGCTTTCCATGCTCCAAATCTCACTAGTTGCATTGGAAGCTTTCTGTCCACTGCACTGAGCCTTGGGCCAGCCTGCAGGAATTGTTGCTTGGCTGTGGGACTGGCTGGCCATAGAGATTAAAGGCTGGACCAGGACATTTGATATGTCAAACATCATTAAATTCTTCTGCTAATGATGTTAGCTTCTTCTATATCAAAGCTGGAGCAGCTGGTTTGAGTGCAGTCAATTCTGGGATTAGATGTGCTGTACTGGTAAAAAAATCATGGCCAGAAATTAAATCTAGTCTAAGATTGTGGCCAAATTTTACAGCCAAATTTGAAGCTCACCAAGAAAATAGGTCTGATTTAAATTCTTTGTTAAAGGCTGTTGCAGATGGAATTCGACAGCTAGAGGAGACTTTCCTGTGTTTCTTTGTGCTTGATAGGACTGTAAGCTTGAGTCAGATGTAGAAGGATGGTGCCTTTATAACCAAATTGAAAATATTCACATGAATCCCTGTGCTGAATTTCTGTCAGCCCCTTTGGTAGCAAATGATAGTTGTTCATCTCTAAAATGGACTGTGAGACCCACTGCCGTAGCATCTTGACAATGGATTTTAGCAGGATTCGAAATGGAGAGTTGATATTTAGACAGGAAGAAATGTTATATAAGGTCTGAGTATATACAAAAGTATAAGGCAATGCAAATCCCACTCCTTGCTTTTCTAGGCTAGAAAATGGCTAAAATTAAGATTAGCTGGTCCGTAAATACTGAAGGATGGAAAGTTACAGCAGTAGGAACACGTTATCTTCAAAGTCCTTCCAGCAATATTTTTTCCTTCTTCCCAGTGATAGCTGGTATTGGCCCCTAACGGAATCAGGGAAATGGATTAATTCTTGATTACCGGCCTGAGCGTGGAAGCTTCTATGCGTGTGAGGATACTACTTGCTACAAGGCATAATTTCTACTAGAAGCAGCATAAATTGCTAGTACAGACGTGTTATCGCTGATTGCAAACTTTCCTGTGAAACAACAGCTGAACTGAGAGTTTAAACCAAGTCTTAAAGCTCATCAAGCTTTGCATCATCTCAAGCTGTGTTTTGGACATTTATTGCATCCCCTCATGTGCCATTACGAATCTTTTATTACCTGCTGTAGTCTGTGTTGACCTCTAATGATGCAGCAGAACTATTTTATTAACGCGTTTCCCCACGACGCAGGCACGCTGCACTGGATAGCAGCAATGCAGTAGCAGGGGTCATGTAAGTGTGCCTAGGAACACACAGAGCAGTGCCTGAAAGCAGCATTTTGGTGCATCTGTGGTCGTGAGTGACTTCTGCAGGGAGGACGTGATTCTGACCTGGGAGCAGAGCTGCAGATGGGGCTGGTGCTCTGGCAGGCTGCAGGGAGCAGGGCAGCAGGTGGGGCTGCTTAGGGCTGGACAGCAGCAGGGAGGTCCCACTCCTTTGGAAAATCACTGTGCCACTTCATGTCCCCTCACTACACGGCTGCTGCCCACTCCGTGTACTGGTCTGCTCTTTGTGTGCGTTGCTTGCAGGTCTCTGACCTTTTTTACAGGCAGCTGGAGGAGGCTGTGTGAAGCAGCAGACAAAGGGTGGTGAGGCAAGGAAAGGAGGAATGCTGGCTTGCCCCTGTTCCTCCCCCGCCACAACCGCTGCACTAAGACAGGGGTAGAAATAGCTGAGCAGTGGCACACTCTTCAAAAAGCTGAGCTGCTCTGCCCACTTTTATTGCTGCTTTGCCGACAGTAGTTTAACCTTCTGTAAAGTCAATTGGTTGGCACAGATTTGAATGTTGATCTGGGCTTGTACCTTTAGTGCCTCCATCAGCTTCATTTCCAGCAGAATGATTGGAAAATTGTATTGAGATAAAAGACAAAATGAAGAGATTCTGCATTTTTGCAGGCAGTGAGACAAATCTTATGTATGGCTGGTGAAGCAGCAAAAACACAGACTTCTCTAAGGCCACTGCTTTAACTTCAACACAGCTTAAGAACAGCGGACAGAGAGGCTACTGACAAGACACCCCTTGCTCTGAAACTTCCATCACTGGGTAGTCTGCAAAAGGTTTTCTCTGAGCAGGATGGATGGCAGGACAGACCAACAATGGCAGCTACATGTTCTGTGTCTAAACTGAGGCTTCCATCCCAGTGCACTACCTTGAGCTGAACCCAGCCAGCAACGTTGGGAAGGATTAATGGAAAAGGCTGGTTGAAGCATGCAGTGTTCTTAGAAGTCCTTCAGCCAGAGTAAGGCAATCTGCATGGCCAGCTGGGAGTATGATGCTGCACTGATGCATGCTACGTAAAGAGATATGCAATTCTGACATCCTATTCCTTCCTTTATTTCCATATGCTTTGATAATGACTTTTTCTCTGTAGAGGGTAAAGAGATATTTTCCAATTGTGTTTCAGGGCTCAGAGCTTCTCTGAATAGGACATCTTGGTTTGAAGTCTTGAAATTGGTTATGTGTGCAATCTGGGAAAGTATCTAATACATGTGATTTTTTATTTGAATCTCATTGTTTGCCAGTGGCAGAATGTGGGGGACTATTACTCCTTTCTTGAGTCTAGAAAACAAAGTTTATCAGGTCTTCTGGGAGAAGCATTTTTGTCATTCACATGCAGTTCAGCAGGGAATGAGGGCCAAGGAATTCCGTGAGTTATGCTATTAAAAACTAGAGCCAATTTTTTGTTATACAAAGAAGTAAGTATTGGACTGGTTGATTCTGAGATGCAGGTAAATTACTGCCTGGATTTCCACTCGCAGAATGAAAGAGGTTTTGTTCTAATAATAAATACTGAAACTCTGCTGTTTCCATTTACACAACACATATGACACAAAGTGTAAATCTTTGACAATATTTTCTCAGAATTTAGCAGCTTGTTTTTCTCCAAACATAAACATTTATTTTTGGTGTTAATAATTAATAATATGCCACATGCCCATAATAAATGCAAAATATAATCTTGTATAGACATAAATCTGTCTGCCAAAGTGGTCTTTCAGTGCCTAAAATGACTTTCACAAAGTGGTAGCACACATTCTTTTTTCAATCACTGGTGATTTGTTTTGCGAACAGAAATGCCATTAATACAAATATTTTCACTGGAAAATAACAAATACTTCACACATTTTTCAAAATGAGAAGAACCAATAATTAATAAAACAGGGAAGTAGCTAATATGAAAATCTTTGCAGCTGTTTCTCAAGAAAATACAGATAGGAGTGTGGGAAATCCCCACAACAGAAGCAAGGGAAAATGAGATATAAGAAAATTTATCTTCATCTCTGCAGCAGAATGAAGGAACCAGCCTCCTTGGGGTCAAAGTCATTCCTCCTGCACAGGGAACATCTCTCTGTGATGTGGAACAAGGATGTCGGAATAGTGAGGGCAGCAGACCTAGATAGACCTTTCCCTCTCCTATTGATTACTCCCTTCAGAGCCCAGCATTTTTAGGTTTCATCATTTTCTAGGAACCAGCAGCAGCTGAAATACCTAGAGGCAAAGCCTGGGGGTTGTACTGCTTGTAATGGCTGGTTCACCTGGAGGGTGAGTGTCACAGCTCCTAGGTACAGTATTACTTCTTTTGGTTACTGCATTAGCACAGTGGGCAGCAGCTGGTTCTTCTGGAAGCTGTAGCTGTGCCAGTGAACCCTGGTTAACAAACTGGGTCATATTTTAACATCCCTTTCTGTTAAGAGACTGAATATAGTTTGTCTATCAGTTCAGTGAAGCTAAGTTTCACTGGAAGTAGGCATCTTTTAAGAGTAGGTTGAGCAGACTGTGGCAAAGCCAGAGAAATACTAACACAGAGGAGATGTTGTAAAAAGAAAGACTTTTATTAGTCTGCTTTTTAAAGACTTCATAGTTTTTATATTTGCCCTTCTTATTGTCAAGCTACTGATGAAAAAATTGGCTGTCTCATATTTGTTGAAAGTTTAACTATTCATTTTGTTGATTGTGGTTAGCAGTGTGGGTGGAAATCCTTCAAACCTTCCAGAAAAGTTAAACCTTAATAGTCCAGTGTAAAATAAAAGAGGGGATGAATCAGAGGTGTCTGCAACATTTTCATGCTATCATTATGCATTCTGTAGGAGAAAAAGTCCATGCAAGTCAAGTTGCTGCTAGGGGCCCAAAATTTACCAGATGGAAGTGTGGTACCCTAGCAGGGATGCTTTCAAAGTAACTAGGCATGAGTGACTCAACCATTTGTACACTGAACAGGATTGTACAAATTGCTTTGCAGGAAAAAATTCATTTTCCCCAATATTCTGAATTTCTCTCTTTGCAGATCACCTTTTTCTTAGGCACTCTTTATTTGCCAGAAATTTATTTGCAGAGACTCCCACTGCTGTACCTGAGCCTACTCCTGGGTGAGCTTGCTCACCTGCATGGGTAACCACGGGATACAGCCATCAATGCAATTGATCGAAAATGTACACTGTTAAATAGGTTATGTTTGTTTGTTTTTAATTTTCATACGGGCTTTTAAGAACAAAATTAGAAGTGACCAGCACCAATGCAAACTTCAGGAATTTTTCAAACTTAATTGAAAGGAACAGATTAGTTGTCCAAAGATATTTAATCTGATTTTGAAATGCAAGTTCTGTCTTTTAATTGTGTACATCAAAAATATTTCCTATTCTTGTTTTTTTGACTGTTAAACTTGTCAAGTCTGTGAGGCAGGGACTTCTTGAGTTTGTGAACAGAAACTGCTGTTGCTCTGTTCAGAGTTATGCATCCAAGTTTGTGATTTGCACATGTAACACATACTGCAATTATTAATAATTTGTCATCTGTTTTCTGAAATCCTTTAGCTGTTAATACTGTTCTAAATGCCTTTCCTTTCCAAAAATAGCTTTTTAAAGACATGTAACTTACAGGCTGTGGTTGTGATAGCAGCTGAAATAACCATCCAAATGCAAATCCACCTTCCAATTTAAGCTTAATGTTTAGGTCAATAATGATCATTTTTGCCATTTTAAAGGAAAGCTATATTCTGTTCCCTCTGCAGGTCACTAGACTTGTCTTGCAAACTAGTGGTTATTTGCCCAATCACATATATGATCATGCATACATATGGACATTACTTTATTAGCAAAAATTTTAATCAGAGCAATACTCCTACATGGAATTTAAACATTCCAGGAATTATTTTCATTGTTGTTGATTTTAATTTTTTTTTTCATGAATATAGAGCATTCAGGATTGAATTACAATTGCATTCTTGCATGGGATAAAAACATGAGAGTATTCAACAGGAAATAGTATGTGAAATTATTTTAGCTCTTCAAATGAAAACAAGAAATACACATTAAAAAAATTGCTACTTGAAAAACTGGTTTATGAAGAAGCATGTATTGGCATTCATGTGAGAGGAGCACCGAACTCCTGCAGGGAGTAGTAAAGCATACTCATTTAGTTTTCCTGTGGCCGAACCACATTTTGTCAGGTAACCATTATTTCTGATTTGTGGTATACCATTACGAACCAGTAAAGGGCAGCACTAACCAACTGCTTTAGGTAATGAAAGAGATGTCTAATCATGTTTCCAAGTTTAAAATGATATAAACATTAATTGTTTGACAGGGTTTGCTATTGAAATGGCTGTACTGCTGTAGTGCTGCTTAGCAGCAGCTTCCAGAGCATTCTACAATGGTTAGATCAGAATTCTACTGCTACAAATTAACAACTTGTAATAAATTCTGGTAAAGGACAATAAACTTTTTGGAAAACAGATTCTCTTCTAAGGTGTGTGGTTGGGTTCTAATGCTTTATTAGATTATAGAATAGGATCTAATCATGAAAACGGACTTTAGCAAACTGAATTATGTTTCATATCAGAAAGATGTAAACAGTAATATGCACATCTTTGTATTTTAAAACAGTGGAGGTATGGCTTTTTGCAGAATTTGGTAGATGAGATAAGTGAATTTATTTCTGAAGTTTGCCTCAGCTTGGCTTTATAGGAAACAATGATTTGTGCTTCAATAAATTGATACTGAATGCAACGGGATATTGGAAAGAATTTTCAGTGCTTTTTTTCCCCTTGTATCTGGAAATTTAGCTAGAAACTGGTACAAAAAATTTAAAATGCATTTATGCTCTTATTTATTATGGTTTTTGGGAGGGAATAAATTAAAATTGCTATACTACTTAGTCTCATTACAATTGTTCTATTTCCATGTGTATATTTAAAAATCATTTCAGCAGCTTTTTTTTCTCCTTAAAGATCTTGAATTTTAATGGAAGCAACATTGCACTATAAATTAATGTAAACAACAGTTCATCTATTTACTTGTAAAATGCAAGGTACACATCATTCTGAATTTGAAGGATGTGTCATGATTGTGATAAACTGATGAATCAGTCCAGATAGATACTGAACTGAGTCGCCTGCAAATAGAGATTTTCAGTGTGATGTTATAGTAAAGCCTTTCCATGTATATTCAAATAGCAACAACAACATTAATGTGCAGCATTGTCTCTTTTTACAGATAAAATCATTATTCTAATACTAGGAAAATTTTAGTGCTAAAGTCTTGACTCAGCTCATAAATAGCAAGCGTGAGAATTCAGCCTTACTTTCTCCTTTATATTCCTGCTGTCCGCTGTAGCCTTGGCTGCTCAGCCCTTCTGCAGAGGGCTCCTGCAGACCCAGGCCAGTTCCCAAGGCTGAAGAGAGAAGGCAAACTGTGTCTTGGGTCTCCAGAACCAGTTCTGTATCAAGGCATTCCTGCTGACCCTTTGAGTGGTAGGCTGCAGATTAGCATACACATGGCAAAGATTAGCAGCACAAAGTGCACCTGTAGGTCAAGCCATTGCCTATTAATCCAAAAGCATCTATTTTAACCTCACAAGTTCTAGTGTGAGACGTTCGTATGAATAGCTTTTATGAATGGTTCTGCTGTAAGCAAAATGCAAGTGAATTGTAATCATTTTTATTGTGTGCTTGTAACTTTTTGCATAGTTTTTGCATTACATGATCACTTCCTTTTTGCTTTTTGGTTTCTAGTTTCCTTTTTTTTTTTTTTGGTCATAAAGAAGTTGTGGTTACAGAAAATTTTTATGGCATACTGGTGGCCTTTATGACCAAAAAAAAAAAAAAAGTGGAGAACAGAACGCATGTATCATATATATGGTATTCTTGGCACTTTGAATACAGATAAGTGGGCATTTGCTTAGATCAAAAGAGGTAGGTACCAAAAGGATTCATTTTGTAGAAGAGGTCTAAATTGGAGAAGATTAATTGTAAGTAGAACACAGCTTAGAGCCTTTTGAGCTCCAAGTGATCAATCCCCTGGGCACTGTCTCTGAGGCAGCTCAGCTCTACTCATTTTGAGAGAGGTTCTGGTGTTATTTCCTTTTCTCTGCATTTGCACTTATGTGCAGGGACAGCTTTTTGGTAGAAGAGAGAGGTTGTCAGGGCCAAAATGACCCTCATTGCTTTCCTTCTCTAGCAGGCTTGTCTATTACTTAGACATAAATGTCAGGATTTTCACTTTTCCATAGTCAACAGTAGTTATTTATATTTTCAATTTCACCTGCATTGCAAGACATTTATTACTATATTTAATGCACAAGACTGTCCAATTAAATCATGAAAAGATCCCCTTTTCCTTTTAAGGGATTGAAATAATATTTTATGGCATGTGTATTGGACACTGGTAACAAATTAAAATTGTGACATTTGCTGCCCTAATATTTTTATGTTGGAGAGCCAGACCAATAGATCAAATTATAGAAGAGATGAATGAATGAACAGATGAATTAAATGATTAAAGTTTTAAGCTGACACTAGAGTTTATGTGTTTACTCTGATAAGTAAAATATCAATTGAGCTGAAGTTTCATCAGCAATATTTACAAATTTATTCTCATATATGCTGTTATTATGGTATTCTCCTGCATGAAAAGTCATCTGAGCTATTCAGGTGAGTCACTGGCATTTCAGCCTAATCACTGATTCCCTGAAATGCTATAGTTCCTTAGATACCTTGAGGAGCTCTGCTTTCTATGTACTTGTTATGGTTTCCATTAAGGGAAGGAAAAAAAAAAAAAAGAGCATGAAGGGAAAAAAAATCCAAGTAGTTGCATCATGTAATTCATGTCATGTTGAGCTGGGAAACTGTCCCTTGTGTTGGGAAGATATTGGTCTCACACAGGCAGTGATGGAGTGGGAGCAAAAGAAGTTTGGTGTGCTCAGTGGGTACTTGTGCCTTTGGGACAGAGTTTTTCTCCTGAGAGAGAGCAGCTGAACAGAGAAAGCCAAGAAATAAAGACTGCATGTGGCTTCTGTTTGCAAGGAGGAGTTGGCATGAACTAGATCCTGCAGGTTATGGGAGGCATGAGGAGGACTCACCCAATTGACACATGGACCCACATAGCACTTGTGAGCTGGGACAGCTGAGCTTGAGATTATTTTGCTTGTTTTTAAGACATCTCTAATTCTCCAGGGAATTTAAGAGTAAGGTTTCTGTGGTACAGTGTTTTTTTTTTTCCTAACCATTTATTCCCTGCTTTCCTGACCTTTTATCTCAAAAGATGTTTTGACTCATATTTGACATCACATATTCTTGTAGCATTGATACTGATGGGAAGAGGCACATGTGAGCCCACTACTCCTCTGTGTTCAAATATTGTCAGGGGTTCAAGGAATGATTTCAGGATCTGAGATACTGTGTAATGACTTTGTGCTTATTTATTGAGGGCAAAAATGTGAACCTGGAGGTTACATTTATAAAATAGAGCTTGACATGGACTGCTTGAGACAGACAGGTAATTACATATCTATAAAAAAGTAAAACTGGACCAAGCTGTACAGGGTTTGTTAAGAGCAGAAGGATGGGCAATGAATGCTGTCTGTCTTTTGGGAAAGAGAGCGAAGGATCTTCAAAAGGCAAATAGTTTAATAAAATCAATTTTTTTTAACTTATACACAAGCACAGAGAAAAATTTACAAAGGAAATTTTCTGAAACCACAAGTTAAATGCCAAGAAGATGCATCTAGCATCCATTTGTAGATGATGCTAAACCTGTAACTGATTTCAATGTATGCATAGGCCAGATATGGAACTTGTGAACATTGTGAACATTGCCTGGAATTTGGTGACCACTTGAACCTTATTCCACTATTGTTCCACTCTGATTTCTGCAGCTTTGTTTCCAGATATGGGGCTAGGATAACAAAGACTGAAACATGGAAAAACCTGCTTTGACATGTTGTCATGCCAGGTAGTACGGCCACTGTTTCTAGTCTTGGCCAGCATTTAACTTGGACCAGAATTGACATCAGCTGTAACTTTAAGCTTTGACCATATGTATTCTCCTGACTGCCCGGACTGCAATTCCCCTCTAAATAAACAGAAAAATGGTGGTTAAAATTATGAGGAACATACTGTTGGTTATTGAAGCAGTAGGGCACAAACAGCTTGGCCAATGTAAGTAAGAACAAGAACTAAAGTAGTTGTACTTTTTTTTCATAGTCTTTACCTGATCTACATCCACAGTGAGAAACATTCTGGGCTTAACTAATATATATTGCAATGATTTTTTTTAATGTGCTCTTTATAGCATCAGAAATAAATTATTTTATATTTGTAGATACGTAGTGGGACAGATCAAAATGGTATTTTTACAGGAACTAAAAACATGCTGCTCTGGTTGGAAACTAAGGTGACCCTTCTGGAACAACACACCAACAGGAGGCAAAAAGATTGAGAGGAGATCAGGAGCCAGAAGGAAGAATGTGCTAAACACTCTTAAGAGTGTTGAGGCCGTACAGCTTATAACTGCAGATGCTGAAACTTGTAGGTAACAATACTTGGGGGAATAATCTCATATTAGTTCTTAAGGCTTCTTTTGTCTTTGTAATTATACTCTGTTGTAAATAAATATGCAAGATACCTTACCAAACAGAAAATACAAAGTCTTTTACAATGAAGAATTGCATTATTCAGAGTTGTGTGAAGTCGCAAGTCATTGCCTGAGCACCCATTTACTCCTGAGAAACTTGGTCCAGCTGTCCTGAAATACATGCTTACTTCATTCATATTCTTAATTTTTTATTAAAATGGGGATTTGAGGTTTTTTTTTTTTTTTTTTTTTTTAAAGCCTGTTTTGCTCAGCCCAGCAATCTTAGAGTTCAAAAGGTAACCATTTCTCAAATGGATAACCTGAAATGTATTTTAAAATGAAGCCATTCGAAGCATTGTTTTCTAATACACTTCATAGTTTATTGATGCTGAGCAGTGCAAAAATTGTGAAGAAATCTGAAGTCGTTTTGTCAGTGGTCTGCACAGACAGTGTGGTTACTTTTGTAATGAATAATAAGAAATGTGTGGCTGGAACTGCAAAGAAGAAGCATGTGCATGACTGAAATAATGCTTTTGAGGGATAAATGTAGCTGTTAAAGTTGTATCTCCCTTTCCAAATGCAGGAATTAGCATCTATTAATATGAACAATCCTTGCTTTTCACTTTCATACATTAACTTTCATGCTTTCATAACGAGTATGAGAAATTAATCAAGGTGTGTAAAGCAAGATTAATGTAGAAGGTCTGTTCCTTTCCTATGGTGCTGTACAGGATAGCCTGCACGGGACTGTCTCGCTGCAGCTGTGGTCTTAATATCATCATCAGGTGCATGCATTTGCTTATTTTTGCACTCTTTTATTCACAGTAAATGAAAACCAGAAGGTCCGTTTCAGTTGCATTAATGTTCTTAAGTCACCGTGGAAACTTCCTCTGGTTTCTCCTGCAGATAGGTTTCTTCTCTTCCATCTGCAAAGTAGATCTCTAAAATGTTATGGGAATTGCTTAAGCCATGTCAGTGTATCAGATAAGAGAGAGAGGCATTTGCTGTGGAACAGATAAGGAGCGTTTCTTTCCATTTAACAATTTTGAATCAATTAGTTAATAGATGTTTAATGGCTCTTGCAACTTGATGGCCCCTGGGCTGCTTCCTGAGAAGGCAGAAGTCCTAGCATGGTGTTATTGCACCATGGTGATATCATATACTTCTGTCATCTTCCACCACGGCGGTTGTCAACAGGAGAAGGGTATTTATCCACCAGCCTATGGATTTCTGGGAAAGTTATTTTAATTTTGTCCTAGCAGAAACTGAAAGGAATAAGGGACAGGTTGGGTGAAGGTTGAATGAAGTTCTTGTTAATGCCATCTTTGCTCCACTCTGTAAGTTTTATTAACCATCCCTTAGTCATTCATCTATATCTGCACCTCAGTACTATTACTGATTACTGGAACCAGCCACTCCCTGTATGTATTTTGGAAATTAGTTTCTGATTATTAAATCATGACTGCATGTTAACACCCATTATTTTTATAAACCTACTGCAGACTCCCATGCATTATAAATAAATTGTATTAACTCCAGTTCATATGAAATATTTATAAATATTATGGAAAGGGCTCAGTTTCTGTGCATAGCTATTAGATATTTTAGATTATAGAAGGTTGCAAATGGTCAATTATGTAAAATTATGAGAATACAGACTTAAAGCTACACTTATAATCCTACAAGATAGACACAAAACCAAGATTCCAACTGGGTTCAAGAAAAGTGACATGTTTTATATTTCTTAATTATCTTTATTTCCCCAAAGTATTTCTATTACCAAGGTTCAGTTTACTATGTGCCAAAGAAAGAAGAATAAGAAGTAGATGATATATATCATCTATATCAGATCTATATCGTCTATATCTCATCTATATCAGATGAGAGACTTTTACTCTCCTGCATTGTCCATAAACCCATAGAAGACAGATGATTTTAGTTTTAAAGTGTTTGACTTGAATCAGTTCAGGAGCTTGGGCAAAATTCATCTGCATGATAAATGGTTTATAGCAAAAACCCCGCTGGATGTGGGCAATGAGGCTCTCTATGTCACTGATGTTAAGTAGTGAACAGGAATTACAGACCTAAATATTTTTGTAAATCTAGGTCGTAACTCCTTACTGAGTCTGAAAATATCCCCCAGTATGGTAATAAAATACAGAAGACAGACCAGTAATATTGAGGCTACTGGTTCACAGGTTTATGAAGTAGGGAAGGACAGGAATGACAGGTAGAAATTTTCTAAAATAGTTACCCATGTCTGACTGAATTCAGTGGAAAGAACCTTTGCTTCTTTAGGAGAACCAAGTTCCAACTATCTCTGAAAATCTGCCTGGTGGTCCAAACTGACCAGTACAGCTGCACATTTGTTTGTCCACCAGGGGTTAGAAGCTTTCCACGCCTCAAAAGGCTGAGCTGTATGTCTGTCGAAACTAGTGGGAGTCTTATTTTGGTCACCAAGGAGGAGAACTGGGTAAGACCGTGGATTCTCATAGGGACTAACCAGCCACTTCCCAGCATTTGGGAAAAATGAAAGAAAAGACAGTAGTAGTTGAACATCCTTGAATAAAATTTGCTTTTTTTTTTTTTTTTTTTTTTTTTTCTTAATGGAGAAGGCTTCCTATGAAAACTTGGTATGGTCTTTTATGTACACATGATAAACCTGTTTACCCAGCCTTCTTACACGCATAGCTTTCTTCTAACTAAATCTAGGTTATGTCCCTAGTTAGAAAATTTAATTAATAAATCAGCTGAGTGTTTGTATAGCACCTTGAAGCTGTAAAAATGCTGTCTGAATTCTGAGTACTAACAACTCTCTCAATTACAATACAGCATATTTATACAAATATGTTTGATGTCCTCAGAATATTTGGAGTAAGTGGAACATAATTTCTGTTGAGAATAGATTTTGCTGGTTAGAAGTCATATGGTATGATATTCAGACTGCTGTCACAGCATCCAACGCAGGGAAATAGCAACATAAAGGAACGTAATTTGCAACATTAAAACTGCATTTTTTAAATATTTAGGAATAGAAGCAGAAGATTTCAAAGACTCTCTTCTTCCTCGTTTAATCATATGGCTTTGCTGATTATGGGAGCATTTGCAAGTTTTGTTATAATCATACTGCATTTGAGAGTAGTTAACAGTGTGACTGTTTTCACTGTGTATTTTTGTGAGTTTACCATTTGGAGATTTTAAAATAGAATCTTGCTGAAAGTAATAAACTTAGGAATCCTTTTCTCTAGAAGAACAGCTTTCTCCATAGTCTTCTCCAGATACTATTGCTTCCAATACCATTTTTCTAATGGTAATTAAGCAGAAAATTTTTAGGAACAGGAGGACTGTTTGTGAACTTCAGTCATGAGGTCAGAGACAAGACTTACTATAAACCAGTCTCGATGCCACCATACTTGCAGGGAAAGTATAGTAATCAAACTTAGAGAAAATAGTAGTGTAAGTCAGAATCCTTTTTCTACTTCTGTTTTTGTTCTTAAGATAATGAGTTCTCTCTGTATATACTAGACTGCACTTTATTACTGTAGGCTTTATTTGACTTAAAATATCTTTAGCCTTCTAGTTCTTGAGTGTTGAACTGTCTCACCAAGCAGAATCTGTTTGCTTTTTGTTTTTTGTTTTTTTTTTTTCACCCCAGGGAAATATGTCACATAATTACAGTACTTTTCAACCCCAACCAAGGGTAGTTTATGAACTACACTGTCACTCCTAATGCCAATAAAGAGGTCACATTTTCCTCTGATGAAGGAAAAAATTGTTCATAAGAACACCAGGGAATGCTCATACATTTTCAGTAAAGACTTGTTAGGCTTCTAACAGCCATGTCAGAATTCATATACTTGTAATTGAAAACTGATACTGGATAATTAAGCTATGCCAACAGATAGCCTCAAAGATATGCTACCAAGGATACAGCATGCTATTCGTGGCATTAAAAAGGCTCTAAGTTAGAAAACTCTGAATTGCTCACCATTAGGCTGACTGCTGTCACTGAAATCAGGAGTAGAACTTCTCTCAGCTTGCATAGGAGCAAAATTGAGCTACTAACACATGCTTCAGATAATTTCATCATTAATTGCATGACCAAATATCTTAATTGTAAATCTGACTCAGCCTTGCTCATCAGTGACACATTAAAAGTATAGATAGACAAGGAGCAACTGTTCATGAAATGAATATAAATATTTTAAACTATAGTTGTGGGTTGGTTTTTTTTTTTTTTTTTTTTTTTTTTTTTTTTTGCCAGATGAAATTAAAGTTGAGAGGAGATGGAGAAAACTGTTCAGTAGTCTGATAAGAAAGAGCTGTTCAGGTGGTGATTAGAAAGTCACCTCAGTGATAGTAAAAGAATAACTCCACAGCAACATGAGCAATAGCCTGCTTAAATTTTGCTTTCCCTGGGAGCACCATGCTCTAATAGAGATGACAAATCAGGGAAGGGGTGGCTGCAGAGGGCTATCCAGGACTGCCACCTTGTGCGTCCCAGGGCCATCCTCACCATGCTGACCTCCTGCTTGGTGAGGGCTACACTTACTTCAGTCCCTGGGAGCTGAGCTCCCTAAACAACTGCTGTCTCAGGCAAAAATTGCGCAGCCAAAAATCCTCCTCTTGCAGGTTCACAACCTTTTGTCATACTACTTTCTGCAGCCGTGATTATTCCCCATCTTTTGTGTCAGCGGTTCTCCTGTGAAGCATGTCTAAATTGTTCTCTGGTCCCTAGAAGCTTCTCCAGTCTGGACTTTGGCCATCCACTTTCTGCAGTTGCTCATCATATCTAATAAGCCAAAAGCAATTTCTCCACAATTCTTTCTTTTGGTTCTGTTTTTTTTTCTGATATTTTCTAACCTATGGAATTCAGATGACAGGCAGAGCTACAGATGGAATTTAACTGAGTAATCCTCAAATTCATCTATTCCAGACTTTTACCTATGTTTTTTATATCTGAAAGCTGGTAATGATTTTTCTTTTTTTTTCTGTGGTTAAATTATCATTGGTGCAAGCTTTTCCCCTATCTTGTCATCTGGGATCAAGCCAGTGGAATAGAACCACCCCCCACTCCTGTGCCTGATGCTGTGCCCGTTTCACTGCCTGAGCCCATATCTGAAGCAGCACTCTGCGTTGTGCTTTCCTTAAATATCTCATGTTCTTTTGTGTGTGAAATGTGAGATAATATTGCAAACAATTTGAGCTGTCTCCAGTATAGCCGAGCTCTTCACTCATCTAAGAGTGGCCATGAATGCGGACTGCTCTGCTTTAGCCTTTTCCTGCTAATTGGAATACCCAGTACTCTGCCATAGATTCACTAGTGCACAGATCTTCTATTTAGTCAGATGTGTTCATCCGAAAAGTTCTGCCTAAATTTCTGAATTCTTGATTACTTTAGATCTTGTTTTGCAGATTAATCTTTTGGTGTGCTAGTGGGGCGCACATTCTTCTTATTTTCTTGCAGTTAATGTAGCCTGTCAGTGTAAGTCTCCAGTCCTGTGTGACCTCAAAGGATTTCTTGTTCCACAAGCACTTTAAATTACTATTTAAGCTGATTAATAAAGGGCATTTACTATAGATCTTAAAATCCTGAACACTTTAGGGTGGTTCATGCTTATTCAATTCATATAATTGTCAGCATCTACGTGGTTTATTTTCTCTGAGATATTAAATCTCATAGTAAGTCTCACAATTTGACTTCTCACTATGAACAAGTTCCAATGCTATTCAAATATTTTCGATGTTTCCTGAAGCTTCTTGGCTGTCACTTAATATAGCTACTCAAACTGTATTTTTGATGTATGCATTTCTTTATTGAGAGTTATCAGTGTCCAAATACAGAGCTGTTTTCTTGCAGGTCTGCTGGGCAAAACTGTAGATAATATATGAAGTAAATTTTGGTTGATGGGAGAGTGGTGGATAATCGCATTGTGGATCTTTAATTTGTTTCTTCAGTAAATATTTAGACTTTCTCGTGCTTTGCTTTGTGAAGTCTTACTCTCACTTACGTGAACATAGTAGTACTATGTCTATTAGATTATTTTATAAAAACTGAAGATAATTTAGTTTATTGTACCTTGTGTAGTTAAATGCAATTCCTAATGAAATAGTAGCAGTTTCTATGATGATCTATTTATTCATTATAGCATTGTAGCATTAGAGTTAGGGTAGTATGGTAGTATGGTTGTGGTTGGACTTTATGATCTTGAAGATCTTTCCCAATTCCTTTCTGAGCAATTCTATGATTCTATGTGTGCATTTTAAAGAAACCTATAGTATATAGTGAGAGCATGCTAACTAGCCTATGAGTCTTCAGAGCAATTGCTATAACTGAAATCTACAGTAAACAGAAAACTGTACATTAAAATACCTCAGTGATTTTGCTATTAACAAAATTAATTGACAAAATTAACAGTATGTCTTTTCTCAGAGAAGTGGAAGAAAGTAATCAAGCATAGGCTAGTGAAGTTGTTTTATTTTGATAGGAAGTATGCACTTTCCTAAACTGGAATACTTTCCAGTATTCCACCCCCTTCTGAAATTCAAGTGAAGGGCCAAAAAGTGTTGGCCATGCAAATCTGCTGTTTGTCCGAGACAATTCAATTCCTCTCAGCCTATTATCAGGTACAGTAACTCACCAAATTTGTAGTTAACAGTATGTTCTTAATTTTTAGCTTGATTTAATGTGCTTTCAGCTCTTGCTTCTTATTATACCTTTTCTTGCTAGATTAAAGATCCTTTTGGTATCTGGTATTTTCTCTCCAAAAGGTGCTTATCTGTGGTAATCTACTCACTGCTCAATCTTCTTGTTAAGATAAACAGATTGAGCTCTTTAGTTCTCTCGTTGTAAAGTATTTCCTCCAACCTAAAATAGTTTTCTGCATATTCTTCTTTTTTAATGTCCTCTACATTACATGGCTTCTCAAATCTAAAAGGAGCAATGTACCACAAAAACTGCTTTTTCTCATACCTTCCATAAGGAACAGCAGTAACACAATCATAAAATCACAGAATCATAGAATGGCCTGGATTGAAAAGGATCTCAAAGATCATTTAGTTTCAACCCTCCTGCCACGTGCAGGGTCGCCAGCCAGTAGAGCCAGCTGCCCAGAGCTACATCCAGCCTGGCCTTGAATGCCTTCAGGGTATGGGGCACCCATAACCTCCCTGAGCATCCTGTTCCAGTGCGTCACCACCCTCTGAATGAAAAACTTCCTCTTAATATCTAACCTAAACCTCCCCTGTCTTAGTTTAAAACCATTTCCTCTTGTCCTATCACTATCCACTCTTGTAAACAGTTGTTAATGACCCTGTGGAAACCTCAAAATAACTAGAAATAGATTTCTTTCAACAGCATTCATGAATTAGGCAGCCAGGCCAGGTGAAAGCATCTGAATCTTATTGCTCCGCTTTCTCTTGAAAGAAAGGGGAAGTGGAGCAGCAGTGTGTGTGTGCAGGAATGGCCACAAAGTGGAACTTAAATTTGGAAACCTGGAAATTTTCCGGGCTGGGTAGGAATTGTGTGTAGCACCAAGACAAAGCTAGGATCATACCATGACCAGCCCAGCTCTGCTAAAACTGGATGTGTACCAATACCATAGTAATTTGGGGGTTTTAAGCACATCCAAAACCAAGCAGTAGAAAATACTTTGGATGCTAAGATTATGTATGCATAGCAAACTCTCCTTTCACTGTAGATCTTTTTTGGGTTGTCCCCTGGTTGTTGTGACCAGTGCCCCTTCTCCAGAAAGCCCTCTCTTCCATGGCCAGAACTTCTTGCCCCAGTAAAATAGAGAGAAGCAGAAGTGCTGCATGTCAATCCATGTGTTCTTGCTGCAGTTTATGGCTAGACGGCTTGTAGCAGGGTGCTCAGGACAGAAAGGCAAGGAGCTGGACTCATGTGGTGCTGCAGCCTTCCTGAGCAAGGGAAGGTTTATCCTGGTTATGCAGGGGAAGGCTAAAAAGCAGGAAGAAACTGCTTCCCCGCTTGCAAAAATCACTCAGACCCCTTGTTTCAAACCAGCACGATGCTAAGTGGTGTTGCTAGATTGTCCAAGAGTCAAATATTATTAGCCACTAGAAGTTAAAGAAAAAATTGCAATTTGCCCAACTTTGATAACTGTCTCACAGTAAAATAAAATTGTATATAATAATTGTAAATCGTATATAAGTATGAAAAAGTTATAGGGTTAGTAAAAAGAGTAGAAAGATAAAATCGATACTAATTAATTTTATCTTTAACCTATATACCTGATGGAACCATACTGCCTTTTTTAAGTTGAAGTGAATTAAAAGCAAATTCCTCTTGCTGCAGCCTTACAGAAGGAATCTGGCTTTTTTACGCTCTGTACCTGCTGGTCTCCATGTGGGCAGCTTTCTTGTGCCCACAGAGTTCACTACATGCCAAGGACCTGTATAACCAATAATTTCTGCATTCTCGTAAGGGAATATTATATATGGTGAAACAGGTGGCATTCATATGTTCAGCTACTGAAGGACCAAGTAAATGATGTGTTGGAATTTCAATATTTGTCTCTGACCAAACAGTCATGGTTCAATAGTTTTTCCAAGCTGTTTAAAAAAAGCTATTTAAGAATTTGTTAATACCTCATTTAAAGCTTTCATCCTTCTGATGTGTTGACAAGGGGTCAAGCTTGGAGGCAATGTCATAAACAAAAAGATATGAATATTCAGCATACAGAAGTATTCATTAATGACTCAGAAGCTAGCAACTCTTGCTACTAATTGGATATTTTTATGCAGAAGGACTGTAGTTAAGGGCTCCATATAATGTAACTTATTTTCATTCTGCTGCTTGCTAGACTATTTTTTGGCAGGAAGAACTCATTAATCAAAATTTTTCCTTTTGGAAATGACAGCATATTTGGAGGGTGGGGAGAGAGGAGGGCAGGTAGAACATGCATCTGAAATGCCAGAGATGCTATGCTGATACTTCTTATACCATAGAATAATAAAATAAATGTAAGTAAGGAGGAAATCCTCAGTTCTATTGCTCCTTATTTCAGTGCATAGTTGATTGAACCCATCTCTACCTCTGTGTGGGAAATATGAAGTTACATTCTGTATCATCTTTTCTATATCTGCTGCTATTTTGGGGAGGGGGGGGGGGTTTGTTTGTTTGTTTTTTGTTTTCTTTCTTTCTTTCTTTCTTTCTTTCTTTCTTTCTTTCTTTCTTT